>NW_027397143.1:798786-831965 GCF_003265705.2 Callorhinus ursinus | reverse complement strand
TTACCTAGAGCAATCTACACATTCAATGCAATCCCCATCAAAATACCATCCACTTTTTTCAAAGAAATGGAACAAATAATCCTAAAATTTGTGTGGAACCAGAAGAGACCCCGAATAGCCAGAGGAATGTTGAAAAAGAAAAGCAAAGCCGGCGGCATCACAATTCCGGACTTCCAGCTCTATTACAAAGCTGTCATCATCAAGACAGTAGGGTACTGGCACAAAAACAGACACATAGATCAATGGAACAGAATTGAGAGCCCAGAAATGGACCCTCAACTCTATGGTCAACTCATCTTGGACAAAGCAGGAAGAATGTCCAATGGAAAAAAGACAGTCTCTTCAACAAATGGTGTTGGGAAGATTGGACAGCCACATGCAGAAGAATGAAACTGGACCATTTCCTTACACCACACACAAAAATAGACTCCAAGTGGTTGAGAGACCTAACGTGAGACAGGAGTTCATCAAAATCCTAAAGGAGAACACACAGGTAGCAACCTCTTCCACCTCAGCCGCAGGAACTTCTTCCTAGAAACATCGCCAAAGGCAAGGGAAGCAAGGGCAAAAATGAACTATTGGGGTTTCAACAAGATCAAAAGCTTTTGCACAGCAAAAGAAACAGTCCACAAAACCAAAAGACAACCGACAGAATGGGAGAAAATATTTGCAAATGACATCAGATAAAGGGCTAGTATCCAAAATCTATAAAGAACTTATCCAACTCAACACCCAAAGAACAAATAATCCAATCAAGAAATGGGCAGAAGACATGAACAGACATTTTTCCAAAGAAGACATCCAAATGGCCAACAGACACATGAAAAAGTGCTCAACATCACTCAGTGTCAGGGAAATCTAAAGCAAAACTTCAATGAGATACCATCTCACACCAGTCAGAATGGCTAAATTAAGAAGTCAGGAAACGACAGATGTGGGGGGGCATGTGGAGAAAGGGGAACCCTCCTACACTGTTGGTGGGAATGCAAGCTGGTGCAACCACTCTGGAAAACAGTATGGAGGTTCCTCAAACAGTTGAAAATAGAGCTACCATACGATCCAGCAATTGCACTACTGGGTTTTTACCACAAAGATACAAATGTAGGGATCCGAAGGGGTACGTGCACCCCAATGTTTATAGCAGCAATGTCCACAATAGCCAAACTGTGGAAAGAGCCAAGATGTCCATCGACAGATGAATGGATAAAGAAGATGTGGTATATATACACAATTGAATATTATGCAGCCATAAAAAGGAATGAGATCTTGCCATTTGCAAAGACGTGGATGGAACTGGAGGGTGTTATGCTGAGTGAGATAAGTCAATCAGAGAAAGACATGTATCATATGACTTCACTAATAGGAGGAATTCTTAATCTCAGCAAACAAACTGAGTGTTGCTGGAGTGGTGGGGGTGGGAGGGATGAGGTGCCTGGGTGATAGACATTGGGTATGGTATGTCCTATGGTGAGCGCTGTGAATGGTACAAGACTTTTGAATCACAAATCTGTACTTCTGAAACAAATAATGCAACATATGTTAAGAAAAAAGAAAAAGAAGATAGCAGGAGGGGAAAAATGAAGGGGAGTAAGTCGGACGGGGAGACTTACCATGAAAGACGATGGACTCTGTAAACCAAAGTGAGGGTTCTAGAGGGGAGGAGGATGGGGGGATGGGTTAGCCTGGTGATGGGTATTAAAGAGGGCACATTCTGCATGGAGCTCTGGGTGTTATGCACAAACAATGAATCATGGAGCACTACATCAAATACTAATGATGTAATGTATGGTGATTAACATAACAATAAAAAAATAAAAAAAGCAGAAATTATACCTATTCTACTGAAGCTGTTTCAAAAAATAGAAATAGAATGAAAACTTCCAAACTCCCTTTATGAGGAGTTTGGCGATCAAGCATAACCTTGGTCCCAAACCAGACAAAGACCCCACATAAAAGGAAAATTACAGATCAATATACCTGATGAGTATGGACAGTAAAATACTCACCAAGGTCCTAGCCAATAGGATTCAGCAGTACCTTAAAAGAATTATTCACCAAGACCAGGCGGGATTTATTTCTGGGATACAAGGGTTGTTCAATATTCACAAATCAATCAACATGATAATGAACATTAATAAGAGAAAAGACAAGAAACCTATGATCCTTTCAATTGATGCAGGGACAGCATTTGGCAAAATACAGCAATGCTTCTCGATTAAAACTGTTCAAAGTATAGGGAGAGAGGGACATACCTCAAATTCCAAAAAAGAGATCTATGAAAAGCCCACAGCAAAAGTCATTCTCAGAGGGGGAAAATTAAGAGCTTTTCTCTTAGTGTTAGGAACATTACAGGGATGGCCACTCTCATCATTACTGTTGAACATAGTACTGGAATCCTAGCCTCAGCAGTCAGACAACAAAAAGAAAGTAAAAGGCATTCAAATTGTCAGAGAGGAAGTCAAACTCTCTCTCTTTGCAGGTGACATGATACTTTATGTGGGAGAACCCAAGAGATTCCAACCCAAATTACTAGAACTTATAGAACAATTCAGCAATGTGGCAGGATACAAAATCCATGCAAAGAAATCAGTTGCATTTCTATACACTAACAATGTAACTGAAGAAAGAGAAATTAATGAATCAATTCCATTTAAACAGCCCCCAAAACCATAAAATACCTAGGAATAAACCTAACCAAAGAGGTATAGGATCTCTACTATAGAAATTTCAGAACACTTATGAAAGTAATTGAAGACACAAAGAGATGGAAAAACATTCCAACCTCATGGATGGGATGAATAAACACTGTTAAAATAGCTATGCTGCCCAGAAATCTACATTTTCAATGCCATCCATATCCAAATATCATTGGGATTCTTCAAAGAGCTGGATCAAATAATCCCAGAATTTGTGTGGAACCAGAAAAGATCCCGAATTGCCAGGGGGAATGATGAAAAAGGAAACCAAAGCTGGGGGCACCACAATGACTGACTTCAAGCTATATTACAAAGTTGTAGTCATGAAGAGAGCATGGTATTGACACAAAAACAGACACATTCTTCAATGGAACAGAATAGAGAGCCCAGATATGGACACTCAACTCTATGGTCAACTAATCTTCAACAAAGCAGGACAAAATATCCAATGGAAAAAAAAAGATAGTCTCTTCAATAAATGGTGCTGGGAAAATTGGACAGCAACATGCAGAAGAATGAACCTGGACCATTATCTTACACTATACACAAAGATAAACTCAAAATGGATGAAAGACCTAAATATGAGACCGGAATCCATCAAAATTCCAGAGGAGAACTAAGTCAGTAACCTCCTCGACATTGGCTACAGCAACTTCTTTCATGACATGTCTCCAAAGGCAAGGGACACAAAAGCAAAAATGAACTTTTGGGACATCATCAAGATAAAAAGCTTCTGCACAGCAAAGGAAACAGTCAACAAAACTAAGAGGCAATCCACAGAACTGGAAAAAAATATTTGTAAATGACATTACAGATAAAGTGCTGGTATCCAAGATCTATAAAGAACTTCTCAAACTCAACACCCAAAATACAAATAATCAGGTCAAAAAATGGGCAGAAGACATGAACAGACACTTCTCAAAAGAAGACATACAAATGACTGACAGACACACAAAAAATGTTCAACATCACTAGCCATCAGGGAAATGCAAATGAAAACCGCAATGAGATGTCACCTTACATCAGCTAGAATGGCAAAAATTAACAAGGCAGGAAAAAACAGATGTTGGTAAGATTGTGGAGAAAGGGGAACCCTCTTACACTGTTGGTGGGAATGCAAGCTGGACAGCCACTCTGGAAAACAGTGTGGAAGTTCCTCAAGACATCACAAATAGTGGGCGCCTGGGTGGCTTAGTTGGTTAAGCGACTGCCTTTGGCTCAGGTCATGATCCTGGAGTCCTGGGATCGAGTCCCGCATTGGGCTCCCCGCTCAGTGAGGAGCCTGCTTCTCCCTCTAACCCTCCCCCCTCTCATGTTCTCTCTCTCTCTCTCATTCTCACTCTCTCAAAACAAATAAATCTTAAAAAAAAAAGACATCACAAATAGAGTTACCCTATGACCCAGCAATTGCATACTAGATATTTACCTCAGAGGTACAGATGTAGTGAAAAGAAGGGTCACATGCACCCCAATGTTCATAGCAACAATGTCCATAATAGCCAAACTGTGGGTGAAGCCAAGATGTCCTTCAACAGATGAATGGATAAAGAAGATGTGGCTCATAAATACAATAGGATATGACTCAATCATCAGAAAGGATGTATATGTACCATTTACACTGACATGGATAGAAATGGAGGAGATTGTGCTAAGTGAAATAAGTCAAGCAGAGAAAGACAATTATCATAGGGTTTCACTCATATGTGGAACATAAGGGATAGTGTAAGGATCATAGGAGAAGGGAGGGAAAACTGAAAGGGAAGATATCTGAGAGGGAGAAAAACCATGAGAGACCCCAGACTCTGGGAAACAAACTGAAGGTTAGAGAAGGAAGGGGGTGGGGGGATGGGTGAATAGGTGATAGGTATTAAGGAGGGCATAAGTTATCATGAGAACTGGATGTAATACACAACTAATGAATCATTGAACATTACATGAAAAACTGATGAAGTAGTATATGTTCACTAATTGAAAATAATAATAATAATAATAAAACAATTGTACAGAAACTAAAGAAAAAAAGAAAAACCTAGAACAGCTCAATGAAATGATGAGCTGGTTGTTTGAAAAAAATATAATGAAATTGATAATCCTCTGGCTAGATTTATCAAAATAAAAAATAGAAAGAACCCTAATAAATAAATTTACAAATATGACTGGAGTAATAACAACCACCTACACAGAAATAAAACAATTATAAGAGAATCTGATGACAACCTAGAAGACATGGATAAATTTCTATAAATATATACACTATGAAACCTGAAACTGGAAGAAATAGAAAACTGTAATAGATAAATAACCACAAAGAAATAGACTCAGTAATCAAAAACTCCCAACAAACAAATATCCAGTATCCAAGGACTTCACAGTGAATTCTATCAAATAGTTAAAAAAGAGTTATTACCTATACTTCAACCTATATCTCACCGCTCCCCCCACAAAAAAAGAAAATAAAGGAAACTTCCAAAGCATTCTATGAGGCCAGCTTTTACTTGATACCAAACTGGATAAAAACTTGACTGAAGAAGGGAATTATGGGTCAATATGTTATATTAGAGAGTTGCAGTGATTAAGACAGTATGGTACTGTCAGAAAAAAATAGACAATGACCAATGGAACAGAATGGAAAATCCAGAAACACAACTATATGATCAATTACTCTTTAACAAAGTAGGAAAGAATGACAAATGGTAAAGACAGTCTCTTCAACAAATGGTTTTGGGAAAACTGGATATCTACCTGCGAAAAATGAAACTGGACTACTTTCTTACAACATGCACAAAAATATATATAAGCCTGTGTGCTTAGTCAGTGAAATGTCTGCCTTCAGTTCAGGTCATGATCTCTTGGTCCTGAGATCTAGCCCCACATGGCACTGGTTTTCCTGCTCAGCAGGGAGTCTGCTTCTCTTTCTCACTATCCCCCTTACCCTCCCCACACTCATTCTCTGTCTCAAATAAATAAATACAATCTTTAAAAATATAATCAACTTAGATGAAAGATCTAAATGTGAGGCCTGAAACCATAAATATCCTAGAGTAGAACACAAACAATAACTTATTTGACATTGGCCATAGAAACTTCTTTCTTGATATATCTCCTGAGATAAGGGAAACAAAAATAAAAATAAACTATTGGGGCTTCATCAAAAATAATAATTTCACTACATCAAAATCTAACGATGTGATGTATGGTGATTAACATAACTTAATAAAATTTAAAAAATAATAATAATTTTTAAAAAGCCTCTGCAAAGTGAAGGAAATGATCAACAAAACTAAAGGTTATCTTTGGAATGAGAGAAGAGATTTGCAAATGACACAACTGATAAAGGGTTGGTATCCAAAATATATAAAGAACTTATCAAACTCAACACCCCAAACATGAATATCCAATTAAGAAATGGGCAGAAGACATGATAGACATTATTCCAAAGAAGACATACAAATGGCCAACAGACACATGTAAGGATGCTCAACATCACTCATCTTCAGGGAAATACAAATCAAAACTACAATGAGATATCAGCTCACAACTGTCAGAATCGCTAAAATTAACAGAGGAGAGAATGTGTGTTCAGGAGCATGTAGAGAAAGGGGATCCCACTTGCACTGTTGGTTGGAATGCAAAATGATGAAGGCACTCTCAAAAATACTATGGGTGTTCCTCAAAAACTTAAAAATAGAACTACCCACCATCCATTAATTACACTACTAGGTTTTGACCTAAAATATAAAATAATAATAATAATAATTCTAAGGAATATGTGGACCCTGATCTTTATTTTATTTTAAAACTGATTGATGGATTGATTAATTTTAGATAGAGAGAGAGCAGGAAGTGGGGCAGAAGGAGAGAATCTCAAGCAGAATCTCCACTGACCATGGAGCCTGAATTGGTGCTCAATCTCAGGACCCTGAGATCATGACCTGAGCTGAAATCAACAGATGGCCACTTAACTGAAAGAGCCACCCAGGCACCCCTGCATCCTGATCTAAAAAAATTAAAAAAAATTGATTAAAATAAAATTATTATGTACAATAATGAAATTATATAAATAGTCCATGTTCATCAACTGATGAATGGATAAGGGAGAAGTTATCACCTTCCTTATCTATCTATCTATCTATATGCATATATATACATATATATGTATATATAATGGAATATTAGCCATAAAAAAGAATGAAATCTTTCCATTTGCAATAACATGGATGGATCTAGATAGTATTATGCTAAGTGAAATAAGTGAGTCAGAGATTGACAAATACTATATGATTTATCTCATATGTGGATTTTAGGAAGCAAAACACATGGTCACAGGGGGAAAAAGACAGAGAGAGAGAGAAAGAGAGAGAGATAAATCAAGAAACAGACTCTTAACTATAGAGAACAAACTGATGGTTACCAGAGGGGATTGGAAGGGTGGAGCAATTTCTTAATTAAGTGATGGCAATTAAGGAGTACACTTGTGGTGAATACTGGGTGATGTATGCAAATTTTGGCTCACCATATTCTACATATGAAACTAATATAACACTGTATGCTATCTGGAATTAAAAACAAAATTAATAACTCAGGAAACAGCAGATGTGGAGGAGGATATGGAGATAGGGGAACCATCTTAAAATGTTTGTGGGAATGCAAACTGATGCATCCAATGTGGAAAATAGTATGGAAGTTCCTCAAAAAGTTAAAATAGAACTACCATATGACCCAACAATTGCACTACTAGGTCTTCATTCTAAGAATACAAAAATAGTGATTCAAAGGAGCACCTGCATCCCAATGTATATAGCAGCAATGTCCACTCTAGATAAATATGGAAAGAGCCCAGATGCCCCATGATAGATGACTGGATGAAGAAGATGTGATACACACACACACACACACACACACACACACACACACACACACCAGAATAATAAGTCATCAAAAAAATGAAATCTTGCCAAAGCTGAATCAGAAAGAAGATAAAATCTGAACAGTATGATTCTGAGTAATAAATACTGAATTGGTAATCAAAAATCTCTTGACATTAAAAAAAAGGACCAGATGGATTCACAAGTGAATTCCAGCAAAAGTTTAAAGAGTTAATACTGATTATCCTCAAACTATTCCAAAAAATATAAGAGGAAGGAAACCTTCCAAATACATTACTTCAGGCCAGCTTTTCCTTGATACCAAAACCAAAGACACTAAAGCAAAACCAAACCAAACATAAGTAGGTCAATATTCCTGATTAACATAGATGCAAATCCTCAAAAAATATTGGCACAACACATTCAACAATACTTTAAAAAATTCAAAATTCTCCATGGTCAATGTGGGTTTCTTCTGGGGATGAAAGGATGGTTCACTATTCACAAATCAATCAACACAATACACCACATTAATAACGGATAAAATTATTTAATCATCTCCATAGGTGCAGAAAAAGGTTTACATAATATGATTTTTTCATGATTAAAACTCTTAACAAAGTGGATTTAGAGGGAACACACCTTAATGTAATAAAAGTCATATCAACAAACCCACAATTAACATTATATTTAATGGTAAAAATTGAGAGCTTTTCCTCTAGTAACAAGAACAAGAGAAGGATGTCCACTCTGCCACTTTCACTGAAAATAGCAAAGAAATTACACATATACTATATGCATAGAAGACCCTAAGGACTCCACCAAGAAACTATTAGAATAAATCAATTCAGTAAAGTTGCATGATACAAAATTATTATACAGAAATCATTTGCTTCTCTATACACTAATAATAGAGCAGTAGGAAAAATAAGCTTTAAAAAATCCCATTTAAAATTGCACGAAAAAAATAAAATAACCAAGACTAAACTTCACAAAGGAGATAAATGGCCTATACTCTGAAAACTATAAAATATTGATTAAAGGAATTTAGATGACCAAAACAAATAGAAAGATATTCCATGCTCATGGATTGGAAGAATTAATATTGTTAAAATAGCCATACTACCCAAATCATGCTACAAACTCAGTGCAATCCCTATCCAAATACCAACAAAAGCTTTCCCATAACTCAGACAAATAACTGTGATATATATATGGAACCGCAAAAGACCTTGAATATCCAAAGTAATGTTCAGAAAGAAGAACAAAGCTGGATATATCACAATCCCAGTTACATAATATACCACAATGGTATAATAATTAAAGCAGTATGTTACTGGCATAAAAATAGACACCAGCTCAATGGAAGTAAATAGGGAGCCCAGAAATAAAGTCCTGTTTATATGGTCAATCTATGACAAAGGAGGCAAGCATATAGAATGCGAGAAAAAAATCCTCTTCAGTAAATAGTACTGGTTTAACTGGATAACTACATACAAAAGAATGAAACTGACTCACTTTCTTACACCATACACAGAAATAAAAATGGATTAAAGACCTAAATCTGAGATCTGTAACCAAAACGCTTCTCGAAGAAAACATAGGCAACAATCTCTTCAACATTGATCTTAGCAACACATTTATGTATGCGTTAGCTGAGGCAAGGGAAACAAAAACAAAGCTAAACTACTGGAACTACACCAAAATAAAAAGCTTTTGCACAGTGAAGGAAACTACCAACAAAGTAGTCAGCAGCCTATTGAATGTGAGAAGGTATTTGTAAGTGATACAACTGATAAGAGCTTAATACCCAAAATATATAAAATGCATAAAATACATAAAACTCAATGCCAAAAATAAAAGGAAAATAAAGAAAAAAAACAAGTAATTCATTTAAAAATGAACAGAGGACCTGATTAGACAATTTTCAAAAAAATTTATACAGATATCCAATAGACACATGTAAAAAAGGTCAACATTACTAATCATCAGTGAAATTCAAATCAGAACCATGATATGTCATCTAACACTGGTCACAATGGCTAGTATCTAAAAGATAATAAATATGGGGCACCTGGGTAGTGCAGTTGGTTAAGTGCCCCACTCTTCATTTTGGCTCAGGTCATGATCTCAGGGTCCCGCGATTGAGCCCCAAGTGGGACTCCAGGCTCAGCAGGTAGTCTGCTTGAGTTTTTCTCCTTCCCCCTTCCCTCTGCCCCAACCCCCCTCTGAAATGCATAAAATAAATCTTAAAAACAATTAAAAAGATAATAAATACTAAGTGTTGGCAAGGATGTGGAAAAAAGAGAACCGTCACACACTGTTGGTGGGAATCTAAATTAGTGCAGCCACTGTGGAAAACAGCATGGAGTTTCTTTAGTAAACTATAAATAGAAATACTGTATAATCCAGCAATTCCACCACTGATATTTACTCCCCCATAAATGGAATCACTAATTCAAAAACATATATGCGGGGCGCCTGGGTGGCTCAGATGGTTAAGCGTCTGCCTTCGGCTCAGGTTATGATCCCAGGGTCCTGGGATTGGGTCCCGCATTAGGCTCCCTGCTCCTTGGGAGCCTGCTTCTCCCTCTGCTTCTCTCTCTCTCTCTCTCTCCCCCTCTGTCTCTCATGAATAAATAAATAAAATCTTTAAAAAATAAAAAAAACCCAAAAACATATATGCTGCACTATTTTTATTGCAGTATTATTTATAATATCCAAGATATGAAAGCAAACTAAGTGTCCTTGCACAGATGAATGAATAAATAATATGTGTGAATAATATAATGCAGCCAAAGAAAGACCTTGCCATTTGCAACAACATGGATGAACCTAGAGGGTATTATGGGAAGTGAGATTTCAGACAAAAACAAAACCATATGGTGGCACTTATATGTGGAATATTAAAAACAACAACAACAACAACAACAAAAATAAAGCAGAACCAGACCCATAAATACAGAGAACACACTGGTGGTTGCAGAAGTGGGGGGCGAGGGCATGGAAGGGAGTGGGAGGTACAGGCATCCAATTATGAAATGAATAAATCTTGTGGATGAAAGGTGCAACACAGGGAATATAATCTCTGGTATTGTAACAGTTGTGTAGTGAGAGATGTTAGCTACACTTCTGGTGAACAAAGAAATCATAATATATACAGTTGTGGAATCATGATGTTGTACACCGAAACTAACATAATCTTGGTTATTAACTGTACATTTTTATTAAGTTTTTCATTTTAATTACAGTGTAGTCAATGATTCAATTGGTTGATTGATAATGAGCAGTGACACTAGAATTGCAAACTTAGGTGAATTTTCCAAATAATTAGCAATTTAGTCAATTTTTTCAAACAATTCCCAATAATGTCCTAATGTTTTGATACACTATGCTCTAGCTGATAAATACTCCTTTTCTTCCTTGAAAAATATATTTCCCACATTTTTGAAAAACTATCTTTTTCAGGAGTGCCTAAATGGCTCAGTCAGTTAAGTGTCCAACTCTTGATTTTGGCTCAGGTCATGATCTCAGGGTCCTGAGATTGAGCCCTGAGTTGGGCTCCACACTCAGTATGGAGTCTGCTGGATATTTTGTCTCTCTCCCTCTGTCCCTCCCCCCTCAAGGTACTCTAAATAAGTAAGTAAGTAAGTAAGTAAGTAAGTAAGTAAGTAAGTAATAAAATCTTAAAGAGAATTAAAAATGATCTTTTTCATTTTGACCAAATAGACGCTATTGGACACTTTGAGAGTTCTATGTTGTACATAAATTTAGAGGTACAAAGTATATCGATTGCATGAACTGGGAGGTGATGAGAGTAGAACTTTAATACAATTCTTCACACTATGTTTTTTTTTGTTGTTTGTTTGTTTTTAGCTTTTCCTTTGATTACTTTCCTGATTCTTTTCAACACTAGTTGAGGTATATCATGTTGGCAGGAAAGTAGCCCTCAAGATACCGGAAATTCACTCAATGGAGAAAAACTAAATAGAAACACGTCTTGGTTCTACAGGAATAGCTACATAGGGCTATCTATAGTACCAACATTAGTTCTGAAGAAAACATTTGTTTAAAGTTATCATTGGACACATTGAAAAATAGAGTACAGAAGTGCTACAGGCTGTGGGTAGCCAGTCTTCTTAGAGAAAAGTTATCAAGTTATAGCACAGAGAAACAGGCTCTTGTAGGAGACTTTTTTTCCCTGCCTAGGGACTGGAGAAAGGTAGTCACAGACAGTCATGGCCCATGAAGAAATGTTCTGAATACTGCTCTTGATTGCATACGCCCCAAAATCAGAGAATACCTGCATTCTGATACCAAAAATCCCATCCTAATGCTAAACTAAGATTTCAGGTAACAAATTATGTCACAGAGAATTTGATTATCTCTGGGTGCATAAACAAGAACATAACAAAACAAACAAATAAGTAATCTAGTTTCTAAGTTCATTTAAGTATCAGATCACAAACAAAACAAGTGTATTTTTTTTTCTTCTTAATGAAATAATTGACCTTGACCAGACAACCTCAATTATCTGACAAACATGCAGAGCCATGAGTATGTAGATGAAATTATTTTTTCTGTTCAGGTTTTCTTGTCTGCAACTTAAAATGCTAAAGACCTCTTATGCACCATTTATAATTTTTGTTACTATTATTCTCTAATTCTTCCACAAATGAAGCAAATGCCCCCCCTTTTTTTTACCTTTGGATTTTCTAACACACACAAGTAGAACAATGATGATTGTAGCAGTGGCCAGGAGAAACAGGATAATGACCAACCCCACTATCCAAGGACAGTCCATGGGGAACAAGGTATCTGAAAAATAGAGATTGTCTCACTTAGTATCCAGGTTGGCATCAGTGACTTGGCTGCTGGGAACAAATCCAAAATGTTTTCTTTTATGAGACATTGCTAGGAATGGCACAAATTCTAAGTCTCACCTATCCTTGCAATTCTACAGAATTCAGGAATGCTAAAGATGCTTCTGTTTCCTTTCTTGTTCCTAATGTATCAAGACTCAGAATGTTTATTTTATAAATTATCACATGTTTTATTATGCAAGAAACATACAAATAATGCATCAGACATCCATGTATCCACAACTAAGATTTAACAAACATTAATACTACTATATTTGTAACAGATAATTCTCTCATAATAAAAAATCTACAAATGCAATTAACTATTTATTTTCATTCTTTCTCTTCTTTCTCCTAAAGTTCCCCAAACAGACTTTTCCATACATCCTTTCTATCCAGTTATTTTCTACATAAACATATATGTGAGCTTGACAATATGCCAATGAGTGATGTGGGGCTTCTCTAAAGATTAAAGGAGAAATTGTGACATCTTGGATAATAAGCCAAATGGGATTCATGTTCTAGGTTCTAGAGACAGAGATTTATTTCAATTCAAAGTTTCTTATGATATATCTGTCAGTTAGCAATTTAAAGCAGCAAAATTGACTATCATTTTGATATTTTTCTATTTTAATGTTGTTCCAAAAGAGGCACCAAGGACACTCTTACTCAAGGACTACCATCATTTAATATCTCAACAAGATGTCTGTGTAGTTTTTAATTGATGAATTCAAATATATAAGTATAAAAAATCTTTAATACATTTTATCTGTTACATTCAGATTTTCAAGAGTCTTGTAATATTACTCCAACTCATGATTTCCTCTTATATATTTCAACTTCTTTTTTCACAATAAAAGCCTAAGTAAGAGGCTGTTCATTTCCCCTTTCCTAACTTTGTTTTACTAAGATAATTGGAAAAAACAAACAAACAAAGATCCTCTATTCTGGTTTACATGTTTATTTCATTCACATTTCCAACCTCAATTCCTCTTTCTAATTATCTTAAACCATTGTGACTTCCCAAATTAAAGTATTACACAGATGACACTTTTCTTGTTGATAAAAGGTCATACAAATTTTTATCCATTGTAGAAAAATAGAGCTCAGCAGTTTTCTAAGTAATGGGGACATAAAATAAATAAGATATAGTGTCCTCCGGAGTTTATTATTCTATCTGAGGAAATAGTGAAACATATAATCACAACAATGTATGCATAAAGATGGCACTTAACACAGAATGGGTTGGAGACCACATCCTGGGAAGATTAGGTTAGTATTAAGGGACCAGTAAGAAACTCTTAGTGACAGGAAAATGAAACAAATGTGTCAATAACAGTCTACAAGGGGTATTGCATGGTTGAATATGTTCAGAGAGTTAATGTGGGGTAAGGAGGCATTGGAAACAAGGAAGAGAGGGATGAAAGATGAAGCTGGAGAGATAAGAAAGGTCAAGAGATAAAGAATGTTGTTGAAAGGCTGTAATACTTCAAATAAAGAAACTTGCATAGACGGGAAGCTGCAGGATATCATTTGGGCAAACTATTTATTTGAAAGATTATTTTGGGTAGGCATAAAGAGTAGACTGGAATGTCTGAGCTGTTCTCTGCCTGTGATATTAATTAATTTTGTTAATACTAATAACAATTTCATGAGGTAGACCCTAATATTACCCATATGTAACAGATGGGAACGGTGCACAGGGAGCTCAGTACTTACCCAAGATCATGAAGCTGGTAAATGGCCCTACCAGGGTTCAAATTCAATTTGACAGATGGGAGAAAACACTAAGTTGTGAAAAGTGCTTTCCCTAGGCAATGGATCAGGAGGAGTTTAGGAGGAACTTTGAAAGATATCTCAAAATACTTTATTGCCCTTTGAATGTTTTTATACATTCACATATTCATTTTTATAAAGTAGGACAATGACATTTCTGTCACAAAAAGAAATACAAAACAAGACCAAAAATATGAATTTTTACAAGTTCCCCACATTAAGAGTTACAAATGGATAAACTAGAACATTCTAGGTCTGTCAGTCATAGGTCTTTGTCAGTAATATCTTCTCAATTAGCAGGGAAAACTCAAGATACAGACTTTGGAGGGAACTGACCTGCCAAAGAAACATGCACTTCCTTCTCCACATTGAGTATTAGGTTCCTTACAACACAGGACACTTTTGCTGTTGAACTTTTGTCCACTGTGAGAGATGATTCCACACGAAACAGTCCACTTTCTTCTATTGTTTTTGTCTCAGAGGCTGGCGTCAAGTGCAGTCCTTGATGGTCCCTCCATTGCAGCTCAGGCTCTGGATACCACCCCATGGATGTGCAGGTTAACTTAATTTCCTGCCTATTTCCAGGCTCAATGAGAAAATGAGGAACCATACCTGAGACTAGAATAGCCAAAGAGAGACAGAGAAATTATACTTCACCAAGAGTTTTGTTGCCATTTTACATTTTAATTAGTTTCTTAGGAAACTCAGTTTTCTTATTTATAAAAGTGGGGGTTAGAAAAATAACTAGTCACAAAGAATTTTGGAGAAAACAAATCAGCTGTATCAACATTTAAGAAGTGTCCATATGCCAAGCATGTCTGTATTGGTTTCTTTTTCCTCTATCGCCTTTGAAACATTACTGATTATTTTACCTGATAATTCATAAATTTGGGTAGAAGAACACTTTATCAACTTATTTGCAGCCTCTAAAGTAAAAGGCACATATCAGTTAGTGGTTATCTGTGACAAATTGTTAGTCATTCCTCAAATATCTTTTAATCCCTAAATCTAAAGAAGTACTTTTTAAAAAAGATTTTATTTATTTATTTGAGACAGAGAGAGACAAAGAACACAAGCAGGAGGAGGGGCAGAGGGAGTGGTACAAGCAGATTTCCCACTGAGCGGGGAGCTTGATGTAGGGCTCCTTCCCAGGACCATGAGATCATGACTTGAGCCAAAGTCAGACACTTAAACACCTGAGCCACCCAGGTGCCCCAAGATGTTATTTTACATAAGAACTTCTTATAATTTTGGGAATGCTACCAACATCAATGTACTCCAAATAACTAGTTATGGGTGACTACTGAGCACCTGAATATTGTTAGGAACTGAAATTCATATTTTAATCAATTAAATTTATTTCAACTAAGTTTACATTTCAATGTAACATGTGCCTAGTAGCTACCATTTTGGATGGTACAATGGGGAACTTTGGGGAACAATATAAGTTTTAACTGTGGATATGCCAGCCCAGGCTAAGAGGGCTTGTTTGAATCCCCCTTACAATTAGGAGTGGCTTTGATATGCTGGTGGAAGTGTTTGAAATGAAAATGATGTACATGCCTTCTAGAATATTTCCCTCAAAGGAAGGAGGTCACCTTTACCTTCACTCTTTCTCTCTTCTCAAGGGCTGGAGCACACAGAGTGTCTGTAAGTCATCTTCAAAAGTGGATTATGTGGATATAGCAAAGCATCAAGATAAGAAATGTGTGAACCTGATAGTGTCTAGCCATTCTTTCAGTTCTGTGCTCCCTTCTGCCTTCAACTCAGAGGAAAGAAGCTCTGGTTTAAGCAACTGTCTTTGGAAGTTCAGTGAATAGTATGCAGCATTCCACACAGTATTATGTACAGTAACTAATACAATCTATAACAAAAACAACAAAAAGATCAAATTACAGGGATCAAATTATCCTTGTTTTGGTTTGAATTATATCTTCTGAAAAGATATGTTCAAGTCCTAACCTTCAATATCTGTGCCCTTATTTGGATACCATTTTCTACATGTAATTAGTAAAGTGGAAAATATACTGGATTAAGGTGGGTCCTAATCCAAAGGGAATGTGGTCTATATGAACAGAAAGAAATTTGGACATAGAGACAGAGGGAAATTGGCTCTGTGAAGATGGAAGCAGAGGACGGAGAGATCCCAGCACAAGCTAAGGCATGCCTGGGGCTACCAGAAGCTAGAAGAGGCAAGGAAACACTCTCATCAGATGTTTCCCTGAGACCATAATCTTGATGACAACTTGAGTGTGGACTCTGGCTTCTAGAACGGTGAGAAGATATATTTCTGTTGTTTTTAGGCCATCCCATTTGTCGTAATTTGTTATGGCAGTCCTTCTATTAGGTTGGTGAAAGGAAATCATCTAATGTCATCTGATGTTGCATGGATGGCCAGACCCTGACAAACACCAGAGGAGGCAGTAAATAGCATGCCACACCAGTGATGACCTCGTTGGTCCCTCCAGTGTTGGTAATGATAAATGGTATTCTCAGAATACAATAGCTCTGAGAATCAGTAGAGCATCATGGTTGTGAGGATAAGCTCTGGAGTCAAAGGTTGTATTTGTACTGGCTGGCATCAGTGACCCAGTGTAACTAATGACCCAATCACTTTCGGCCTCCAATCCCCTTTTTGTAAAACAAGGATAAAAAGTGTCTCAAGTCATATGATTGGTATAATGATTGCTTCATATAAACTGCTTACTGGGCTGTAATAAACAAGTAAGTAAGTAAGTAAATAAATAAATAAATAGTATTCATCTTAAAGAGTTAATCAATAAAGGATACAAAGAAAAGACGGTGTTTTTTATTTTGTTTTGTTTTGTTTTGTTTTTGGCTGGGATCTTACAATATGAAAGGCCATCCCATTGCATTTCACGTATTCAGACTACCTTCTAAGAGTTGAAGGGAAATGGTATTATGGGTGGGTATTTTCTAAAGACAAAATTATATTTATCAGCTTTTTGTAGAAACACAATAAATATTGAATTAGTATCTGATTTTTCTGGAGAAAGAGGAGTGATGTTGTACTTCAAATTATGCCAGCCTATTTACCTTATTAAATGTGTGGGTTAAGGGAAAACACAACCTCTGGATACAGCATCAATTAATAATAGGGTGGGAATTAGGAGTGGGGTGTATGGATAATTTCAGAGGTTTAAAACATGTATTCCAAGTGTGGTGTTAGCTATTAATGACCTAATTGCATTATCAAGTCAAAACTGAGGGGTAAAAGTGGAGAAAAGTTTGCCAGCAGGAGAAGAAACCAGGTCACGATGGTTGTCCTATTATTGTGGATTTCAAACTGGCATACTTGAGGCCTGGTTGGTTTCTGACATAGCACAGGCTGACCTGAATACATTCTTCAACCATTTAAGTGTCTTGAATTTTCATTGTCTTATGGCCAGGGCAGGGAGAGAAAATCTATAGTGTCCATCCTTATGAGACTATCTGATTATGCCACCTAGTATCAGACCTTCATATTTATTTCTTATCTTTTAGAAAATATTTTGGTGTGTTTGCAGGCTATACTTGTGGTTGCCCAAATAGTTATTAATTGATTGATTTGCTTACCTGCATCCTGCAAGTGTCAAATTAGTTAGATAGTAGAGGGCAATTGATTTTAAGTAGAATTTAATGTTGGTGTTTACTGAGGTTCTGGGTTTCACAGAAATTATATTACCCACACTCCCCTGGATATTTAAATAGCACAGGGAAAGAGTTGGTTTTGTTTTGACTGAAGATATCGAAGAATATTTTCTTTAGGAGACGGTGTACAACTGTGGACCTGTCTGCAGAGACTGCATCTTTATCAGAAACTGGTTACTCATCCTGGGGCAAATATCACTCTTCCAGAAGGGAGAAATGGATTAAAGAAATTCATGCCAGAAATAACAGCAATTTTTTTTAAGATTTTATTTATTTATTGCAGAAAGAGAGAAGAGATAGTGACAGAGAGCACAATTGGGGAGGAGAGAAGAAGCAGTCTCCCCACTGAGCAAGGACGCTGATGCAGGACTCTGTCCCAGGACCCTGGGATCATAACCTGAGCCAAAGGCAGACACTTAACTGACTGAGCCACCCAGGCACCCCAGAAATTACAGTAACTAAGGGAATCAGAAGAAAACCTAAGGTCTCCAGCTAGAGAATATCAAGGACTCGGGAAGAGTCTGGAAGAGATGAAAACTTTTAATGCCACACATTGACACTACTTTTTATTGGGTATAGGTGTTGGACACAAGTGAATCCTACCCAGGAAGAAAAACACAAGGTCATAAATAATTCACCTGGAGGAGGTGAGAGCATTAAATCAGCATAGGACTTTATGTTCCTGATTTATAATGACTAAGGTTAGTAGGTACAAAATGAGATGGCTCCCACATAATCAAAAAATTGTAGCAAAAAACAGCCCACTTGGAAAACATTTAAAGTACAACCCCCCTATATTTAGGGAGCACAGAAGTCTTTTTCTTTTAACCATCTGGATTCTTCAGAACATATTTGTGATCACTTATTATGTCAATATTTATATACAAGCTTATAATTTTTTAGGCCAGAGGGAGATACAATTTCCTAAGAATTTGAAAATACATCTCTTCTCATTAATTTGGATTGCATCCCATGGATACACTGTGAATGGTTGCATCTGCAAATATTGTACTTAGTTGGAATATAAAATCCAGATGTTTCTTTTGCCCACAGGGAACATGAAAGCATGAACCAAATTTCTTTGGATGTTGTGGGAAATTATGGGCATAGTAAAAAAGTGGGTGGAATTTATGGCTATTGATGTAATATATGTCAACAGTGCAAATTAAGAAGATCACCATAGGCTTTATCTTCATTTTATTTAAAAAAAAAATTGTCGGGTGCCTGGGTGGCTCAGTTGGTTGAGCGACTCTCTTCAGCTCAGGTCATGATCTCGGAGTCCTGGGACTGAGTCCCACATCCGGCTCCCAGCTCAGTGGGGAGCCTGCTTCTCCCTCTGACCCTCTACCCTCTCATGCTGTTTCTCTCTCTCTCTCTCTCTCACAAATAAATAAATATATAAAATCTTTAAAAATAATAAAAAATAAATTTAAAAAATTGTCTTTGGGTAACCAATACAACTTCCCTTGCATTTATGATTTGGAAAAATTAAGGATGTATCAGATAACCTTATCTACAAGATATAGGGATTGTAAAGTAGATTCTAGAAGTGTATCAAATAACTATTGTTGGAGCTGATAACAAACTCATGCAGAAAATCAATGTCAGAGTTTAGTGGCAATAGCTTCAAGATAGGAAATGCATTCTTCTAAGGAAATTGGGGTAAAATAGAAGAATAGTGGAAAGTTGTTTTCTATTTAGTGATAGGATAACTGTACAAAGAACAAGTAAGTCTGAGATAAAATTGAGATGACCCTGAAAAATGACATGTTGTTCATTGAAGAAGCAACAGTAGCAACGGTTCTCAAATTCAAAGTCCTTGATAAGAGCTTACCCAAGGTTTAGGAAATGTCTGTAGGACTTCCAGAAGTGGATGTCCAACACTTGGATTGCTTCAGAAGTTACCACAGTAGAGTGAATGATCCCTGCTCTAAAGGTATATCTCAGTGAATGGATGAACCTAATTTCTCATTCATCCCTGTTAGTGCCTGGTTAAATGCCTCCAGTGGGAGTGACGTTTGCTTGCATACGGCAGAGACCTGCAGTGAGGAACTCCAGTATGCTTGCCTAAAGATGCAGATTTTCTGGGACATCTGGGTGGTTCAGTTGGATAAGCATCTGCCTTCAGCTCAGGTCATGATCTCAGGGTCCTGGGATCCAACCCTGCATTGGGCTTCCTGTTCAGGGGAAACTGCTTCTCCCTCTCCTCCCCATTTGTGTTCTCTGTCACTATCTCTCTCTCTAATAAATAAATAAAATTTAAAGAAAGATGCAGATTTCTCTAAACCCAGGAACGAATCTCAGAAAGAGGTAACTATTTTCTCCTTGACTCAGCAGAAATACTATTAGGGGATGTGTAGATCAAAGTGTCTGGCAACAAAAACTTTGACTCAAAAAAGTGTTTAAGTCTTGCAAGCAAGTTTCTTCGCAACAGCTGCCTTTATTTTATGAAGAATTATATAGTACCCATAATTTATTATATAAATGTGGATAAAGGATTACTTAGAACATATGCAGAATTGTCACTAAACAGGAGGCAGGAACATTTGCAAACAGGCTACGGAGTTCTGGAGGAGAAGATTTTCCTGCCTTTGGGAGGAAGGTCAATATTACTGGCTCCATCTGATGGATTGGGTTAGTTTCTCTTAATGTCCATTATAAAGGAGGTGATACAGAAACTCATCATCTGAACTCAGTCTAAGGCCTTACAAAGTTTATAGAGAAAATGCTGATTTAGTCTCAGTGTGTGTTTGAATTAGGATCCTTACCTTTCATTCTGGCAGTATAGTTTTTTGTTTGTTTGTTGTTGTTTTGTTTTGTTTGTGGAAAATATCTGAGAGGGAGTGAGATCTAAGGGGAAAATGATGCAGGGATCTGAACAAACAAGGATGTTATACTGAGAGTCAGCTACACCACATTTGACTGGACTATTGCCAGAGTGGGCAGCAGCAAGGTGCAGAAAACCGAGCCTATTAGCAGGCTGGTGAGATTCTTTCTGCCTCTGTTTAGTTCCTTCTGTGTTTCTGAATAGAGACTAAGATACATTCCTGGGACTCTTCTGAGATAGTACCTACTATAACCCCTCTTCTTTCTTTCCTTCAAAGTAGTGATGTTGGCAGAGAAAAGATGCAAATATATTTTTACTACAGCCAAAGAATGTTGGGACGGATTGATTAATCAGTTTTACATATTTAACTTTCTAAGCATTACATCATAGTGTTTGTATTGATTTAGCCACCTGTATCCATATACACAGATATTTTAGACTCCTGATGGAAAAAAAATAATAATACAATTTGTGTAAGAGTTTTCACTGCAGAGACTCACCTGTGACCAGCACTTGGAATGTTGCATCATTATAGTATGTGGAGCTTTCAAAGAAACATACATACTCCCCTCCATCTGAAGGTTGGATGCGATGGATCCTTAGGGCAACATGCCCTTTGGTAATATTCTCCTTCAAGAACTCTGTCCTCCCTTGGTACTCTGGCTTCTGCTCCTCTATTTTATTCCAGGAAGTACCATAACGATGCACCAGGCCAAAAGGATCAGTCCGGTACCATCTCACTTCCATGTTCTGAGCATCCATTGATGGGTTCAGCTGGCAGGACAACACAGCCTCTTCCCCAACCAAGGCAATGACTGGTGCTCTTGGTCCTATCACATGGAATTGCCCTGGAAGTAATTTTTAAACAATGGAATCATCACTGAGACTGACAGGCATGATTGTGACCAACTGATCGGTAAACAAGTAGCCCAGGCTAATTGACTCAGTGAGCTGCAGCCATTTAATGAACAGATCTAAAATAAGGATACACAAAAACACTGTGTAAGAGATAGTAGAAGACATGATGCCAATGTGCTACAGTCATATGATATTAACAAAAATTTAATTGGCTTTTCCCTTTGCCTATGATTGGAATTCAAATTATATAAATCTCATTCTTTATGCCTTATATGCATGTTATAAAATATTATTCTCATTTAATGGATGAGAATATTGAGTCAGTCAATAATTAATTATTGAGTCAGTAATGAATGAATTGAGTGAATGGTAAATTCCCCCCTAAATACTTAATGATGAAGACACAAACCAAGAATTCTAATAGCAACAACCAAATATTTCCTTGCTTTAAAACATTTATTACTTAATATTATATAACTTATTATGAAATATAATTTGAAACTTTTAAAAATGAAGTTTTTGTGTTAAGAAAAAATACAATACTATTTATATATTTCCCATTTTAGAAAATAAGTGTAAGATCATGTATACAACATAAATTTTCCAGAGTATCACAATAGTATAGGCATAAAAAGCAACCATAGGATAAATACAAATCTTTTAAAAAAACAAATTTTGCCTGGTTTAAATCCTTTAAAGGGCTACATAATCTTTTGTTCTAGTATTGACATTCAAATATTTCTTTCTTAAGGATCTATGGCTATTAGTTTGAAATGGAAACAGCAAAAATGATAGCACTCCTGTCTCTGTCACTTGTCATACGTGCCAGGAAAGTTCCATTTTTTTTTCTTTTGGATAGAAGCAATGAACTAACACAGATAGGCCCCCCAACTGCTAGAAGAAATTAAAATGATGTTTAGCAAAAAGTACTGTCAAATTCTTTTACTTAAGGACAAGTTTTTTATTGTATATTTTGAGACATGCATGTAATGGATTGAACCAGCTTGGCTGGAACAATGGGTGAGATTTCTTTCTCTCTTGCAATATCACTGAGTGTTACATGATCAGTTTCATTAGCAGATTGCTTACAATGGGTATTGCAGTCTTGTTTGGTGCTTATTATTCATAAACAATTCATTTCTTTTTTATTGTAGAATAACTGGCATATCATATTGTATTAATTTCAGATGTACACCAAAGTGATACATTAAGAAATTTTCACCAAAATGTCTAGTTACCATCACCATACAATGTTGTTAAAATATTATTGACTATATTCCCTATGTTGTATATTATGTCCCCTTGTTTTATTTTATAACTGGAAGATGGTATCTCTTAATCCCCTTAATTTCTCATCCATACACTCATTCTCTGACTGATGGCAAACAATCAGTTTGTTCTCTGTATCTATGATTCTCTTTCTGGGGCATTTGTTCTTTTGTTTTGTTTTTAGATTCCACATAAGAGTGAAATTATATGGTATTGGTGTTTTTCTGTCTCCCTTATATCTTTTAACACAATAAGTCCATTCCTGTTTTCACAAATGGCAAGATTTTATTCTTTCTTATGACTATTATTCTTGTGTGTGTGTGTGTGTGTGTGTAACTTCTTTCTTTATCTATTTACCTATTCACAAATTAGTTTTTTTTCCATATCCTGGCAAATGTGAAAAAAAATGCTGCAATTAATTTATAAAGCATATGTCTTTTCAAATTAGTGTTTTTGTTTTCTAATACTTAAAATCGACCATTGAATCATATGGTAGTTCATTTTTTTTTCAGAAACATCCATACTATTTTCCCTAGTATATGAAACAATTTGCATTTCTACCTACAGTGCATAAGGATTTCCTTTACTCCACATCCTCACCCACACTCGTCATTCTTTGTTTTTTTGGGGGCATCTAGTCCAACCCCGCTGACAATGTAGGAATCCATTGTCAGCTTTCCTGAAAATGACTAAGAACTACCTATTCTGACAGGTCTGAGGAGGTATGTCATGATGGTTTTGATTTGCATTTCCTTGATAGTGAAACTTCTTTTTCATGTGCTGTAGGCCACCTGTATGTCTTCTTTGGAAAAATGTCTATCCAGGTTCTCTGCACATTTTTGATTCCTACTTTTTTCCTATGAATTTGACTAGCATGAGTTTTTTCCTTATATTTGTATGTATTTGGATCTGTTATTGGATATGTCATTTAAGAATATCTTCTTCAATTCAATAGGCTGCCTCTTTGTTGTGTTGGTTGTTTCCTTTTCTGTGCAAATATAGTGTGGTCTAATTTATTGATTGATTGTTTGATTTATATTATGTTCAGTTAGCCAACATATAGTACAGCATTAGTTTTTGATGTAGTGTTCAATGATTCATTAGTTGCGTATAACACTCAGTGCTATTTATTTATTTATTTTTGTTTTGTTATCCTAGGTTGAGTAGAGGTATCCAAAAATGTGATTAGGAATGCTATCAAGGGGGGAGGGAGGCAAAATCGTGGAAGAGTAGGGGACCACCCTTCATCTGGTCCTTCGAATTTAGCTGGATATCTATCAAACCATTCTGAACACCCACAAGTTTAGCCTGAGATGTAAAAAATATATGTGGAACTCTACAAGCAGAAAAAATGACTGCTTTTTGCAATGTAGGAGGTGGGGAGTCATGAGTCTGCAGGAAAATATTGGAAGAAAAATGGAGACGGGAGGGAGCCTCCATGAGCTGGCGACTGGAAAGTGATATAACAACTGAAGAGCAAAATTGGAACCCTTAGAAATATGTTCCAGTGAGAGATATCCCTTTCTGAAAGGGGTGCAGGGGATGGAAAAGGCAGAATTCTAGGTGGGTCCCTGTAGTCTCAGGAATCTCTTCTGACTCAGACAAAATCCCTAGGAGATATGGAAAGTACCGTGGTGCCTGAACTGTTAGAGTGCCCAAACAGTGAATCAGGGAAACTGGTTATGGTCAGGGATCCCAGGAAAGATTCTCAGCTTTGGTTGCCATAAACCACGAGCCAGGTTGGTAGGGAGATTGCTCTTTGCCTGAGCACCTGGCAAATGACTAGAATGTGCAGGCCAGGTAGCATCCCCTGGTGGGGACAAAACAATTGTGCCCAAGACTGGGCAAAAGCTCTCAGGGTGTCAGTGCCCCTGGAAAGGACAGTAAAGGTGACACCCAGCCATGACCTGGGAGCTGCAGAGTGGGTTCTGCACGTGAGCCCACAAACCTTCAGTCCCGAAGACATAAAGCACAGAGACACTCATGAGTCCTGGGAATCCCACCAGGAGAATTGCAGTTAGCCTGACCCATGAGTTTCTGGGGAGCTTGGTGCACCCAGAAGTGGAGACAGTTTGACCCATCGAGTTTATTGAAGAGGGGGGACCCAGATCTTGCAGCTCTGGGTTGGAGATCCAGTCATGGCCATTTTTGCTCTATCCCTCTGAAGAGCACAGAAAGCACCAGGGAACAAAGGCCACACAAGGGGCCAGCATACATTAAGCTCATCTCCCTGACAAGGGGTGAAGCAACTCCTTCCAGGCAAAGATACCTGAAAAACAGCACAGCAACCCTCACCACCTCCCCCCAGAAAACACACTGGAAGAACAGGTGAATGACAAGCTTATGGATCCCAGGAGATTGTAACACTCCAGCACCAGGAGAAAATAATACACTGAGCTACAGGTGTTCCCTCATGACTCATTTATCCTTCAATTTAAAATTTTTCATTATTTTCTTTATCTTTTCCCCATTTCAATTAGATCTTTATTTTACCAGCTTATGTTTTTAAGTCACTTTTTAACTTTTATTTTTTCACATCTACATTTTAAAGATGTATGATTCAGTCTAGTCCTTTTTTCTCTCTATTCAATTTATTTCTATATAAATATAAATGTTGCTTTCTTTGCAATTTTGGGATGTAGTGTCTTCTAACAAAAATCCCAAAACTCAATCAAGAACAAGCAGGCCACCCTGCTTTGTCCACCCTGTGAGATTATAGTCTCTCTTCCCCCCACTCTTTCTTTTTCATGTACAGTTTTGTTGCATTTGGGCTTTGTGTGCTTTTTTTATGGCTTCCAACTACTTTTGATTTTTTCTAGGGTGTATTTTTCTTCAGTCGTGGTTAATATTTTGGATTGGGTTCATTGGCTTGCCCGTCCTTCCATGGGCAGAATAACTGGAAGGAGGAAATCACAACAAAGAAAGGAACCAGAGACAATGTTCCCAGCCACAGAGCTAATCGATATGGATATAAGCAAGATGTCAGAGATAGATTTCAGGATGGCAATTATAAAGTTAATAGCTAGGCTTGAAAAAAAGCATAGATGACAATACAGAATTGCTAAGGGCAGAAATGAGATCTAATAAAGCCAAACTTAAAAATGTTATGAATGAGATGCAGTCTAAATTGGATGCTTTAACAGCTAGGGCCAATGAGGCAGAAGAGAGAATAAGTGACCTAGAACACAGGCTGGTGGAAAAGAAGTTGAGGAAAAGAGAGAAATTCAACTAATAGCTGGGGAAGAAAGGCTTTGAGAATTTAATGAGGCCTTGAAATGAAACAATGTCTGAATTATCAGGATCCCAGACAGGGTGGAAAGAGAGAGGGCTAGAAATTATATTTGAGCAAATCATCCCTTAAAACTTCCCTGATCTGGGGAAGGAAACAAGCATTCATGTGCAAGAGGCAGAGAGGACCAATTGCAAAATCAATAAAAAATAGATCAAACCATAACATATAATAGTGAAGCTTGCAAATCTTAGAGACAAAAAAAAAAAAACCCAAAAAACAAGCTATCCTTAGAGTAGCTAGGGAGAGGAGGTTCATTATGTATGGAGGGAGGAAAATCAGAATAACATTAGACCTATCCACAGAAACCTGGCAGGCCAGAAAGGGTTGGCATGATATAGTCAGGGTAATAAATGAGAAGAACAGGCAGCCAAGAATCCTTTATCCAGCAAGCCTGCCATTCAGAATGGATGGAAAGATAAAGAGCTTCCAGGACCAGCAGAAACTAAAAGAATATGTGACCACTAAGCTGGCCCTGCAAGAAATATTTTTTTAAGATTTTATCTATTTATTTATTTGAGAGAGAGAGAATGAGAGATAGAGAGCACGAGAGGGAAGAGGGTCAGAGGGTCAGAGGGAGAAGCAGACTCCCCACTGAGCAGGGAGCCCGATGCGGGACTCGATCCCAGGACTCCAGGATCATGACCTGAACCGAAGGCAGTTGCCCAACCAACTGAGCCACCCAGGCGCCCCCCTGCAAGAAATATTAAGGGGGGATTCTATAAAAGGAGAAAGACCCCAAGAGTGCTATAGAACAGAAATTTACAAAGACAATCTATAGAAAAAAGGACTTCACAGGTAACATGATGAAAATAAAATCATATCATTCAATAATCACTCTC
The DNA here is from genome assembly GCF_003265705.2 of Callorhinus ursinus. Lineage (NCBI taxonomy): Eukaryota > Metazoa > Chordata > Mammalia > Carnivora > Otariidae > Callorhinus > Callorhinus ursinus. The sequence goes on along the minus strand of NW_027397143.1, from coordinate 805,030 downwards.
AGTGTGAATTCCTAAATACTCCCATGAAATGGCACAGGGTTGCAGATTAGATAAAAAGACAGGACCCATCCATATGTTGTCTACAAGAGACTCATTCTGAAAGTGAAGGAATGAAGATCCAACTTCCATGACAGCGGACCTCAAAAGAAAGCTGTGGTAGAAATTTTTATATCAGATAAATTAGATTTTAAGTTAAAGACTGTAGTTAGAGATAGAGAAGGACACTATATCATTCTTAAAGGGTCTATCCATAAAAAGGATAAAAAAATTTTAAATATCTGTGCCCCCAACATGGGTGCAGCCAACTACATAAGCCAACTGTTAACCAAAATAAAGAGACATATTGATAATAATACGTTAATAGTAGGAGAACTCAACACTCCACTCTCAGCAATAGGCAGATCATCTAAGGAGAAAATCAACAAAGAAACAAGAGCTTTGAATGACACACTGGACCAGATGGACCTCATAGATATATACAGAACATTCCACCCAAAACAAAAGAATACTCATACTTCTCGAGTGCACATGGAACTTTCTCCAGAATAGGCCACATCCTGGGTCACAAATCAGGTCTCATACCAAAAGACTGAGATGATACCCTGCATATTCTAAGACGGTAATGCTTTGAACCTGGAACTCAATCATAAGAAAAAGTTTGAAAAATTTCAAAAACTTAGGCACTAAAGACCATCCTGTTCAAGAATGTTTGGGTCAAGTGGGAAATCAAAGAAGAACTTAAACAATTCATGGAAGCCAATGTGAATGAAAACACATTTGTCAAAAACCTATGGGATAGGGCGCCTGGGTGGCTCAGATGGTTAAGCATCTGCCTTCGGCTCAGGTCATGATCCCAGGGTTCTGGGATCGAGTCCCGCATCGGGCTCCCTGCTCCTTGGGAGCCTGCTTCTCCCTCTGCTTCTCTCTCTCTCTCTCCCTCTGTCTCTCATGAATAAATAAAGAAAAATCTAAAAAAAACAAAAAAAAAAACAAAAAAAAAAACCTATGGGATACTGTAAGGAGGTCCTAAGTGGGAAATACATAGCCATCCATGCCTCACTCAAAAAAATAGAAAAATCCCGGTTTCATAAACTATCTTTATACCTTAAAGAACTGGAGTAAGAACAACAAATAAAGCCTAAGCCATGCATGACAAGGAAAATAATTAAGATTAGAGCAGAGATCAATGAATTAGAATCCAGAAATACAGTAGAACACATCAACAAAACTAGAAGCTGGTTCTTTGAAAGAATTAGTAAGATCGATAAACCACTGGCTACACTTATCCATAACAAAAGAGAAAGGACCCAAATTAATAAAATTATGAAGGAAATGGGAGAGATCACTACTAATAACACCAAAGAAATAGAAATAGTTACCAGAAATTATTATCAACAACTATATGCCAATAAATTAAGCAAACTGGAATAAATGGATGCATTCCTGGAAACCTATAAACTACCAAGACAGAAACAGGAAGAAATTAACAACCTGAATAGACAAATAACCAGTAACGAGATTGAAGCAGTGATCAAAAACCTCCCCCAAAAAAGAAGAGTCCAGGATCTGATGGATTCCCTGGGGAATTCTAGCAAACATTCAAAGAAGAAATAATATGTATTCTCCTGAAGTTGTTTCAAAAAACAGAAACAGAAGGAAAGCATCCAGACTCATTCCATGAGGTTAGCATTACCTTGATACCAAAACCAGGCAAAGACTCCATCAAAAAGGAGATTTTCAGACCGATATCCCTAATGAACATGGATGCAAAATTCTCAACAAGATCCTAGCTAATGCCGTTGGTATTTTGATCGGGTTGGTGTTGAAAGTATAAATTGCTCTGAGCAGCATAGACATTTTAACAATGTTTATTCTTGTGAACCATGAGCATGGAATGTTTTTTCCATCTTTTTGGGTTTTCTTCATTTTCTTTCATAAGGGTTCTATTGTTCCTACTGTACATTAAAGGATTGTCCATCACAACCAGGTGGGATTTATCTCTGGGATGCAAGCATGGTTCAACATTCACAAATCAATCTTTGTGATAGAACACATTAATAAGAAGAGAGAGAGGAACCATATGGTCCTCTCAATTAATGCAGAAAAAGCATTTGACAAAATAGAGCATCTTTTCCTGATTAAAACTCTTCAGAGTGTAGGAATAGAGGGAACATTCTTCAATTTCATAAAATCCCATCTATGAAAAGCCCACAGTGAATATCATTTTCAATGGGGAAAAGCTGAGAGCCTTTCCCTTAAGATCAGGAACATGTCAAGGATGCCCATTCTCACTAGTATTGTTCAGCATAGTATTGGAAGTCCTAGCAACAGCAATTAGACAACAACAACAACAAAAAACAACAAAAATAAAAGGTATTCAAATTGGCCAAGAAAAAGTCAAACTCTCTCTCTTCACAGATGACATGATTCTTTATGTGGAAAATCCAAAAGACTCCACCCCCAAATTACCAGAACTCAAACACCCATTCACTAATGGGGCAGGATACAAAATCAATGCACAGAAATAAATTGTTTTCCTATACAAAAACGCTGTAACTGTAGAAGGAGAAATTAAGGAATTGAATCCATTTACAATAGCACCAAAAATCATAAGATACCTTGGAATTAAACTAACCGAAGAGGTAAAGGATGTATACTCTAGGAACAATAGAACAGTTATGAAAGAAATTGAAGAAGACCCAAAAAGATGGAAAAAACATTCCATGCTCATGGTTCAGGAGAATAAACATTGTTAAAATGTCTATGCTGCTCAAAGCAATTTATATCTTCAACACCAACCCGATCAAAATACCAAAGGCATTTTTCAAAGTGCTGGATCAAATAATCCTAAAATTTGTATGGAACCAGAAAAGACTCCGAATTGCCAAGGAAGTGTTGAAAAAGAAAAAAAAAAGCTGGGGGCATCATGTTACCTGATTTGAAGCTATATTACAAGGCTGTGATCACCAAGACAGCATGGTACTGGCACAAAAACAGACATATAGACCAATGGAACAGAATAGAGAACACAGATATGGACCCTCAACTCTATGGTCAAATAATCTTCAACAAAGCAGGAAAAACAATACAGGGGAAAAAAAAGTCTCTTCAATTAATGGTGCTGGAAAATTGGACAGCCACATACAGAAGAATGAAACTCAACCATTCTCTAACACCATACATAAAGATAAACTCAAAGTGGATGAAAGACCTCAATGTGAGACAGGAATACATCAAAATCCTAGAGGAGAACATAGGCAGTAACCTCTTCGACATCGGCCACAGCAACTTCTTTCAAGACACATCTCCAAAGGCAAGGGAAACAAGCAAAAATGAACTTTTGGCACTCCATCAAGATAAAAAGCATCTGCATGGTGAAGGAATCAATCAACAAACTAAACTGCAACGTATGGAATGGAGAAGATATTCACCAATGACATATCAGATAAAGAGCTAGTATCTGAAATCTATAAATAACTTACCAAACTACAAACACAAAAAACCCCCAAAATTTCAGTCAAGAAATGGGCAGAAGACATGAACTGACATTTCTCCAAAGAATACATACAAGTGGGCAACAAACATGGAAAAATGCTCACATCAGGGAAATACAAATGAAAACCAATATGAGATACTGCCTCACACCTGTCAGAATGGCAAAAATTAACAAACAGGAAACAAGTGTTGGTGAGGATGTGGAGAAAGTGGAACCCTCTTACAATGTTGGTGGGAATGCAAACTGTTGCAGCCACTGTGGAACAAGAGTATTGAACTTCCTCAAGAGGTTAAAAATAAAGTCACCCTACAACCAGCAACTGCATTATTAGGTATGTGTACAAAGAATACAATACCGTGATTTGAAGGGACACATGCTCTCCAATGTCCACGATAGCCAAACTATGGAAAGAGCCCAGCTGTCCATTGACAGATGAGTGGATAAAGATTACGTTATATATATATTACTCAGCCATCAAAAAAATGAAAATTGTCATTTGCAATGATGTGGATGGAACTAGAGGGTAGTACACTAAGCAAAGTAAGTCAGTCAGAAAAAGACAAATACCATATGATTTCTCTCATATGTGGAATTTAAGGAACAAAACAGATGAACATAGGGGAAAGGAAGGAAAAATAAAATAAGATAAAAACAGAGAGGGAGGGAAACCATAAGAGACTCTTAACTGTAGGGTTGCTGGAGGGGAGGCAGGTGGGGGGATGAGGCAAGTGGATGATGGCCATTAAGGAGGGCACTTGATATAATGAGCACTGTTGTTTTTTTTTAAGATTTTATTTATTTATTTGACAGAGAGAGACACAGCAACAGAGGGAACACAAGCAGGGGGAGTGGGAGAGGGAGAAGCAGGCTTCCCACTGAGCAGGGAGCCCGATGTGGGGCTCGATCCCAGGACCCTGGGGTCATGACCTGAGTCGAAGGCAGATGCTTAACGACTGAGCCATCCAGGTGCCTTGAGCATTGAGTGTTATATGCAACTGATGAATCAATAAATTCTACCCCTGAAACTAATAATACGCTGTAGGTTAGCTAAACTGAATTTAAATAAATAATTTAAAAATAATAAAAATTTAAAATAGCATAACAGGAGGCAACCTATTGAGGGCACAGATATGTTGATTAACTGGATTGTGCTGATTGTTGATTGTTAAACAGGTATTTTCATTTGTATTGTATATTTTTATACTGCATTTTTTCCTGCTAACTCAACATGTCCACAAACATGCCTGGGAGCCCTTTGCCCAGGTGATCCCATACACCACAGTGATGAGGCTGGACTTTGTCAAAGTTTCCCTTCTTGCACTCTTCAGATGAAGACCTAGCGATATTTAAATGCAGAAATTTATTTGTCCCTTTATTTATGAGTCCCACCTTCATCCCAGTAAACATAATTGCCCATAAGCCTTTCCCTCTTTAGGCTCCCAAACTGCTTAGCTGACCCCCTCTCTTGACACTTCCTCCTCCTTTATCCTTGTAACCACCTGTATGGAATATGATGGTTTCTCCAGAACATGTGAGAAAAATAAACTGTTTTCCTGAGCTACTCTTGTATTCCCCTTGTGGATGCACCTCATTGATCATATTATGCAAGAAAACAAATCACCAGATGTCCAAAATCAAAACTGTAAATATTAAATATGTGCATTGTGTATATCAAATATCCCTCAATAAAGCTAATTTTAAAAGACAACGTTCAACATATGATACATTTTCTTTTAACTTTGTCACAAATTATTTATTTATTTATTTAGTAAAATTTACTTTCTAATGTATTAATTGCTTTCCTGTATCTTAATAGATGATGTTTCTGAGGAAGTGGACTGAGATACAATTTTAGATTTTAATATTATCTCCTTTTATTGTTGGCTAATTATGTATATTTATCTCACTGTTCAATAGAATCTTTCATTAAAATCAATATGTATATTCTCTATCAAAATGTGTTGATATTTCAGTCTTTACTTTTGAAATTAAATAGAATATTTCATACTTCTTTCAACTAACCTGTTGTTTGGCAAGTGCATGTCTTCTCAGTTGGACCAATTTCTTTACATTGTTATGGAAATATAATATTTCCATGTTATATTTGCTGAAATGATATTCAGTCTCAGTTCAAATGTACTTATGTGAACACAAGGGCATTCATTAAACCCAAAAATATTCAATACCCTGGCAAGGGCCATGCAGCTGAATGGGTGCACTATGGCCATGGGATCTCAAAGTGTCTGACTCTAGGTTCTGACAGCAGTAGGCAGAGGGCATTCCCCAGAGAAGGAAATTGACTTTTCTTTTTTAGGCTCAGGTTAGAAAATGTGTTTCTATCAACTGGACTGAATAAATAACAGTGTTTTGAGACGCTCCTCTTATATTATTTATAGTTTAAAAATCACCTTTGCATAATTATATGATTTTATCCTAAAAGGCATAGAAAAAAAAAGGTACACAGGAAGACACAGGGGAACAAAAAAGACTGAAAGGTGAACAATTCTGAGGTCTGCAGGTCCAGGTAATAGGAAAAGAGCAGAGGCCTGGCACTGAGCTAAGGAGCAAAATGACTTCTGAGCTAACTTCCAGGGTAAAGAAAAGACCCAGCTGTCCCTCCATCTTACTCACATGCACCTGGACAAGGAAGCAGAACCAAGAGAAGAAGCGTCCTGAGGTCCACACGTAAAGGCTGCATCCCAGCTGGTGGTCCCAGGGCCGGAAGGTCAGACTTCTGCCCCCCCATGA
>NW_027397143.1:785757-798776 GCF_003265705.2 Callorhinus ursinus | reverse complement strand
CCCAGGGAAGCAAATTGACTATTCTTTCTAGGCTCAGCTTAGAAATTATGTTTCCATCAACAGGATTGAATTAAGAACAGAGTCTTTTGAGATATTCCTCTTATATAATTTACAGTTTTCAAATCACCTTATAATTGTATAATTTTACCTTAAAAAGCATAGAAAAGGAAAGGGACACAGGAAGATAAGGGAAAAAAAAAGATTGAAAGGAGAATAATTCTGAGGTCAACATGTCCAAGTAATAGGAAAAGAGCAGAGCCCTGACACTGTGCTAAGGAATACACCAAAAACTAAGCTATAACCTCGTCTTAAAAAATAAATAAATAAAAATTCTTAAAAAAATAAAAATTAAAAATAAGTCCTTAATGGATTCTTATGTTTTAATCACAATGCAAATTTTCAAGTTCTATTAGCATGTGGATCTTCAGGGCATGTTCTTTTCCTTTTCCTTCCTGTTTCCTAAAATGCTGTATCCATTCTAGTTAGGTCGGACTGTACTTTCTCAAAAAATGCCCTCAATTCTTGGCCATTTCTTTTTTATAAATATCACTTTTCCTTTTTATTTGTGTAAATCCAATATCTGGTCCATGGAGGGCATTCACTAAATAACAGACAAATGTATAATATGTCACATTTTTCCTTAGTCTCCACTCATGTTACTCCATCTTCCAAAATGACCCTTCTGTTTGTTTGTTTCTTTGTTTGTTTGTTTTTAAGATTTTATTTGTTTGTGAGGGAGAGAGAAAGACAGAGAGAGATAGCATGAACATTGGGAGGGGCAGAGGGAAAGGGAGAAGCACGTTCTCCACTGAGGAGGAAGCCCAATGCAGAGCTCATCACAGGATCCCGGGATCATGACCTGAGCTGAAGCCAAAAGCAGACACTTAACCAGCTGAGCCATCAAGGTGCCCCTGAACATGACCTTTTTATTTCTCAGTGTCTTCCCAAATGCTCTAAATCCTTCAGAGGGCAATTTTGTCCAATTACTGGATGAATCCCACTGCTATGTCTTCTAGTCTGTTTATATTTTTGGTTTTCTTTTCTTTCTTTCTTTCTTTTCTTTTTTTCTGCTGTTAAATCCCTCTAGTGAATTTTTCTTTTTTTTCAATTCAGTTATGTATTCTTCAGCTCTGTGAGTTCAGTTTAGTATTTTTATATTTTCCAACTTTTTGTTGAAATTCTCACTTTCTTCCTGCACTGTTTTTGATCTCTGAAAGTTCTTGTGACCATTACTTTGAATTTTTTTTGGAACTCTTTATTAAGTAAATCAGTAATCTCAATTTCATTGAATGTTGTTTCTGAAACTTTATCTTGTTCTTTTATGTTGGACATATTCCTGTTTCTTTATTTCTGTGACTTGCTGTGTTAGTTTCTGTGTAGTAGATAAAAAAAGTCACCTTCCCAGTCTTGACAGAGTGATATCATGTAGGGAATGAACCTTGTAATTCATCTTGTCCCTAATCCTTGTTTGTCTTCAAAATTTTTGTCATTGTTCAAGATGCCTAATTCGTTTTATTGGCTCCTAGTAATTGAAGATGTGCCAAGATGTGTAAGTGTCCGAAGGAGGAGGCTCTCAGTCAATACCTAGGTACAGTCTAATAGGGAGTGAGACATTAAGGTAGTGGGGTTTAAAGTTTGAAAATAGGCTGCTTTCAGGGAAAGAATGGGTAACTAGACTTTCTATCTGTTCACTCTTCACTGAGCCCTGAATGTATAGATAAATAAGAATTTTTTTTTTTTTTGCTCTAATCCTTTGGAAATGTAACCCTGTGGGCCACCAGAGCTATAAATCAAAAAGTGTGTCCCTTGAGTGGCAACTACAATAGCTGACATGCCTGAGAATACACAAAATGTTCACAGGGAGGTGCCAGAAACCTGGATCATGGCAAATAGATAACACATTTGCTGCACAGACCAGAATCCCCAGTTTCCAGAGATTTGACTAAGCTCCTGGATGTGTGTTATATTAGAGGTTAGGACTTCAGGCTCTAGCTTTTAATATATGCAAATCAGCCTCTCTCAGGAATACTGGGAGATGGGCACTTTCCATCCTGGAATAGCGCACAGAGAGAACACAAAGATGACATCTGCCAGCCTCACCATCCCTCCACCCCGCTCCACCCAGACCTTTAGAGAGAATTCTTGCTGACTTCTAGATTTTTGTTAAATTTGGTGTCTGACTCTTGGGCTGCATCTCTTAAGATACACCGTAGGCTGAGGGCGATTTGTAAAGTCTTCCTCAAGAATCCTCCCCTTCCCACCCAGTTCTGGGTGAAACCACTATTTTTAAATCCTATGATTGTGTTCTCTCAGTCACTAGTAAGTTAATGTTCTTTCTCCTTCATCTGGTCATACTCATTATTTTCCACATTCCTTTTGGAAGCAAGAGCCCTGATTCTAATTATGTGTGTTTCATAACATGTAAAATTTAGGTGTTTTTATTTGACTATGCTTTAGGCTTTTTTACACATTATATAAATACCATAAATACTGAGCCTTTACTCTTATCACAAATCTTAAAAACATTTCTCAATATCAATTGCAATTTCTCACTGTGTTTGACTTCAGAAAATAATGTAATTCTAATACTGAAGGAGGTTCTACCAGTACAGTTTTTGGACTCTGATTATGTTAAAAACCCCATCTATTCTAAATCTATCGAAAGCTAATAACACTTTCTGAAAATTGTGTTCTCCCCATAAGGTGAACTAACAGCAACTAAAGGTCCTAATTCCATTGACATCCAATCTCCAGTCCCTGCACAATTTTAACTCGAAATTTAGATTATTATAAAATATTTGAACCCCTACGATTTGAAGATTATTTTGAATAAATCAATCACCACTCATATCGAAAAAGAAAACCAGAAAGTGGAGGTAATATTTGCTGTCTTGTTAATTCTTAGTGAATAGGGATTGAATCTCACTTGAGTATATCTGTCTCTGTAATGTTTCTCAGAGGCCCCTGTTAATGAAAATGAATGAAATTGCATGGAAATGAAACTAAATTGCCCTAATCAACATATTCAGTGGAATTTACCCCCTGCAATCAGTATTGCAGAAAAGGTTGTAAAGGTTCTTTATAATAATTAATAGACAAGAATGGGGTCAATACCCACTTGTATTTGTCCACACTCATACATGGAAAACTTGATCAGCAGGTTCTGAACAGAAGGTACATTGAGCTTGGCACTAAGAATCACTATTTGTGAGTGTAAAGTTTATTAAAAAGTAATTTTAACCCAAATAGAATAATAACCAAGAGAAAAAGGTGAATGGAAACAATGCATGGGGACATCAACCAGAATGATTCTTTATTCTGCAGGGACATATAAAGTCTAGCCTATAGTACTCTGCAGTAAATAAACATGGAATATAGAGTCAGAACATGAGTCAAAATCTGTGAGGTATTTGGAATCCATATGACAAAGGAGAATGTGATTGTTTTCAATTTCCTCATGTGTTGCATTGATAATGCATACTTAATGCAGTTGTTTTAAGAACAAGGAACTACTAAGAATTACTTCAGTAAGCAGGGTGCCTGGGTGGCTCAGTTGGTTAAGCGACTGCCTTCGGCTCAGGTCATGATCCTGGAGTCCCGAGATCGAGTCCCACATCAGCTCCCTGTTCAGCGAGGAGCCTGCTTCTCCCTCTAACCCTCCCCACTCTCATGTACTCTCTCTCTCTCTCTCTCATTCTTGCTCTCTCAAATAAATAAAAAATAAAAAAAACTTAAAAAAATTACTCAGTAAGCAGGTAATAGGAATATGTAATGGGTAAATACAGGTTTCCCACTAAAATCGGGTGCAACACAATATTACCACTTTTCAGGCTTTTGATGTATTTAATATTGTTCTCAGGTAAATTCCCAAACTTAAGACATAGTAACATGCCATATAATTATTGAAAACAAGAGATAAACGAGGTGGTAGTTTTAGCTGATAGTATTTTTCCCCATTTTTAAATTTATTTTTTATTTCATTTTAGGTAAATTGCACCATAGTTAACATACAATGTCATATTAGTTTCAGGTGTACGATATAGTGATTCAACAATTCTATATATTAGCCGGTTCTTATCAAGATAAGTGTATCCTTAATCCCCTTCAACTATTTCACCCTTCCTCCCACCAACCTCCCCTCTGGTAACCACCAGTTTCTTCTCTATAGGTGAGTGTCTGTTTTATGGTATGACCCTTCCCCTCCACCCCGTATTTGTTGTTTTGTTTCTGAAATTCAAAAATGAGTGAAATCATATGCTAGTTGTCTTTCTCTGACTGGCTTGTTTCACTTAGCATTATACTCTCTAGATCCATTCATGTTATAAAAGGCAAGCTTTTGCTGTTTTCATGACTGAATAATATTTCATTGAATACACATACCATTTCCTCGCTATCTATTCATCTATCGATGAACTTTGGGAGGCTTCCATAATTTAGCCATTATAATTAATTCTAAAATAAACAAAGGGGTGCATATATCCTTCCGAATTAGTCATTTTGTACTCTCTGAGTAAATACCCATTAGTGCAATTACTGCATAACTTTTCATTTTTTGAAGAACATCCATACTGTCTTCCACACTGGCAGTACCGGTTTGCATCCCCACCAGAACTAACACGAGGGCTCCTTGTTGTATATATATTTTTTTCCATTTTAGTCATTCTCACAGATGTGAGGTGATACCTCATTTGGGTTTTGATTTGCATTTCTGTGTTGATGAGTGATGTTAGGCATCTTTTTATGTGTCTGTTGGCCACTTGGATGTATTCTTTGAAGAAATGTCTCTTCATGTTCACTGCCCATTTTTTTAAATTGGATTATTTGTTTTTATGTTGTTGAGTTGTATAAGTTCTTTTTATATTTTAGAAAATTGCATTTTATCAGATATGGAATTTGCAAATATCTCTTCCCATTCAGTAAGTTCCCTTTAAGTTTTGTTGGTTGTTTCTTTTGTTATGCAGAAACTTTTTATTTTGATCTATTCCCAATAGTTTATTTTTGCTTTGTTTCCCTTGCCTCAGGAGTCAAACCTAGAAAGGTTTTGTTACAGCCAATGACAAAGACATTATCTCCTATGCTCCCATTCAGGATTTTTATGGTTTCCGTTATGATATGTATTTCCTTAGTACATTTTAAATTTATTTTTGAGTATGGTTTTAAAAAGTATCCAGTTTCATTCCTTTGCATGTAGCTTTCCAGTTTTTCCAAGATCATTTATTAAAGGAACTCTCTTTTCCTAATGCATAATTTTGCCTCCTTCACTGAAGATTAATTAACCATATAATCATGGGCTTATTTCTGGGCTTTCTATACTGTTCTATTGATCTATGTGTCTATTTTCTTGTGCCAGTATCATACTGTGTTGATTAGTACAGCTTTGTAATATAACTTGACATCTCCAATTGTGATACCTCCAGCATTATTTATTTATTTTTTTCAAGATCACTTTTTGTATTCAGGGTATCTTGTGGTTCCATACAAATATTAGGATTGTTTGTTCTAGTTCTGTGAAATGCTGTTGGTATATTGATGAGGATTCCATTAAATCTGTAGATTGCTTTGAGTAGTGTGGGCATTTGAATATTTGTTATTTGTTAAAATTTGTTATTTCAATCCATGAGAATGGAATGTCCTTCCATTTCTTGCTCATTCTTCAATTTTTTTCCCAATGTTTTATTGTTTTCATAGTACAGTCCCTTCACCTCCTTGTTTCAGTTCATTCGTAGGTATATTATTATTTTTTGGTGCAATTGCAAATGGGATTTTTTTCAATTTAAACTTTTGCTGCTTCATTATTAGCATATAGAAATGCTACATATTTCTGTACTTGATTTTACATCCTGTGACTTTACTGAATTGATTTGTCAGTTCTAGTAGTTTTTTGCTGTAGGTCCTAGGGTTTTCTATATATAGTTTCATGTCATCTGCAAATAGTGAACATTCTACTTCTTTACCAATTTGGATGCCTTTTACTTTTTTTTTCCTTGTCTGGTTGCTGCGGCTAGGACTTTAAGTACCATGCTGAATAAAAGTGCTGAGGGTGGACATCCTTCTCTTGTTCCTGACCTGAGGGGAAAACCTCTCTTTTTCACCATTGAGTAAAAAATATTTGCGGTAGGTTCTTCATATATGGCCTTTATTATGTTAAGGTATGCTCCCTCCAAACTTAGTTTGTTGAGAATTTTTATCATGAGTAGATGCTGTACATTAAAAAATGATTTTTCTGCATCTATTGAGATAATTATACAGTTTTTGTTCTTTCCCTAATTAATGTTATGTAATACAATGACTGATTAGTGAATATTGAGTCACACTTGCATCCCAAGAACAAATCTCACTTGCTAATGTTGAATATATTTTTTAATGTATTGTTGAATTTAGTTTACTGATATTTTGTTGAGAATTTTTGCCTCTATATTCATCAGAGATATTGGCCTGTAGTTTTCTTTTTTTTATAGTGTTTTTATTTGGTTTTAGCTACCAGGTAAGGCTGGCATCATAGAATGAATTTGGCTGTTTTCCTTCCTCTTCTATTTTTTTGCAATAGTTTGAGAAGAATAGGTATTATCTCAACTTTAAATGTTTGGTAGAATTCATCATGAAGCTGACTGTTCCTAGATTTTGTTTCTTGTGTGTGTGTGTGTGTGTGTGTGTGTGTGTGTGTGTGTGTGTTTTGTGATTACTGATTCAAATTTTTTTGCTGGTAATCAGTCTGCTCAAATTTGCTACTCTTACCTGATTCATTCATGAGAGTTTATAGATTTCTAGGAATTTATCTATTTCTTCTTGGTTGTCATAAAATTATCCATAATATTATCTGACAATCCTTTGTATTTCTGTGGTGTCTGTTATTATTTCTCCTCTTTCATTTCTGGTCTAGTTTATTTGAGTCCTCTCTCTTTTCTTTTTGTGATGAGTCTAGCTAGAAGTGTATCAATTTTGTTGATCTTTTCAAAGAAGCAGCTCTGGGTTTCAATGTTATATTCTGTTGTTTTTGTTTTTGTTTTTTACTTCCTATATCATTTATTTATTCTCTAATCCTTATTATTTGCTTCCTTCTACTGGTTTTGGGATTTGTTTTTCCTTCTTTTTCTAGCCCCTCTGTATTAGGGTTTCGTTTTTATTTGGGATTTTTCTTGCTTCTTAATGTCTTCATGTATTGCTATAAACTTTCCTTTTAGAACAGTTTTTGCTGCATCCCAAAGATTTTGGACCATTCTGTTTTCATTTTCATTTGTCTCTATGAACTTTTGGATTTCCTCTGTGATTCCTTGGTTAACTTGGGCACTGCTTTTTTTTTTAAGATTTTATTTATTTATTTGAGAGAGAGAGAGAGAATGAGAGACAGAGAGCATGAGAGGGAAGAGGGTCAGAGGTAGAAGCAGACTCCCTGCTGAGCAGGGAGTCCGATGTGGGACTCGATCCTGGACTCCAGGATCATGACCTGAGCTGAAGGCAGTCACTTAACCAACTGAGCCACCCAGGCGCCCGCCTTAGTCACTGCTTAGCAGCATGTTATTTAATTTGCATATATTGCTTCTCTTTCCAGATTCTTTTTCTGTTTGATTTCTAATATCATATTGTGGTCAGAAAAGATACATGGTAAGACTTCGGTCATTTCTAATTTGTCGAGACTTTCCTTGTGGCCTACTCTGTGGTCTATTCTAGAAAATATCCTGTGTGCACTTGAAAAGATGTGTGCTCTGCTCTTTTATATTAGAATATTCTGAATATATCTGTTAAGTCCATCTGGTCCAATGTGTCATTGAATGTTACTGTTTCCTTGTTGGTGTTCAGTGTGGATAATCTGTCCATTGATGTCAGTGGGATAGTAAAGTCCCCTACTATTTTGTATTACTATCAATTAGAGTCTTTATGTTTGCTTTAGACTGTATTATGTATTTGGGTGCTCCCATGTTGGGTGCATAAATATTTATAACTGTTAGATCTTGTTGGATTATCCCTTTTATGATTATATAGTGTCCTTCTTGTCTTTTGTCATGGTCTTTGTCTTCAAGTCTATTGTGTCTGATATAAGTATTCCTACCCCAGCTTTCTTTACAAATCCACTTGCATGATAAATATTTCTCCATCTTTTCACTTTCGATCTGCAGGTGTTTTTAGGTCTAAAATTAGATGGTTTTTTTAATCCATTTTGTCACCCTATGTGTTTTGATCAGTGTTTTAAGTCCATTTACATTGAGAGTAATTATTGATTTCTATGTATTTATTACCATCGTGTTAGTTGTGTTTTGGTTGTATTTTTAGTTTGTCTCTTCTTTTCTTTCCTTGCTCTCCTCTCATGCTTGGTTGGCTTTCTTTAATGAACTTGGATTCCTTTTTTTTATTATTACAGATTTTTGATTTGTGGATTCCATGACATTTGTATATAACATCTACTGCATATAGTAGTCCATATGAAGTTGATGGTCATTTGTGTTTTATTCATTCGTACTCTTCACCCTCCACATTTTAGGTATATGGTGTCATATTTTACATCCATTCATTTTGTGAGTCCCTTGTCTGATATTTACTGATATATTCATTGTTACTCCTTTTTTGCTTCCTACATTTTTCACTCTTACTAATGGTCTTTCCTTTCCCCTCAAAAAGTCCCCTTTTAACATTTCTTATAGGGCCGGTTTAGTGGTCATGAATTCCTTTAACTTCTATTTGTCTGGGACACTATGTCTCCTATTCTGAAATATAGTCTTGGTGGATAGAGTACTCTGGGTTGCAGATGTTTTGTTTTCAGCCCTCTGAATATATCATCTCATTTTCTTCTGTCTTGCAAAGTTTCTGCTGAAAAATTCACTGATATACTTAAGGGGTTTCCCTTGTCTGTATCTCTTTTATTTTCTCTTGCTGTTTCAAAATTCACTCTTTATTACTACCTTTTGACATTTTAATTACTATGTGTCTTGGTGTGGACCTCTTTGGATTCATTTTGTTGGGACTCTCTGTTTCTCCTGGATCTGAATTTCTGTTTCCTTCCTCAAAATCTGATAGTTTTCAACTATTATTTCTTCAAGTACAATTTCTCCTCCTTTTCTCTCCCTTCTCTTTTGGAATCCTGTAATACAAATGTTATTATGTGTGATCACGTCACTGAAGCCCTTAAGTCTACGGCCATTTTATTTATTTTTATCTCTCACTTGCTGAGCTTGATTACTTTTCTTCACTCTATCCTCCAAGTAGTTGATTAATTCTTCTGCTTTCCCTAGTCTGGTTATTCTATTTAGTGTACTTTTTATTTCATTTATTCTGTTATTCATCCATGATTGGTTCATTTTATGTCTTTGTTGAGGATCTCACTGATGTGTCCCACCATTTTCTCAAGACCAGTGAGTATCTTTATAACCATTACTTTAAGAACTCTATAATTTATATTACTAATCTCCATTTCACATAGGTGTCTTGCTGTCGTTTGTTCTGTGCTTTCATATGGGATATATCCCCATGTCCCATTTTGTCTAACTGTTTGCATTTGTTTCATTTATTTATTTATTTATTTATTAAGTAACATCTAATGTACTATTTGTTTCAGGGGTACAGGTCTTTGATTCACCAGTTTTACATAATTCACAGCACTCACCATAACACATACCCTCCCCGGTGTACATCACCCACCCATCCCATCTCTTCCACGCCCCTCCCTTCCAGCAACGCTGTTTGTTTCCTGAGATTGTCTCCTATACTTTGTCTCACACTCTGGTTTTGTCTTGTTTCAATTTTCCCACCCTTCCCCTATGATTCTTTGCCTTGTTTCTCAAATTCCACATGTCAGTGAGATCATACGATAATTGTCTTTCTCTGATTGACTTATTTCGCTAGGCATAATTCACTCTGAATCCATCCACATCACTACAAATGACAAGACTTCAGTTTTGGATGGCTGCATATGTCCCCATAGGTCCCCATTTATCTGTTGATGGACATCTAGGCTCTTCCCATAATTTGGCTATTGTGGACATTATTGCTATAAACATTGGGGCTCATGAGCCCCTCTGGATCACTACATTTGAATCTTTGGGGTAAATACCCAGTAGTGCAATTCTTGGGTTATAGGGTCATAGTTCTATTTTCAACTTTTTGAAGAACATATATACTGTCTTCCAGAGTGGCTGCATCAGCTTGCATTCCCACCAAAAGTGTAGGAGGGTGGCCCTTTTTCCACATCTTCATCACCATCTGTCATTTGCTGACTTGGTAAATTTAGCCATTCTGACTGGTGTGAGGTGGTATCTCATTGAGGTTTTGATTTGGATTTCCCTGATGCCGAGTGATGTTGAGCACTTTTTCATGTGTCTGTTGGCAATTTGGATGTCATTCAGAAATGCCCGTTCATATCTTCTGCCCATTTCTTGATTGGAATATTTGTTCTCTGGGTGTTGAGTTTGATAAGTTCTTTATAGATTTTGGATACTAGCTCTTTATCTGATATGTCATTTGCAAATATCTTCTCCCATTCTGTTGGCTGTCTTTAGGTTTTGTGGACTGTTTCCTTTGCTGTGCAAAGCTTTTTATCTTGATGAAGTCCCAATAGTTCATTTTTGCCTTTGCTTCCCTTTCCTTTGGCAATGTTTCTAGGAAGAAGTGGCTGCGGCTGAGGTCCAAGAGGTTGCTATGTGTGTTCTGCTCCAGGATTTTGATGGAGTCCTACCTCACATTTAGGTCTTTCATCCATTTTCAGTCTATTTTTCTGTGTGGTGTAAGGAAGTAGTCGAGTTTCATTATTCTGTATGTGGTTTTCCAATTTTCCCAACACCGTTTGTTGAACAGACTGTCTTTTCTCCATTGGATATTTTTTCCTGATTTCTTGAAGGTTAGTTGATCATAGAGTTGAGGGTCCATTTCTGGCCTCTCTATTCTGTTCCATTGATCTATGTGTCTGTTTTTCTGCCAGTACTATACCTTCTTGATGATTACAGCTTTGTAATAGAGCTTGAAGTCTGGAATTCTGATGGCATCAGCTTTGCTTTTCTTTGTCAATATTCCTTTGGCTATTCATGGTCTTTTCTGGTGCTATATAAATTTTAAGATTACTTGTTCCATTTATTTGAAAAAAGTTGATAGTATTTTGATAAGGATCAGATTAAATGTGTAGATTGCTCTAGGTAACATAGACATTTTCACAATATTTGTTCTTCAAATCCATGAGCATGGAAAGTTTTTCCATTTCTTTGTGTCTTCCTCAATTTCTATCGTAAGTATTCTATAGTTTTGTGAGTACAGTTTCTTTTCCTCTTTGGTTAAATTTATTCCTAGGTATCTTATGGTTTTGGGTGCAATTGTAAATGGGATCGACTCCTTAATTTCTTTTTCTTCTGTCTTGTTGTTGGTATATAGAAATGCACATGCTTTCTGTGCATTGATTTTATATCCTGCCACTTTACCGAATTCCTGCATGAGTTCTAGCAGTTTAGGTGTGGAGTCTTTTGGGTTTTTCACATAAAGTATCATATCATCTGCCGAGAGAGAGTTTGAATCCTTCTTTGCCAATTCAGATGCCTTTTATTTCTTTTTGCTGTCTGTTTGATGAGGCTAGGACTTCTAGTACTATGTTGAATAGCAGTGGTGATAGTGGACATCCCTGCTGTGTTCCTGACCTTGGGGGAAAAGCTCCCAGTTTGTCCCCATTGAGAATGTTGTACATCAAAAGAAAGCTGGGGTGGCGACCCTTATGTCAGACAAATTAGATTTTAAATCAAAGACTATAATAAGTGATGAGGAAGGTATTTCATACTTGAAGGGTCTATCCAACAAGAAGATCTAACAATTTTAAATATATATGTCCCTAACATGGGAGCAACCAATTATATAAGGCAATTAATAACAAAAGCAAAGAAACACATCAACAACAATACAATAATAGTGGGGGACTTTAACAACCACCCCTCAGTGAAATGGACAGATGATCTAAGCAAAAGATCAACAAGGAAATAAAGACTTTAAATGACACACTGGACCAAATGGACTTCACGGATATATTCAGAACATTCCATCCCAAAGCAACAGAATACACATTCTTCTCTAGTGCCCATGGAACATTCTCCAGAATAGATCACATCCTAGGTCACAAATCAGGTCTCAACCAGTACCAAAAGATTGGGATCATTCTCTGCATACTTTCAGGCCACAGTGCTTTGAAACTAGAACTCAAGCACAAGAGGAAACTCGGAAAGAACTCAAATACATGGAAGTTAAAGAGCATCCTACTAAAGAATGAATGGGTCAACCAGGAAATTAAAGAAGAATTAAAAAAATTCATGGAAACCAATGAAAGTGAAAACACAACTGTTCAAAATCTTTGGGATGCCGCAATGGCAGTCCTAAGAGGAAAGTATATAGCAATACAAGACTTTCTCAAGAAACAAGAAAGGTCTCAAAAACACAACCTAACCTTACACCTAAAGGAGCTGGGAAAAGAAGAGCAAATAAAGCCTAAACCCAGCAGGAGAAGAGAAATAATAAAGAGCAGAGCAGAAATCAATGAAGTTGAAACCAAAAGAGCAATACAACAGATCAATGAAACTAGGAGCTGATTCTTTGAAAGAATTAATAAGATTGAAAAACCCCTGGCCAGGCTTATCACGAAGAAAAGAGAAAGCACCCAAATAAATAAAATCATGAATGAAAGAAAAGAGATCACAACAAACACCTATGAAATACAAACAATTATAAGAGCATACTATGAGCAAATATATGCCAGCAAATTAGACAATCTGGAAGAAATGGACGCATTCCTAGAGATGTAAAACTGCCAAAACTGAACAAGGAAGAAAGAGAAAACCTAAACAGACCCATAACTACTAAGTAAATTGAAGCAGTCATCAAAAATCTCGCAAGAAACAAGAGCCCAGGGCCTGATGGCTTCCCAGGAGAATTCTACCAAACATTTAAAGAAGAATTAATACCTATTCCTCTGAAACTGTTCCAAAAAATAGAAATGGAAGGAAGACTTGCAAACTCATTTTATGAGGCCACCATTACCTTGATCCCAAAACCAGACAAAGACA
>NW_027397143.1:682417-750757 GCF_003265705.2 Callorhinus ursinus | reverse complement strand
TCTGTTCAGAGAGTTGTTGCTACTCTCTTCTTCGGTCTCCTGTTGAGTTCGTAGGTGTTCAGAATGGTTTGATCTCTATTCAGCTGAATTCCTGAGACCAGACGAAATCTAGGTCTCCTACTCCTCCGCCATCTTGCTCCGCCCCCTTCTTCTTTTTTTTCTTAACATATATTGCATTATTTGATGTGTTCCTGATCTTAAGGGAAAGGCTGTCAGCTTTTCCCCATTGAGGATGATATTTGCTGTGGGTTTTTCATAGATGGATTTTATGAATTTGAGGAATTTTCCCTCGATCCCTATACTCTGAAGAGTTTTAATCAGGAAAGGATGTTGTGTTTTGTCAAATGCTTTTTCTGCATCAATTGAGAAAACCGTATGATTCTTCTCCCTCCTCTTATTAATGTGTTCTATCACATTGGTTGATTTGCGATGTTGAACCACCCTTGCATCCCGGGGATAAATCCCACTTGGTCGTGGTGGATGATCCTTTTAATGTATTGTTGGATACTATTAGCTAGGATTTTGTTGAGGATTTTGGAATCCATATTCATCAGGGACATCGGTCTGAAATTCTCCTTTTTGATGAGATCTTTGCCTGGTTTGGGGATTAAGGTAATGCTGGCCTCATAGAATGAGTTTGGAAGTTTTCCTTCTGTTTCTATTTTTTGAAACAGCTTCAATAGAATAGATATTATTTTTTCCTTGAATGTTTGGTAGAATTCCCCCAGGGAATCCATCAGGCCCTGGACTCTTGTTTTTTGGGATGTTTTTGATCACTGCTTCAATCTCATTACTGGTTATTGGCCTATTCAGTTTGTCAATTTCTTCCTGTTTCAGACTTGGCAGGTTATAGGTTTCGTGGAAGGCCTCCATTTCATCCAGATTGCTCAGTTTATTGACATATGGTTGTTGATAAAAATTTCTAATAATTGTTTTTATTTCCTTGGTGTTAGTCATGATCTCTCCCCTTCCATTCATAATTTTATTAATTTGGGCCCTTTCTGTTTTCTTTTCGATAAGTTTGGCCAGTGGTTTATCGATCTTATTAATTCTTTCAAAGAACCAACTTCTAGTTTTGTTGATTTGATCTACTGTGTTTCTGGTTTCTAATTCATTGGTCTCTGCTCTAATTTTAATTATTTCTATTCTAATGCATGGCTTAGGCACCATTTGTTGCTTTTTCTCTAGTTCTTTAAGGTGTATAGTTAGTTGGTGAATTCGAGATTTTTCTATTTTTTTGTGAGGCTTGGATGACTATGTATTTCCCCTTTAGGACCGCCTTTGCAGTATCTCATAGGTTTTGGACCAATGTGTTTTCGTTCTCATTGATTTCCATGAATTGTTTAAGTTCTTCTTTGATTTCCTTGTTGACCCAAACATTCTTGAGCAGAGTGGTCTTTAGCTTCCAAGTGTTGGAATTTCTGCCAAATTTTTTCTTGTGATTGAGTTCCAGTTTTAAAGCATTGTTGTCTGAGAATATGTAGGGAATAATTTCAATCTTTTGGTATCAGTTGAGACCTAATTTGTGACCCAGTATGTGGTCTATTATGGAGAAAGTTCCACGTGCACTCGAGAAGAATTCATATTCTGTTGTTCTAGGGTGGAATGTTCTGTAAGTATCTATGAGGTCCATCTGGTCTAGTGTATCATTCAAAGCTCTTGTTTCCTTGTTGATTTTCTGCTTAGATGATCTGTCCATTGCTGAGAGTGGCGTATTGAGGTCTCCTACAATTAACGTATTGTTATCAATATGACTTTATTTTGGTTAACAGTTGGCTTATGTAAAAGACATGATATTGATATACAGCTTTCCCATTAGTTCTGGAAATTCTTACTCAGGTCAGTTTTATGATTTTAAGTGTATCAAACACCTATATTTGTCAAAATTCCTTTCTATGAATTTCCCTGAAAGCAAAACGCCTTTTGCAAAAGCATCAGAAAAATAACAATAAATGACAAAAAAATAATAATTCAGAAATGGACATGGTTAAAGATGTGATATGAGAGTTTATTATAATGCAATTGAAGATGAAATATAGTTATTTCTGTGATACACAATCTTTTAATAATTCAAGTCTGATAATTTTTAACTTTCTTAAGCAATGAAATACCTGATAAAGACAAAACATAGAAGCTTTGGTTTTTTGGGTAGATAAAGGAAAATAAAATAAAACAAAACAAAACCTTGTTTTCTGGGCAGAAAAAAGAGAAAGAAAAAAACTTTCTTTACCTGTTCTTACCTAGAGCAGAATAACAATCCAAGGAAATTTTTCCTTTTTAACAAAGAGAAAGGCAGAATTTCAATTTTGTACCACTGTACTTTAAATCCATTCATTTTACCCTACTCCTGATCACATACCACAAATTTTCTAAAGATTTCCCTTCACAAACCTTCTACAGCTTTCTTTATTTTTTTTCTTTTTCTTTCTTTCTTTCTTTTTTTTTTTTGGAGTGCTGATGTAGAATATTTTATTGAAAGTTTTCAATAAGGGTTGAAACTTTTTTTTTGATGTAGTGTTCAATGATTCATTAGTTGCGTACAGCTTTCCTTTTCATTCAGAATTTATCCTAAGCCTTTTCTCACCAAACAACCAGTCTCATTTAGGATAAAATTACCTTTTTTCCCCTCAAAATATGTATTCCCACTCTTTGTATTCCCACATGTAAAAGCATGTTTTCTTTTTTTTTGCCATTTTTTATGTTTTATTATTATGTTATGTTATGTTAATCACGATATATTACATCATTAGTTTTTGATGTAGTGTTCCATGATTCATTTTTGCGTATAACACCCAGTGCTCCATGCAGTATGTGTCCTCTTTAATACCCATCACCATGCTAATCCATCCCCCCACCCCCTCCCTTCTAGAACCCTCAGTTTGTTTCTCAGAGTCCATTGTCTTTTATAGTTCTTCTCCTCCTCTGATTCCCCCCTTCATTCTTCCTTTCCTGAAAACCATGTTTTCTTGAATACAGAGTTCTCTTTCCTTATTTCCATCAGTCTTAATTACATTTAGTAGAATTTAAACTCTCAGAAACTTTGGCTTCTAGTGAAAATTAAGTAGTCGCCAATTGTGAACTGTCACTTACCCAGAATTATTTAGGTCTGAAATTCATAAATATATTTTATAATTCTAAAAACTTACGTTTTTCCCTAGTACAGTATTTCAAAAAAACATGTTTACCAGCAGATCCAAGTATATTCAAATTCCTGCAATTAGAAGCCAAAAATGATAAAACTATCTTCAGTAATCAGTGCTTTACTTTTTTATCTTATTTGGAAAAGACTTTATTACCCAATGAATTCAATCCAATTTATCATTTAACTTAGCAAAACTTCAAGGAGTCAGGATACCAAATATTTTGAAAGCTATTAAAAGTTTTATATATAAATGTTTTCATTTATTTAACCTACTTGTTTTTAAACTATTACCCATGAAAATTTTGACACAGACAAAATTAACCGTCATTTTAATTCATTATCTTGATGAAAAATTGCAACAGAAATCCCATGAGCTAATTTGACTTTTAGTAAGCCTTGGTAGAATAAAAGATTTATATTTAATGCTGATAACTCTAAAGACATGTCTACCTTAATTAAACTAACAATCTTAAATTAAATCTTAAATCTGGGTCCACTTAAAAGTCAATCAATTTGTTCTCCACTATCAGTTTTTACCTGGGGCACCTATAGGAAAAGGAAGTGACAGTTTAAGTCTAAAGGAACCCTTGGGACTCTGCATCTTGATTAAGTATGTCCTCCAGGTTGAAGCTAATAAGGCGGTGGTGCAACAGCTTGGGGTGCTCTTTACTCCTTGATACCAATGGGAGGAGCATCAGCCAATGGCACTAGAGGCATGGAAGATGGTATAGGAGTGAGTTATGCAAGCTGCACCCATAGTGGGGCAGAAACAAGAGGAGGGGAATTTGGAGGCAAAAGAGTTAAAGTGCCACCAGCAAGGTTGGAAGAAGATAAAAGTTCCTGGGGGCAAAGAAAGTGGACTCCCAGTCCTAAAGCTGGTCAGCTTGGATGGGGGAATAAACACATATTTTCTATACACCAACAAAAAGTGAACATAGGCAACCCATGTTGGGCTGGAGAAGACTGGGAACCTCCCCGAAACAAAAGGAGTTTCAGCAGCTGCTTGGGAATAGTCCTTAAAGTCCCTATCTTGAGGTAGTTACACCAGATAATTGGCTCCAATTATCATAGTCATTAACCTAGAAGTGAATGAGGGAGAAAAACCCATACACAACAAGTGTCAGGAAACATTCATCCAGTTCTCTTAAAACATATTCTATATCTGACACACTAAAGAAGAAGCAAAAAAAAAGAGGAGATGAGTGACTCAGGAAAATAGAGGGAGACACGTACAGGATCTTGGCAGCAACCAGTTTACGAGAGAGGCAAGGTGGGGGCACAGAGAAAACATGACAGATTACAGGTGACTTGGTGGATTAACAGAAGTAGAAGGGTCGATGCTGCTGAAGTGATGACGGATTGAGGGGTAGATGGTAAGGAGAGGGGTGTCCTTAGGCCACCTAAAGGAGGATGGACTGATCAGCGTTTTGACACTGGACCGTAAGGGCCTGACCATATGGGATTTTGGTCCATTTTCCCTAACACTTACAAAAATAGTCTAATTTATAAACAGTATTGATGTTTAAGGACCTGTTAATGAGCCATTTTTCATCATCCTCCAGAGAACATTGAGGCCAGGCATTATTACAGAAAAGATGAGGTGCTTCTTTAAATCCTGTTGTCCAAATTGACTCCAATGTGTTAGCAGGCAAATCAAAAGGGAATCCTTTGGGACTGAGAAAGTTGATCCCATAGTCAATCCCTACAAAATGAGGAAAGTACACAACCATTACCAAAATCCCCCTCAGTTTCCAAATAGCATCACCTCAAGAAAATTGCTGAAGTTTCCTGGGATTTAGAGAGGTGGGAGCTACCTCTCTTGACCACTCTGACACCTTTTTTCTAAGTGAGAAGGGATGTTGACCTCCTTTCACTTCCCTATTGCAACCTAAGCTACAACAGGTGCTGGTGAATGGAATTAATGCCACAAAAATTGGGACTTCTTTCCATTTTGAGGGAGCCAATATATTTGGTAACCAATAACAATATCATTTGTCAGCCTCTAGATCTAGTATGAATGAATGGGGTAGAGGTCCTGGCCCTTGTGAAGTAGGTACAGTAATTTTATACATCATAATACTCATCATATATCTAAGCTAGAAGTAATTTCAATCTCAGCTTGCACCACCCTCATAGCATTTCTGTATGGTCACCAACCTAGAAACTCTCTTAGCCTCCTTGTTTTGGAGTTGTTTATGGAAGTTTTAGTGGATAGGCATTATTGTTTTAATTATTGGCCACTGATGACTGAAAATTTTCAGCCCTCTGTCCCCAGAGACAATAGATTGGTGCACGTAATTCTAATTTTATAACCCTCTAATCTTGTGGATCATTCCTCTGGAGATTAGCCTTCATCCTGAAGTTATCATGGGCCCCATCTTGAGTCACCTCAATAACATGAACTCAGAAGAGGCAAAAGGGGCTCATTAGAAATAACAACAACAAAAGAAAATAAATGAATAAAACACTACTATAACTCAGTAAATTTCAAAGTTTTTAGGAACTTTGTGTGGGGAACAAGGAATCATATATATATATGGTACCACAGGCATTGTTTCAGAAAAATTAAATAAGATTCAGCCTATTACAAAAATTAGGTTTATTCTCATCGATAAATAATGACCCAACTAGCCATTGTTGAATATCTGTGTGGTATATTTCCATGCAGCTTTAAAAATCATCACCTGAGTTGGTGGCAGGGAGGCAGTACCATCAGGTAAGAATAGAATAAGGCAGAGACCTAATCATCGCAATTCTTATATTCAATTGATAGAATAGTTTGATTAGTTGAGGAAACTTTCCGTGTCTTAATTTTCTAAATTTTTGATTTAGCAACCAATTATTTTGTTGTTCTTTATAAGTGGTTTTGCAATTTTCTTTGAGCATATAGGCTTATTTTTAAATTGTTAAGTTTTTTCGGGTTAGGAAAATAATGAAGATACCAGCTGAAAATTTTTTAGAACATGAAAACTTTTGATTAAAAAGATGATCCCAAAGGAAAATATATTTGTACTTGCCTGCATTAATACAGAATATCATGCCCTCCAGCTGTTTTTCTGAACTAATCAATTGAATAATCACATTGAGTCCCAGTGAATATATCTTTTTTGATAATTATTAATTAATGTTTTGTTTTTCAAAATTTTTAAATTAACTCATTGGTTAAAGTCTTATGCTCACTTTGAATACTTTTTTTTTCAACCTATAGAACAGTCTCGTTATCATTCATGCAAAAGTTTGATTTGTTAAGGAAAATATTTTTATTTTAATATCTTAATCTTTGAACTGTATTAATTAACAAAAAATTATGTCATGAGTTTTCTTTCCTTTTTAAAGGAAATTTTATGTTTTTATGATTTTAAAAGTCAGGAATGCTTATAATAAAAGTATTTGAAAATTTAAGAAAAAGGTCAAGGAATAGATAAAATTATATCTATTTATTTGACACACAGAGAGAGATAGCAAGATAGAGAGCACAGCAGAGGGAGTGGCTGGCAGAGGGAGAAACAGACTACCCACTGAACAGGGAGCCTCACACGGGACTCAATCCCACAACCCTGAGATCATGACCCGAGACAAAGCCTGACACCCAACTGACTGAGCCACTCAGGCGCCTGGTCTAGGAATTTTTATTCATGATTTTGTAATTAACCCTGGGCATATAGGGTTATTTTAAAAATATTAAATGTTTTTTTGTTGTTGCATTTTTGTTTTGTTTTGGTTTTTTTTTTTGATTGCTTGGAGTTTTTTTTAATTAATTAATTAATTATTATTATTTTTAATGTAGTGTTCCATGATTCATTGTTTGCCTATAACACCCAGTGCTCCAGGCAATACATGCCCTCCTTAATACCCATCACTGGGCTAACCCATTCCCCCCTCCTTCCTCTCTAAAACCCTGTTTGTTTCTCAGAGTCCATAGTCTCTCATGGTTCATCTCCCCCTCCGATTCTCCCCCTTCATTAACACTCGCCATAGCACATACCCTCCCCAGTGTCTATCACCCAACCATCCCATCCCTCCCACCCCCCCACAACTCCAGCAACCCTCAGTTTGTTTCCTGAGATTAAGAATTCTTCATATCAGTGAGGTCAAATGATACTTGTCTTTCTCTGATTGACTTATTTCGCTTAGCATAATACCCTCTAGTTCCATCCACGTCATTGCAAATGCAAGATTTCGGTTTTGTTTTTTTTTTGTTTTTTTTTGATGGCGGCATAATATTCTGTTGTATATATATATACACCACATCTTCTTTATCCATTCATCTGTTGATGA
Organism: Callorhinus ursinus; assembly: GCF_003265705.2. Lineage (NCBI taxonomy): Eukaryota > Metazoa > Chordata > Mammalia > Carnivora > Otariidae > Callorhinus > Callorhinus ursinus. The sequence continues at coordinate 743,337 of NW_027397143.1, read as the reverse complement.
ACATCTTGGCTCTTTCCACAGTTTAGCTATTGTGGACATTGCTGCTATAAACATTGGGGTGCACGTACCCCTTCAGATCACTACATTTGTATCTTTGGGGTAAATACCCAGTAGTGCAATTGCTGGATCATATGGTAGCTCTATTTTCAAATTTCTGAGGAACCTCCATACTGTTTTCCAGAGTGGCTGCACCAGCTTGCATTCCCACCAACAATGTAGGAGGGTTCCCCTTTCTCCACATCCCCGCCAACATCTGTCATTTCCTGACTTGTTCATTGTAGCCATGCTGACTAGTGTGAGGTGATATCTCATTGAGGTTTTGATTTGGATTTCCCTGATGCCAAGGGATGTTGAGCACTTTTTCATTTGCCTGTTGGCCATTTGGATGTCTTCTTTGGAAAAAATGTCTGTTCATGTCTCCTGCCCATTTCTTGATTGGATCATTTGTTCTTTGGGTGTTGAGTTTGATAAGTTCTTTATAGATTTTGGATACTAGCCCTTTATCTGATATGTCATTTGCAAATATCTTCTCCCATTCTGTCGGTTGTCTTTTGGTTTTGTTGACTGTTTCCTTTGCTATGCAAAAGCTTTTTATCTTGATGAAGTCCCAATAGTTCAATTTTGCCCTTGCTTCCCTTGCCTTTGGTGATGTCTCTAGGAAGAAGTTCCTGTGGTTGAGGTCGAAGAGGTTGCTGCCTGTGTTCTCCTCTAGGATTTTGATGGACTCCTGTCTCACATTTAGGTATTCAAACCATTTTGAGTCTATTTTTATGTGTAGTATAAGGAAATGGTCAGGTTTCATTCTTTTGCACGTGGCTGTCCAATTTTCCCAACACCATTTGTTGAAGATACTTTTTTCCATTGGAATTCTTTCCTGTGTGTCAAAGATTAGTTGACCATAGAATTGAGGGTCCATTTCTGGGCTCTCTATTCTGTTCCATTGATCTATGTGTCTGTTTTTGTGCCAGTACCATACTGTCTTGATGATGACAGCTTTGTAATAGAGCTTGAAGTCCGGAATTGTGATGCCACCAGCTTTGCTTTTCTTTTTCAACATTCCTCTGGCTATTTGGGGTCTTTTCTGGTTCCATTCAAATTTTAGGATTATTTGCTACATTTCTTTGAAAAAAGTTGATGGTATTTTGATAAGGATTGCATTAAATGTGTAGATTGCTCTAGGTAGCGTTGACATCTTCACAATATTTGTTCTTCCAATCCATGAGCATGGAACATTTTTCCATTTCTTTGTGTCTTCCTCAATTTCTTTCATGAGTATTTTATAGTTTATAGTTTTCTGAGTACAGATTCTTTGCCTCTTTGGTTAGATTTATTCCTAGGTATCTTATAGTTTTGGGTGCAATTGTAAATGGGATCAACTCCTTAAATTGTCTCTCTTCTGTCTTGTTGTTGCTGTATGGGAATGCCGCTGATTTCTGTGCATTGGTTTTATATCCTGCCACTTTACTGAATTTCTGTATGAGTTCTAGCAGTTTTGGAGTCTTTTGGCTTTTCTACATAAATTATCATATCATCTGCAAAGAGTGAGAGTTTGACTTTGCTGATTTAGGGATTAGGAAATTAGCATATACCTGTGAAGACATTTTGGAATACAAATCCCTTTTCAATTAACATATGATAGTAGTGCTTAATATATTTTTAGCTGCTTGCATTATAGCTGATACTATGACTTTCATCTCTTTTCATTAAGTAAACACAATATATTTCCTTCCAATGAATATTTCTTCTTTTGATACCTATTTTACACATTCTTATTGTTTTTAATTTTTCAGTCATTTTCAAAACTGATAAGACATCTGAAACTAATATAACACTGTTTGTTAATTATGTTTGAAAATTTAAAGCTAACTGATTAAAGACTTAAGCCTATATTGCATATGATTTTTATTTTCAACTATAGAACAGGCTCATTATGATGAATTCTCACAAATATTCACATTGACTAATGGCATTTGACCTATCTGTGCCTGTCAGATTACTTAAGTAATTAAAAATAATTCACAGTTGGTTAAACTGAGAGGTTTATTCTACTCCGTTTCCTTTTCTATGGGAGATTCCAGAAAGTTCCTTATCTACAGCAGCTTTCAATTTGCCTAGGGCTGTGAGGAGGAGATTAAAAGCAAGAATAATGATCTCAAGACACAGTTAGTTGCCATTTCATCCAGAATATTACTGGACAGTTGCTGAATACTGAAACAATAATGACAAAGCCCACCCACACAGCTCATGTGATTATGTATTAAAGGTTTTCCCAGACATTAAGGTTGGGAAATAATCTTACCACCAAATTCTCCCCAATACCTAAAATGTTCCTCTTTATGTGTCACTTTCAGCTGCAGTCATGGCAACGTTTTTCACCAACACTGACAGTTCTTTTTTTTTTAACTGTATTTTTTAGTAATTTTAAAAGACAGCTTGTAAACGTGATTAAGATATATACAGATATCAATACAATGAATACTATTGTACCCCTCTTCTGTCCTGAACAATTTTCTCCTTCCTGAGAGGTATCTGTCATCTTGATCACTATGCTAATCTTCTCCTTACATATTACCATTGCAAAGTATTTTCGCCATCTGCAACCAGGGGGATTAAAACAAAAACAAATCAAAAAGTTATTCAAGGGTCACGTGATGCTGAGAGGGAGCCTTGTGGAGGCGGGTGCAGCCCTGGGTCCGGCCCGGATCTGACAAGATCAAAGCTGCAGGAGAATGGACAGTGAGGTACAGAGAGATGGAAGGATCTTGGACTTGATTGAAGATGCTTGGTGAGAAGACAAGCTGCCCTATGAGGATGTTGCAATACCACAGGTAAACTGTAATATGTGCCAAGGATGGTGGGTTAAAGAATGAAATTCCTGAACCTGAACAGGACAACGGTGGCACCACAGAATCTGTTAAAGAACAAGAAATGAAGTGGACCGACTTGGCCTTTCAGTATCTCCATGAGAATGTTCCCCCTATAAGAAACTAATCCCTGGCTCCTTCTTCATGGACAGATTTTTGAAAAATACATAAATACAAAATGTTAAAAAAAGTTATTCAAAATTCACAAGATTAAATAATTATTCAAAACTTAAATAATTATAATTTTTATGATTTCAAAACATTTCCTTAGTTTATGTCACATATACTTTTAAAGTTAGTAAGCTTAAAGCTGCACTAAGACTTTCCAGAGCCCCCTCATTATTCTATACTCTCCTCATCAGTCTAGAAATGTGACAATTGCATCACAACCTTGCAATTTTTTATGTTTGTTTGTGGTTTGTTTGTGGTTCAGTTTTGGAAGAGAGTGTCAAACTTGTGCCTACAAAGTGATAGCACATTTTCCTAATTACCAGTGTGATTGTCCTCTTTAATATTTGGGTGTCCTTTTATGTTGTGTTTTTTTATGACTTCTGATAATTTTTCTATTAGCCTGCTTGCATTTTTCTTTATTTGTAGGGATTTGAAAACCTCATTATTTGGATAATAACCTATTCTCAGTTACATGTGCTATAATTCTCATTGACCAAATGAGTATTTGTCTCTTCTTTTCCTGAAAAATATAATAATTTGATTCACAGATGTTCCCTGCTCCTCCGTAGTCAATCCCCTCCCTTGTGACTCCCTCCAACCACTGTTCTGACTTCTCTGCTACCTTTCCTATGGACAAGAATAGCTTTTCCAAAATGTCATTTTTATATGGATTCATACCATATGTACCCTTTGTTTCTGATTCTTGTGGATATCTGATTAGATATTTTCCAGAACTCCAGCTCTATCACCCTTGTATCAGATATATAAATGATTCTTAACCCACAACAATAAAGTAGACTTTTAGTTTTTACTTTTTTAAAACATATATTTTTACTAGGGGCTGCCCAAATATGCTAAAGGTACTTAAAGTACAAGACTTTCACTTAATTAAAAAAAATCACCTTTCTTAAGAGTTATATCAACTGTGAATCAGAAAAAGGAAAATACTTCCTTCTCATTTTTCATGGTGCTGTCTCATTTTGTTTTTCATAAAATCTTTTAGACCAATAGCCTGTGAGAACTGAGACACCCTCTAGTCCCAGATCTTAACTACCTGGGTAGTTACATATGGGTACATACATCAAAGGTAGCGTATGTCAACATACTTTTACCATTTGTTCCAGGAAGAGTTTAATATAGAAATATGCTAAAAAATGAATTTATCTAATAATTACTATCCATCCAACCCTCTCTTAGGACAAAATGGTGTTCATGTGTATAAATGTCCTTTTTTCAGGACAATAAATCATCCACTGAGAAATTATTCCCCTCATTCTGTCCACCATTCTTAGTTACAATTCTTAACATAATTAAGAAAGAAAATGAAACCCTGAATCAGAGAGTCAAGTTTGAAAAAGAGTTTACTAACACAGTGTTCTTTGTTATATGAGATGTTTGCTTCATCCTATGATCTGTAACTGTGTTTATGTTTCTTTCTTCTTTATTTGGAAATTTGTTACATAAAAGAATAGGTCAGTTTGCATAGTCCACTTGCTCCTCACTTTCATTCTTGAGATGCTGGGAGCTGAAAACTGGTGAGCCAGTTTCTACTGAACAATAATTTTAACAGCATTTCTGGCAACAAGATTGTGGCCCATGAGCATCAGGGCAGAGAGGTCTAACCCTACACCCCTGAGAACATGGCCTGGAGTGCAGCCCTTGTGCTTGGGCATCAGCACCCTTCAGCTCTCAGTCCCCCTTCCCTGGAGAGTTGCAGGTGAGTGGGAAGGAGGAACAGCCATGCTTGTCTTTACACTGGAGCCTAGCTCAGTAATCATTTTATTCCACAGAGTGTTCCAGGGCTTCAGTTCTTTTCCCATTTCCTGGACCAGAAAACATGAGGATTGTTCTCATTTTATGTGTCATTTTATCTCTGCCTTTCTGAATATGTTTCCCTTTTTATTTTAATTTTGATTTGTGTTTATGTAATATCCGAAAATGTCTGGAACTCAGCCATCTTCTCCTAAAGTACATGATCCCTAATTTCTCAAAATCTTTGTGATGATAAAATAATTCAATTAGAAAAAATTATTTGTAAAATGTAAACAATATGAAGATGCTATAAATTACTGTCTTTAATTGATAATAATTGACATATTATGACATAAGTTTCAGGTGTGCAACATAATATTTTGGTATATAGATAGCAAATTGACCACCACAATAAGTTTAGTTAATATCCATCAGCACACATAATTACAATTTTTTCTTTTGATGAGAATTTTCAAAATGTACACACTTAACAACATTCAGTCATAATACATTATTAACTATGATCCCTATGTTGTACATTATATCCCCAGAACTTATTTATGTTTTAACTAGAAGTGTGTACCTTTTGATCATAGTCACCCATTTCAGCCACCACCCCAGTTCCACCTCTAGTGACCACCAATTTGTTCTCTATATTTACAAGTTCATAGGTCTTTTTGTTTGTTTGTTTAGATTTCATTCATAAGTGACATCATATGCTATTTGTTTCTGATTTATTTCACTGAGCATAATGCTCTGAGTTCCATCCATGTTGTTACAAATGGCAAGATTTCCTTTACGACTGAATAATATTCCACTGTTTATATATAACACATTTTCTTTGACCATTTATCTATCAATAGACAACTGAGTTGCTTATGTCTTGGATACTGTAAATAATGCTGCAAAAAACACTGCAGCATGGGAGTGCATATATCATTTTGAGTTAGTGTTTTAATTTCTTTTGGATAAATACACATAAGTAGAATTGCTGGATCATAGGGTACTCTTTTTTTTTTTGGGGGAAATCTATATTTTTTTCCATAATGGCTACACCAATTTACATTCCCACTAATATTGTGCAAAGGTGTCCTTTTTTCCTCTCATTCATTCTTTCTTTCTTTCTTCCTTCTTTCTTTCTTTCTTTCTTTCTTTCTTTCTTTCTTTCTTTCTTTCTTTCTTTCTTTCTTTCTTTCTTTCTTCCCTTCTTCTTTCTTTCTTTCTTTCTTTCTTCTTTTTTTTATAATAGCTATTTTAACAGGTGTGAGGTAATGTCTCATTGTGGTTTTGATTTGCATTTCCCTGCTGATTAGCAATGTTAACCATAGTTTTATGTACCTGTTGACCACCTGTGTTTTCTGTGGAAAAATGTCTATTCTTCTTCTGCCCATTTTTTAATTGGATTTTTTTGGGGGGGAGCATTGAATGTTTTGTGTTTTTATATATACATATATTTTGGATATCAGCCCCTTAACAGATATGCAATTTGAAAATATTGTTTCCTATTTGGTACATTACTTTTTCATTTTTCTTGATGATTTCCTTTTTTGTACAGAACGTTTCAGTTTGATACAGCTCCACTTATTTATTTTTGCTTTTGTTATCTTGTTTTTGATGTCAAATAAAAAAATCATTGCCAAGTCCAAAGTCAAGGAGCTTATGACCTATGTTTTCTTTTGGAGTTTTATTGTTTCTGCTCTTACATTCAAGTCTTTAAGCCTTTTTTGAGTTAATTTTTGCATATGGTATAAGATAGTGATCCACATTTATTCTTTTAATGTGGGTGTTCAGTATTTCAAGCACCATTTATTGAAAATGTTGTCCTCGGGGCACCTGGGTGGCTCAGTTCGTTAAGCAACTGCCTTCAGCTCAGGTCATGATCCCAGGGTCCTGGGACTGAGCCCCAAGTTGGGCTCCCTGCTCAGCAGGAGGCCTGCTTCTCCCTCTCCCTCTGCCTGCCTCTCTCTCTGCTTGTGTCCTCTCTCTGTCAAATAAATAAATGAAATCTTTAAAAAAAAAAGTCTTCACTATATATGCATGGGTTTATATCTGGGCTCTGTCTCCTATTCCATTGACTTTGTACCTGTTTACAAGCCAATATCAAGCTTTTAAAATTAATATAGCTTTGTAATAAATTGGAAATTGGGAAAGATAATATCTCAGCTTTTTTTTTTTATTGTGATGATTTTGGTTATTCAGAGTATTTTGTGGTTCCATACAAATTTTAGGATTCTTTTTTCCTATATCTGTGAAAAATACCACTGAAATTTTGATAAAGATTGCATTGACTCTGTAGATTGCTTTCAGTAGTATGGATATTTTAAAAATGTTAATTGTTCTAATCCATGAACATGGTATACTTTCCCCTTCATTTGTGTGTTCAATTCCATTTATCATTTTGTAACACCTGAAGTACAGGTCTTTTACCTTCTTTGTTAAATTTACCCCTAGGTGTTTTACTTTTTTGAAGCAATTGTAAATGCAATTGTTCTTTGTTTGTTTGTTTTTCTTCTGAGGGCTCATTATCATTATTAAAAACACACCAGCATTATGCAGAAAATTTTGTATCCTGAAAATTTACTGTTTATGCATTAGTTCTAATAGCTTCTTGGTGACATCTTGAAGGATTTTATATATAATACCATGTCATCTGCAAATAGTGAACAGTTTTTCATTATCTTTTCTAATATGGATGCCTTTTATTCTTTCTTTTTCATGCTCAGTTCCTTGAATAAAACATTCTAATAAAATGTTGAATAAAAGTAGCATGAGTGGGCAATATGCTCATTTTCTTATCTTAGAGGAAAATTTTGTAGCTTTTCACACTTAAATATAATGTTAGCTGTGGAGTTTTCATAAATGGACTTTATGATGTTCAGGTACATTTCCTCTATACATGCTTTATTGAGATTTTCTATCATGAAAGAATGCTGAATTTTGCCAAATATGTTTTTTTTCACCCAATAAGATTTTCATATGATTGTTATCATTAATTTATTAACATGGGGTATTACCTTGTTTGATTTGTCTATGTTGAGCCATCATTGAATCCCTGAAATAAACCCAACTTGATCATGATGTATAATCATCTTTAGGTATTGTTCAATTTATTTTGACAATTTTTGAGGGTTTTTACATCTATGTATTCATCAAGGATATTGGCCTCTAATTTTCTTCTTTCTTGACATCCCTGTCTGATTTTAGTATAATGGTAATGTTGTGCTCATGAAATGAGATTAGAAGTATTCCCACCTTTTCTATTTTTTGGAGTAGTTTGAGAAATATTGTTCTAAATTCTTCTTGAATTTTTGGAAGAATTCACCAGTGAAGCCATCTGATCTTGCACTTTTTTTGTTGAAAGTTTTATTTATTACCAATTTAATCTCCTCACTGTTAAACTGTGTGTTCAGATTTTCTATTCTTTATGATTTAGTCTCAGTTGGCTGTACATTTCTAAAACTTTATCCCTTTTTTCTATATTGTGCAATTTGTTGACATATAATTGTTCCCTGTAGCTCCTGTTATCCTTTGTATCTCTGTGGTAATGGTTGTAACATCTACCTCTTCATTTCTGACTTTACTCATTTGAATTGTCTCGATTTTTTTTTTTTTAGTGAGACCAGCTAAAGATTTGTCAATTTTGATTGTCTTTTCAAAGAATCACATCTTAGTTTTTTTGATCTGTTCTATTGTCTTTTTTGTTTCTATTGTATTTATTTCTGCTTTGATCTTTGCCATTTCCTTCCTAGTACACCCTTTTGGCTCCTTTAGTTGTTGTTGTTGTTGTTGTTGTTGTTGTTGTTCTTCTTCTTCTTCTTCTTCTTCTTCTTCTTCTTCTTTAGTTCTTTGAATGTGAATTAAGGATTTTTGAGGATTTTCCATGTATGTGATTAAGCACTTATTGCTACAAACAATTATTTGATCCAAAGTGAAATCTATATTCAGAAAGAGATTTGCCCCTTAAATTGTACTAATAATGAAATATCTGTGCAAAGTAAAGTGCAAGTGGTGTAAAGGTGAAGTCTTTCTTTCTTCCAGAATGCATAAGATTGATTAAATGATAAGACTTATAGCCACTGCACTGTGTATTTCAATTGTTTTTCAAACATCTTCTCATGACTGAAGCTTCTGTTTCATTGTTCCACATTTTTAAAGTGACATATAATGGGGGGGGGCACCTGGGTGGCTCAGTCAGCTAAGTGTCTGACTCTTAATTTAAACTCATGTCATGACCTCAGGGTCAGGATATCGATCCCCACCCCAGGCTCTGCACTCAGCAGGGAGTCTGTCTAGAATTCCCTACCCCTCCCCGCTGTGCTGTGTCTCTCTCAAATAAATTAAAATCTTTATTTTTTTTATTTTTTTTAAAGATTTTATTTCTTTGACAGACAGAGATACAGGAAGAGAGGGAGCAAAAGCAGGGGGAGTGGGAGAGGGAGAAGCAGGCTTCCCGCCGAACAGGGAGCCCGATGTGGGGCTCGATCCTAGGACCGTGGAATCATGTCCTAAGCTGAAGGCAGATGCCCAATCACTGAGCCACCCAGGGACCCCTAAATTAAAATCTTTAAAAAAAGTAACATATAACAGTTGCTTGGAATCTTCTTTTTAATGTGATTTAATTACAAAGTGTCTTATTATGATATAGGTTGTTCATTATCTAAGTAAAGTTAGATAATGTCATCTCAGAAAGGATCTGTTTAAATCATATTATAAAAACTAGATAAACAATTTGGTACATTAAATTAAAATGCCATTTGCATAAAAAGGACATTTTTAAGTTTTAAATAGCGTCATACCAGCTCTTACAATAAAATGTGTTTAACAGAAGCCAATCATTCCTCTTAGAACTGCTCTTGCTGCATCCCCTATGATTTGGTATGATGTATTTTCATTTACATTTGCCTCACAGTATTTTTCTTTTAATTTCTCTTTTGATTTCCTCTTTGAAACATTGGTTTTTCAGTAATATGTTGTTTAATCTCCACATATTTGTAAATTTTATTTTTTTCTTCTTGTAATTGACTATGATTTTCATACCATTGTAGTTTGAAATGATGATAAGATTCAAATCTTCTTGGGTGCCTGGGTGGCTCTGTTGGTTGGGTAACTGCCTTCAGCTCGGGTCATGATCCTGGAGTCCCGGGATCGAGTCCCACATCGGGCTCCCTGCTCAGCAGAGAGTCTTCTTCTCCCTCTGACCCTCCCCCCTCGCATGCTCTCTCTATCTCATTCTATCTCTCAAATAAATAAAATCTTAAAAAAAAGATCCAAATCTTCTTAAATTTATTAAGAACTGTTTTGTGACCTAACATATGATCCATTTTAGAGAATTTCCCCTGTGCACCTGAGAAGACTGTGTATTCTGTTGCTTTTGCAGGGAATGTTCTGTCTATGTGGGTTAAGTCCATCTACTCTAATGTGTCATTTAAGGCTAATGGTTCCTTATTGGTTTTCTGTTTGGATGATCTATCCATTGATGAATTTAGGGTATTGATGTCCCCTACTATCATTGTATTGCTGTGTATTTCTCCCATTAGGTCTTTTAATATTTCCTTCATATATTAGGTAGCCCTATATTAGGTGCATAAATATTTACAAATATTATATCGTCTTGTTACATTGACCCATTAATCACTATATAATGACCTATTTATCCATTACAATATTGTCTTAATGTAATTTTTTGTTTGTTTTGTTTTTGTTTTTCTTTGGATACCATTGTAAAACCTCCCCAAACATTCTTTTGATTTCCATTTTTATGGAATATATTTTCCCCTTCAGTCTTTACTATGGGGTAGGTGAGTGCTTGTGAACATTTTAAGAACTATTTCTCAGTTTGCTATAGACCATGGGTCTTGTGGATGCAAATCCCATTGGCTTCCAAAGCTAGATGTTTTTAGGGCTTATCTCTCGGTATAGATCTTAATAGTTGGGTAACCAGATGTGGGGTTCAAATCCTTTGCTCATTTGGCAAAAACTCATCATTCTGAGTTCCCTCCCAATTATGGTTTATTGTGTGGGGGTGGGATTTATGGTGAGTTTTTCTCTGCCTCCCCTCTTTACTTCAGTGTAGCATTTTTCCTCACTCACTTAATGTGTAGGAGTTGCTCAGTTATTTTTTCTCGAAAATATTCTTCCATCTGTAGCTGTAGACTCATTGTTTCCACAAGGAGTGACTAGCATTCTCCTATATCATTATCTTAAACTAAACCCATTAAACTTGTATTCATTTCATTAATTCTGTTAAGTTTAACATGACCCTTCTTGTAAAACTGAGCCTAGAAAAAAAATGTTCGGTGGCCCCATAAAGTTCAATTAAAAAGTTGTCAAAGAACTAAAAATAATTTTCCATAAAAATAAAGCATTCAAATAGTGTCAGAGATTAGATGAAAATATTCCATCTTCATTAGTCAAAAGTATGAATTCAAATTGGATGCCTGCTTTTGTCAAAAGACTTGGTAAAACATCCTAGTGTTAAAAAGAGGAAAGCAAACAAAAAGCTAAACTTAAAAGTTAAAAAGATGCTCTCTGCTCGCTGCTGTCAGGATATGATTTAGAATTTTGGCATCCCAGGGTATTCTGTATCCAGCCACCTGCAGGATCTTTGGCAAGGTGTTTAAATTACTTTGGTTTTAACAAAAGTCCTTGTTTCAGATAAGTGTATTTAATGTTCAAATTCAATGTCACTTCCAATGTGAAAATTCTGGTTTTGTATGAACATTAATCCAGTTGAGGATTCATGCAATTGTCAGCCGATGGGTTAATAGAAAAAAGCACAAAATACACTGTTTAAATGAAAAATATCAATGTGGAAAAGAGGTATCAATGCCTCTTAACAGAGATGATAAACATTTATTTTAATGAAAGACATGCTATTGAACAGGAAGATAAATATACATACTTCCCACTCCCCACAAAAAAGAAAGAAACAAAGAAAGAGAGGTAACTTTAAACTCTAAAAGTTTGGCTCAGTCCTCCAATTCAGAACTTATTGTACACAAAAACATGAGAAATCAATCAAGTAAAAATTTGTAAATTGGATAAAGAATTTGTAGCAAAATTGAAATCAAGGTGTTTTTTTAAGATTTTATTTATGTATTTGACAGAGAGAGAGACAGCAAGAGAGGGAACACAAGCAGGGGGAGTGGGAGAGGGAGAAGCAGACCTCCCACTGAGCAGGGATCCTGATGCAGGGCTCTATCCCAGGACCCTGGGATCATGACATGAGCTGAAGGCAGACACTTAAGGACTGAGCCACTCAGGCACCCCTGAAATCAAGTTTTTAACATAAAGTTCAATTGAAATGTTGTCAAAGAACTAAAAATAACTTTCCACAAAAATAAAGCATTTAAATAGCGTCACAGAGTAGTTGAAAATATTCCATCCTCATTAGTCAAAAGTATGAATTCAAATTGGATGTTCGTTTTTGTCAAAAGACTTGATAAAGTGTCCTAGTGTTAAAAAAAGGCAAGCAAACAGAAAGCTAAATATGTCCAGATACATTGGCCTAGTAATTCTTTTGATAAAGATTTCTTGAGAAAATAGTCAGAAAGACACAGATAAAATTAATTTAAAAATTACCAAAATATAAATTTAAAAGTTAAAAAAGTAAATACAATCTATGAAGGAAAAATTATCAATAGCTTTTCTACGGTAATACATAGTTGAGTATGGGGAATTAACTTGATGGTATTGTAAAAACTGAGTTACCAATTATAAATTCTGAGCCCACTAGGTATTTATCATTTTGTAAATTAATTTTTTAAAAAATGATAATTTTCAAGTACTATGCCTACAATTAAGGTTTACTTACATCTACAATATGGTGGTCCCAGGATCCATAATCATCTCTGAAATCCTAACAATATGGGAAGGGTTTTAATTTCATTTAATTTCCTTTTTCTTTATTATATATATGTATATATATTTCTTTCTTTTTTTTTTTGAGAGCGAGAGCACAAGTGGAGGGGAAGGGACAGAAAGAGAGGGAGAGAAAGAGTCTGAAACAGGCACCATGCCCAGCTTGGAGCCCAATGCAGGGCTCTATCTCAGAACCCTGAGATCATGACCTGAGCCAAAACCAAGAATTGGACACAAGTGACTGATCCATCCAGGCACCTCAAGTTCCCTTATCTTTAAATCAAAATTTTTCAAAAGTAAAACAATACTAAAAAATACTTCCAAATCAGGAATTTTATACCCCATTTCTGCCTAAATTCTGGAACTAATCACTGTCAATTTTTCTGGCTTTTTGCCTCTGATGTTTCTGTATTCTTAACTATATAATTTCTTATTTCATTATTTATCATTTTCCAGAATGATCTTTCAAACATGAAAGATTATTACTTAATTATCCCACACTGTGCTCTTCTCACCTCACGTCCTCACACACTGCTCTTAAACTCATATTGAATTTTTAGGTTAAATCCACATTAAGTTATTGTGTCAATCTGACAATGCAAATGTCTTTTACTGCTAATTCAGTAGTGCTCTAGCACAGTATATCCTGTCATATACTATGAGTCATTTTTCCTGAAGTTGGCATTAAACTCCATTTTCTCACTTGCATGTTTTTAATCATTTGTTCTTCTAAAAATCTCATCTATGTTCCCTTTTTACATATATTTTCCATATATTTAAAATGAATAATTTCATTGTATTCAAAGAGGTCTGTTTCTGTTATATCTTCATCCCAGGCATACATATGGAAGTTCTGTTTCTTGGTCTTTGTGTTGAATTCCCTATACTCTGGGTTTTTCTCTTGGATTGCTATGGTGTTTTAGTCAATCACATCCTGTATAACTTTCAAAAATACATATAGCTGAGTCATATTCCATTGTATATATGAATCAAGATGTCGTTCAACAGATGAATGAATAAAGAAGATGTGGTTCATATATACAATGGAATATTACTTATCCATCAGAAAAGATGAATATCCACCATTTGCACTGACATTGATGGAACTGGAGGGGATTATGCTAAGTGAAATAAGTCAAGCAGAGAAGACAATTATATGGTTTCACTCATACGTTGAATATAAGGAATAGCGCAGAGGACCATAGAGGAAGGGAGAGAAAACTGAATGGGAAGAAATCAGAGAGGGAGACAAACCATTAGAGACTCTGGAGCCCTGGAAACAAACTAAGGGTTGCAGAAAGGGGAGTGATGGAGGATAAGGTAACTGGGTGATGGGTATTAAGAAGGACACATGATGGCATGAGCACTGGGTGTTACAACAAGTAATGAATCATTGAACACTGCCTCAAAAACTAATCATGTAGTATATGTTGACTACTTGAACTTAATAAAAATAATTATAAAAATGCATATAGCAACAGTACGTATTTCTCTAATTTTTTGAGCGAGGCTTGGATTTATATGGACATCCCTCTTAGGAGCACCTTTGCAGTATTCCATAGGTTTTGAACTGATGTGCTTTCCTTTTCTTTGGTTTCCATGAATTGTTTAAGTTCTTTAATTTCCTGGTTGACCCAATCATTATTTAGCAGGATGCTCTTTAACCTCCAAGAGTTTGAGTTCCTTCCAAATTTCTTGTGATTGGGTTCCAGTTTCAAAGCATTGTGGTTTGAAATATTCAGGGAATAATATCAATTTTTGGTATCAGTTGAGACCTAATTTGTGACCCAATACATGATCTATTCTGGAGAAAGTTCCAGGTGCTCTATAGAAGAATGAATATTCTGTAGTTTTAGGATGGAATGTTCTGTATCTATCTATAAAGTCCATCTGGCCCAGTGTGTCATTTACTGGATGACATCAAAGCCCTTTGTTTCTTTTTTGATCTGCTAGATGATCTGTCCATTGTTATGAGTGGGGTGTTGAAGTCCCCTACTATTAATGTATTATTATCAATGTGTTTCTTTACTTTGGTTATTAATTGGTTTATATAATCGGCTGCTCCCATGTTGGGAGCATATATATTTACTATTGTTAGATCTTCTTATCGGATAGACCCTTTAAGTATAATATAGTGTCCCTCTGCATCTCTTACTTCAGTCTGTCGTTTAAATTTTAAATTTTCTGATATGAGGATTGCTACCCCAGCTTTCTTTTGATGTCCATTGGCATAGTAAATTGTTCTCCGACCCCTCACTTTCATTCTGGAGGTGTCTTTAGGTCCAAAATGAGACACTTGTAGACAGCATATGGATGGTTCTTTCTTTTTTTATCCAAACTGATAACCTGTGTCTTTTGATGGGAGCATTCAGCCCATTTACATTCAGAGTAACTATTAAAAGATATGAATTTAGTGCCATTTTATTGCCTGTAAAGTCCATGTTTCTGTAGATTGTCTCTGTTATTTATGCCTATGTCACTCTTGGGGGTCCCTCTTTGCTTACAGTATCCCCTTTAATATTTCTTGCAGGACTTGCTTGGTGGTCACATATTCTTTCAGTTTCTGTCTGTCCTGGAAAATCTTTATCTCTCCTTTCATTCTGAATGACAGTCATTCTGGATAAAGTATTTTTGGCTGCATGTTCTTCTCATTTAGTACCCTGAATATATCTTGCGAACCCTTTCTGGCTTTCTAGGTCTCTGTGGATAGGTTTGATATTATTCTGATGTTCCTCCCTCCATACATAAGGAACCTCATTTCCCTAGCTGCTCTCAAAATAGTTTATTTGGCTCTAAGATTTGCAAGCTTCGCTATTATACGTTGGGGTATTGAGCTATTTTTATTGATTTTGGGAGGTGTCTTCTCTGCCTCTTGGACATGGATGCTTGCTTCCTTCCCTAGATTAGGGAAGTTCTCAGATATGATTTGCTCCAATATACCTTCTGGCTCTCTCTCTCTCTCCCCACTCCCTCAGGGACCCCAATAATTCTGACATTGTTTCATTTTGTAGCATCATTAATTGCTCTAAGCCTTTCTTCATGGGTTATTAGTTGTTTTTATCTCTTTTCCTCAATTTTCCATCAGCTTGTCCTCTAGATTACTTATTGTCTCTTCTGCCTCATTGACCCTAGCTGTTAGAGCATCCAATTTCAACTGCAGCTCATTTATAGGATTTTTAAGTTCAACCTGATTTTATTTCATTTCCACTCCCAGAGATTCTGTATTGTCATTTACGCTTTTTTCAAGCCTATCTATTAACTTTATATTGCTACCCTGAATTCCATATCTGAAAATTTACTTATATCCATATCGATTAGCTCTGTGTCAGAGAACATTACCTGTGGTTCCTTCCTTTGTTGTGATTTCCTCCTTCTAATCATTCTGCCCATGCAAGAATGGGTAAGTGTATGAAACCAGTCCAAAATATCAACCATGACCCAAGCAAAATATACCCTAGAAAAAATCCAAAGTTGTCAGAAGCTAAGTGTCACTAACTATCAGGAAAATTCAAATCAAAACCATAATGACATACCCCCTCACACCTGTCAGAATAGGTAGTATCAAAAAGACAAGGAATAACTAGTGTTTGTGAAGATGTGGAGTGAAGGAAATCCTTATGCACTGTAGGTGGGAATGCAAATTGTTTCATATTCTATGGAAAATAGCATGGATGTTTTTCAAGAAAAATAATAGATCTATCATATGATTCAGTGGTCTACTTCTAAGTATTTGAAAAACCAAAAACACTAATATGAACAGACACATGCATTCCAAATTAATTGCAGCATTTTTTTTTTTACAATTGCCAGGATATGGAAACAACCTAATCTGTGACTAGGTAAATAGATAATGAAAGAAGTTACACACACACACACACACCATGAAATAATAGTCATAAGAAAGTATAAAATCTTGCCGTGTGTGAAAGTATGAATGGACTTAGATGGTATTGTGTTAAAAGATATAAGTGAGACAGAAAAACACAAATACCATATAATTTCACTTATATGTGGAAACTAAAAACAAAACAAATGAACAAATGATCCAGAAACACAATCATAGATGCAGAGAACAAACTGATGGTTGCCAGAGGTCAAGGGATGGGTGGACAGATGAGAAATGAAGGCCATTAAGAAGTACCATCTTTCAGTTATAAAATAAGACATGGGGATGTAAAAAACAGCATAGGGAATATAGTCAATAATATTTTAACAACATTGTATGGTGATAGTTAACTAGACATTTTCGTGAAAATTTCTTAATGTATCACTATGGTGTACATCTGGAATTCATGTAATATGTTATGTCAATTATTCTTCAATAAAAATAAATGAATTGATTATGAATAATAAGCACCAAACCAGGGGTGCCTGGGTGGCTCAGTCATTAAATGTCTGCCTTCGGCTCAGGTCATGATCCCAGGGTTCTGGGATCGAGCCTTGCATTGGGTTCTCTGCTCCTCGGGAAGCCTGCTTCTCCCTCTCCCACTCTCCCTGCTTGTGTTCCTCTCTCACTGTGTCTCTCTCTGTCAAATAAATAAATAAATAAAATCTTAAAGAAATAAAGCACCAATCCAGACTGCAGTGCCTATTGTAAGCAATCTGCTAATGAAATTGATTATGTAACACTCAGTGAGATTGCAAGAGAGAAAGAAATCTCACCCACTTTTCCAGCCAATCTGGTTCAATCCATTACTTACATGTCTCAGAATATATAATAAAAAACTGTGTCCTTAACTAAAAGAATTTGACAATACTTCTTGCTACACATCATTTTAAATCCATCTAGTAATTGGGGGGCTATCTGTGTTAGTTAATTGCTTCTATCCAAAAGAAGAATAGAACTTTCATGACAGGTATCACAAGCAAGCAGAATTTGGAGTCATGTGTGTCTAGGTTAAACATACACAGTGACAGAGAGAAGGGAATACTATCATTTTTGATGTTTACATTTCAGACTGATACCCTTAGGTCTTTACGAAAGAAATATTTGAAGGTCAATACTGGAACAAAAGATTATGTAGCCCTCTAAAAGATATAAAGCAGGCAAAATTTAATTTTTTTAAGAAATATATTTAACCTATGGTTCCTCATTATGCCTATCCTATTGTAATACTCTAGAAAATTTATGTTGTATATTAGATCTTATACTTATTTTCTAAAATGGGAAAATACATAAATAGTGTTTTATTTATTCTTTTTTTAAGATTTTATTTATTTATTTATTTATTTATTTATGAAAGAAAGAGAGAGAAACAGCATGAGGGGGAGAGGGCCAGAGGGAGGAGCAGGCTCCCCGCCAACCTGGGAGCCCGATGTGGGACTCAATCCCAGGACTCTGGGATCATGACCTGAGCCAAAGCAGTCGCTTAACCAACTGAGCCACCCAGGTGCCCTGTTGTCTTTTTTCTTAATGTAAAAACATCATTTTTAAAAGTTTCACATCAATTTCATTATGTTATATAATATTAGGTAATATATGTTTTAAAGAAAGGAAATATTTGGTTGTTGCTGCTATAATTCTCAGTTTGTGCCTTTGTAATTAAATATTTAGGGGGAATTTACCATTCACTCAATTCATTAATCATTGACTCAATAATTAATTATTGATTGACAATATTTTCATCTGTTAAATGATAATATTTTATAACATATGGAATGCATATCAGGGATAAAGAATGAGAGTTATATAATTTGAATTCCAACCTAGGCAAAGGGAAAATACTATTAAATTTTTATTAAGACTATATGACTGTTGCCCATTGGCATCATGCCCTCTACTATCTCTTACACTAATAGTGTATTGTGTATCCTTATTTTAGATCTTTTAATTAAATGGCTACAGCTTACTAAGTCAATTAGCCTGGTCTACTTGTTTACCGATCAGATGGTCACAATCATGCCTGTCACAGTTTTAGTGATGATTCCACTGTTTTCGAAATTACTTCCAGGGCAATTCCATGTGATAGGACCAAGAGCACCAGTCATTGCCTTGGTTGGGGAAGAGGCTGTGTTGTCCTGCCAGATCAGCCCATCAATGGATGCTCAGAACATGGAAGTGAGATGGTACCGGAATGATCCTCTAGGCCTGGTGTATCGTTATGGCACTTCCTGGAATGATATGGAGGAGCTGAGGCCAGAATATCAAGGGAGGACAGAGTTCCTGAAGGAGAATATTACCAAAGGGCATGTTGCTCTAAGGATCCATCCCATCCAACCTTCAGATGGAGGAGATTATGCATGTTTCTTTGAAAGCTCCACATACTACAATGATGCAAAATTCCAAGTGTTGGTCACAGGTGAGTCTCTGCAATGAAAACCCCTACACAAATTGTATTATTATTATTTTTTCCTCAGCAGTCTAAAGTATCTGTGTATATGGATAGAGGTGGCTAAATCTATACAAACACTATGATGGAATACCAAGAAGGTTAAATATGTAAAATTCATCTGATCAGTCCATCCCAACATTCTTTGGCTGTAGCAAAAATATATTTATATTTGCATCTTTTCTTTGTCAACATCATTACTTTGAAGGAAAGAAAGAACAAGGGTTATAGTAGGTACTATCTCAGAAGACTCCCAGAAATGTATCTTAATTTCTATTTGGAAACACAGAAGGAACTAAACAGAGGCAGAAAGAATCTCACCAACCTGCTATCAGGCTAGGTTTTCTGCATCTTGCTGCCCATTTTGGCAATCGTCCAGTCAAATGTGGTGATGCTGACTCTCAGTATGACATCCTTGTTTATTCAGATCCCTGCATAATTTTTCCCCTTAGATCTCACTCCCTCTCAGATATTTTCTGCAAACATACAAAACAACAAAAACATACAGACAAACAAACAAAAACTGTACTACCAGAATGAAAGGTAAGGATTCTAATTCAACCACACACTGAGCCATAGTCAGCATTTTCTCTATAAACATTATAGGGCCTTATACTAAGCTCAGATGATGAGTTTCTCTATTGCCTCCTTTATAATGGGCATTAAAAGAAACTAACCCATCCATCAGATAGAGCAATAATATTGACCTTCCTCCCAAAAGCAGCAAAATCTTCTCCAGGATTCCCTGACCTATTTGAAATGCTCCTGCCTCCTAGTCAGTGATAATTCTGCATATGCCCTAAGTAATCCTTAATTGATGTTTACATAATAAAGGGTGGATACTTATATAATTTTTCATAAAATAAAGGGGGGTATTGTGAAGATACTTGCTTGCAAGTTTTAAACACCTTTTTGAGTCAAAGTTTTTGTTACCAGACACTTTGATCCACACATCCCCTAAGAGATTTTCTGCAGAGGCAGGGAGAGAATAGTTGCCACCTTCTGAGAATTCCTTTCTGGGTTTGGAGAAAATCTGCATCGTTAGGCAAGTATACTGGGGTTCCTCACTGCAGGACTTTATTGTATGTAAATGAATGTCACTCCCACTGGAAGCAATTTAACCAGGCACTAACAGGGATGAATGAGAAATTAGGCTCATCCATGCACTGAGATATACCTTTAGAGCAGGGATCATTCACTCTACTGTGGTAACTTCTGAAGCAATACAGGTGTTGGACATCCCCTTCTAGGAGTCCTACAGACATGTCCTAAACCATGGGCAAACCCTTATAAGGAGCTTTGAATTTGAGAGCCCGTTGTTACTGTTGCTTCTTTAATGAACAACATGTCATTTCTCAGGATCATCTCAATTTTCTTTATCTCAGACTTACTTGTTCTTTGTACAATTATCTTATCACTAAACAGAAAGCAACTTTCCACTATTCTTCCATTTTACCCCAGTTTCTTTAGAAGAAGGCATCTCCTATCTTGAAGCTATGGCCACTAAACTCTGACATTGTGCTTCTGC
The DNA here is from genome assembly GCF_003265705.2 of Callorhinus ursinus. NCBI lineage: Eukaryota > Metazoa > Chordata > Mammalia > Carnivora > Otariidae > Callorhinus > Callorhinus ursinus. The sequence goes on along the minus strand of NW_027397143.1, from coordinate 722,833 downwards.
ATGAGTTCGTTATCAACTCCAACAATGGTTAATTGGCACACTTTCTAGAGTCTACTTTACAATCTCCTATATCTTGTAGAGGAGGTTACCTGATATGTCCTTGATTTTTCCAAATCATATATACAAGGGAAGTTGTACTTGTTACCCAAGCACATTTTTTTTAAAGCTTATGGTGATCTTAATTTGCACTGTGGACATATATTACAAATAATAGCTATGAATTCAACCCACTTTTTACTAGGCCCAGAACATCCAGATAACTTTGGTTCACTTTTTCATGTTTCTTGTGGGTAATAGAAATATCTGGATTTTATATTCCAACTAGGTACAATATTTGCAGATGCAACCATTCACAGTGCACCCATGGGATGATTCCAAATTAATGAAAAGAGATGTATTTTTGATTTCTTAGGAAATTGTGTCTCTATCTGGCCTATTATAATATAAACTTGTATATAAATATTGACATAAGTGATCACAAATATGTTCTGAAGAATCCAGACTTTTTTTAAAAGACTTCTGTTCTCCCTAAATGTAGGGTGTTGTACTTTGAATATTTTCCAAATGGGCAGGATTTTTTTGCCACATTTTGTGGATTAAGGGGGGCCATCTCATTTTGTACCTGCTATCTTTAGTCATTATATATCATGAACATAAAGTCCTATGTTGCACAATGCTCTTACCTCCTTCAGGTGAATTATTTATGACCTTGTCTTATTTTTTCTGGGTTGGACCCATTTCTGTCCAACACCTATACCTAATGCAAAGTAGTGTCTGATGGTTTGTGCCATTAGGAGTTTCATCTGTTCCAGATCTTCAGACAGAGTCTTTAATGTTCTCTAGCAAGAGACCTCGTGTTTCCTTCTGATTCCTTTAGTTACTGTGATTTCTGGCATGCATTTCTTTAATCCATTTCTCCATTCTGGAGGAGTGACATTTGCCCCCAAATGAGTGACCAGTTCCTGATAGAGATGCAGTCTCTGCAGGCAGCTCCACAGTCCTACATTATCTCCTACAGAAAAGATTCTTCAATACTCCCCATCAAAACAAAAAAAATTCATTCCATGTGCTGTTTAAATATCCAGGGGGTTGTGGGTAATAAAATTTTTGCAGAACCCAGAACTTCAGTGAACACAAACACTAAATTATACTTAAAATCAATAATTATCCTTGCCCTCTACTATCTAACTAGTTGAACACTTGCAGGGTACAGGTAAGCAAATCCATCAATGGATAACTACAAATTAGATTGCAACCACAAATATAGATTGCAAACTTTTTTTAGGATTTTATTTATATATTTGAGAGACAGAGAGAGACACAGCAAGAGAGGGAACACAAGTAGGGGGAGTGGGAGAGGGAGAAGCAGGCTCCCCATGGAGCAGGGAGCCTGACACGGGGCCTGATCCCAGGACCCCAGGATCATGACCTGAGCCGAAGGCAGATGCTTAATGACTGAGCCACCCAGGCGCCGCATAGATTGCAAACTTAACCAAAATATTTTCTAAGTGATAAGAAATAAAACCAAAGGCCCTGATATTAGGTGAAATAATCTTGTAATGGTAGACAATATAGGTTTTCTCTCCCTACACTGGCCATAAGACAATGAAAATCCCAGTCTCAAAATGGGTAAAAAATGTATATAAGCCAGGCCTCAAGTATGCCCATTGGAAACCCACAATATTAGGAGAACCATGGTGAGTCCAAATTTCTTTCTGTTTATATAGACCACATTCCCTTTGGAATAGGACCCACCCTAATCCAGTATAATTTCCTCTTTACTAATTACATGTACAAAATGGTATCCAAATAAGGGGACAGATATTGAAGGTTAAGACTTGAACATATTTTTTCAGAAGACACAATTCAATCCATAACAGGGATAATTTTATCCTAGTAAATTTGATCTTTTGTTGTTGTTGTTGTTGTTGTTATAAACTGTATTAATTACTCAGCATAATATTTTGTGGACTGCTGCACTGCTATTCACTGAACTTCAAAAGACAGTAGTTTAAACCAGAGCTGCTCCTTTCTCGGGGAAAGTGGGGAGGGAGCCCAGAACTGGAAAAGTGACTAGACACCATGAGGTTTACACATCTTATCTTGATGTTTTGCCACATCCACATAATCCACTTTTGAAGATGACTCACAGACACTGTGTTCTCCAGCCCTTGAGAAGAGAGAAAGAATGAAGGGAAAAGTGTATCTCCTTCCTTTGAGGAAAATATTCCAGAAGGCACACATATCATTTTCATTTCAAACACTTCCACCAGCATATCAAAGCCACTCTTAATTGTAAGGGGTTTGGAGGATGCATTCTTAACCTGGGCTGACATATCAACTGTTAAAACTTATATTGTTCCCCAAATTGTTCTATGCAAAATGATGGCTAGTAGTCACATGTTGCATTGAAATTTAAATGTAGTTGATATACATTTAATTGATTAAAATATGAAATTCAGGTCCCTACAATATTCAGGAACTCAGTAGTGACCCATACCTTGTTCATTTCCACCACATTGATATTGGTAGCGTTCCCAACATCATAAGAATTTCTTATCAAAAATAACATCTTTAAAATTAGGGAATAAAAGATATTTGGAGAATGACTAGCAATTTGCCACAGAAAAATACCAATTGATGTGTGCCTTTAGCTTTAGAGGTTGCAAGTGATTTGATAGATGTTTTTCCGCCCAACTTTAAGAATCATCAGATAAAATAATCAGTAATGTTTCAAAGCAGAGAGAGGAAAAATGAAGACAATTAATACAGACATGCTGGGCATTTTGGTACTTTGTTAAATGTTGATATAGCTGATTTGTTTTCTCCAAAATTCTTTGGACTAGATAATTTTCTAACCTCCAATTTATAAATAAGGAAATTGGGTTTCATAGAAGTTAATTAAAATGTAAAATGGCAACAAAACACTTGGGGAAGTGTAATCTCTCTGTCTCTCCTTGGCTATTCTAGTCTCAGGTATGGCTCCTCATATTCACATTGAACCTGGAAATAGCAAGGACATTAAATTGACCTGCACATCCATGGGGTGGTATCCAGAGCCTGAGCTGCAATGGAGGGACCATCAAGGACTGCACTCGGCACCAGTCTCTGAGAAAAAGAAAATAGAAGAAAATGGACTGTTTCATGTGGAATCATCTCTCACAGTGGACAAAAGTTCAAGAGGAAAATTGTCCTGTGTTATAAGGAACCTAATACTCAATGTGGAGAAGGAAGTGCATGTTTCCATGGCAGGTCAGTTCCCTCCAAAGGCAGTATCTTGAGATATCACTGCTATTTGAGAAGATCTTACAGACAAATACCTATGACTGACACATCTAAATGAATGTTTTAGTTATCCATTTGTAACTGTTAGTATAGAGATCTTGTGAAAATCCATATTTTGTCTTGTTTTGTATTTCTTTTTATGATAGAAATGTCATTGTCGTACTTTATAAAAATAAATTGTGAATGCACAAAAGCATTCAAAGGGTGAAAAAGTATTTTGAGGAATCTTTCAAAGTTCCTCCTAAACTTCTCCTGATCCACTGCCTAGGGAAAACCACTTTTCATAATTTGGTGTTTTCTCCCATCTGTCAAATTCAATTTGCATCTTGGCATTGTCATTTACCCTTCAGCTTCATGATCTTGGGTAACTATTGAGCTCCCTGTGCTCAGTTCCCATCTGTTACATATAGGTAATATTAGTGTCCACCTCATGAAATTGCTATGAGTATTAACTAATATAATTAATATCATAGGTAGAGAAGAGCTCAGACACTCCAATCTACTATTTATGTCTACCCAAAATTATCTTTCAAAATAATCGTTTGCCCAAATGATTTCCTCTGACTCCTGTATATGCAAATGTCTTATTTATTTATTTATTTAGTTAGTTAGTTAGTTAGTTGAGAGAGAGAGAGCAGAGGAGTGAGAGAGAGAGAGATTGAGAGAATGAGTTGGGGGAGGGGCAGAGGGAGAAGCAGAGGCCCTGTGGAGCAGGGAGCCCAACGTGGGATTCCATCCAAGGACCCTGGGATCATGACCTGAGCCGAAGGCAGCCATTCAACCAACTGAGCCACCCAGGCATCACTTGCAAATGTCTGTATTTGAAATACTTCACCTTGTCAACAACACTCTATCTCTTGTCCTTTCTTATCTCTCGAGCTTCATCTTTCATCCCTCTCTTCCTTGTCTCCAACTCCTCCTACCCCACATTAATTCTCTGAACATATTTAGCCATGCAATACTCCTTGTAGGCTGTTATTGACACATTTGTTCTATTTTCCTGTCACTAAGAATTTCCTACTGGTCCCTCAGTTCTTCACCTTATCTTCCCAGGAAGCTGTCTTCAACCCATTCTGTGTTAAGTGCCCTCTTTACTCATATATTATTGTGATTATATGTTTCACTATTTCCCTAGAATAACAAACTCCTGAGGACACTATATCTTTTTTTCTTTTATGTCCCCATTTCTTAGAAAAATATCGAGCCATGATATACTTTCCTACAGTAGATAAATATTTGTATGTTGTTTTATCAACAAGTGAAGTGTTATTTCTATAATGCTTTAGTTTGGGAACTTGCACTGTTTTAAGATAATTAGAAAGAGAACTTGAGTTTGGAAATGTGAAAGAAGCAAACACATACACCAAAAAAGAGGATTTTTTTTCAGTAATCTTGGTAAAATAAAGTTAGAACAGAGGAAAGTAGCAGTCTCTTACTGAGATTTTTATACTGAAGAAATGAGTTGAAATATACAATAGGGTACATGAGTTTGGGCAATATCATAAAGCTCTTGAAAATATGAATGTGAAAGATAAAATATTTAATTTTTTATATTTATGTATTTGAGATCACCAATTAAAAATTCCACAGATATCGTCTAGAGATCTTAAATGAGGTTAGTCCTTGAACGAAAGTGTCCTTGATACCTCTTTTAAAAGAACAATATTAATTAGAAAAAATATCAAAACAATAATTAATTTTACTGATTTCAGTTGCTAGCTGACAGATGTCTCATAAGAAACTTTGAATTGAAATAAAACTCTGTCTCTAGAACCTAGACCATGGATACCATTTGGCTTATTATCCAAGATGTCACAATTTCTCCTTTAATCTTTAGAGAAGCTCCACATGCCTCTCACTCACTGGCATATTGTCAAGTTCACATATATGTTTATTTAGAAAATAACTGGATATAAAAGACACATGACAAAGTCAGTTTGAGGAACCAAAGGTGAAAATTGGAAAAAAATATGAAAATAAATAGTTTATTGCATTTGTAGATTTTTATTTATTATGAGAGAATTATTTGTCACAAATATAGTAATATTAATGTTTGCTAAATGTTGATTGTGGGTACATGGATGTCTGATGCATTATTTGTATGTTTTCATCATATTCAAACATTGTGATAATTTATAAAATAAACCTTCTGAGTCTCCATATGTTAGGAACAAGAAAGAAAACAGAAGCCTCTTTAGCATTCCTGAATTCTGTAAAACTTCAGGAGGGACAGGTGAGGCTTAGAATCAGTGCAATTCCTATCAATGTCTCCTAAAAGAGAACTTTTGGGATCTGTTCAAAGCAGCCAAGTCACTGATGCCAAGCTGGATGCTAAGTGAGACAATCTTTTTTTCAGATGCCATGTTCACTGAGGACTTTACTTGGATAGTGTTGTTGGCTGTTCTGCTGTGTCTCTTGGCCATCAGTGCAACCATCTGTGTTCTACTTGTGCGTGCTACAAAAGCCAAAGGTAAAGGAGAACAAACAAACAAACAAAACAAACTAAAAACAACAACAACAAAATCTGGGGGATTGGATTCATTTGTGGAAGAATTAGAGAATAATAGTAACACAAAATTCATAAATGGTTTGTAGGGGGTCTTTAGCTTTTAAAATTGGGAACAAGAAAAACTGAACAGAAAAAATAATTCTAAGTACAAACTCATGGCTCTGCATGTTTGTCAGAATATAGAGGTTGTCTGGTCAAGGTCAATCATTTTATCAAGAAAAAAATACACTTGGTTTATTTGTGATCTGGCACTTAAATTTGAGGATTTAGAAACTGGATTATTTCTCTGTTTATGTGCTTGTTTATGCAGCCAGAGATAATCAAATTCTCTGTGACATAATTTGTTAACTGAAGTCTTAGTTTAACATTAGGGTGGCATTTTCTGGTATCAGAATGCAGGTGTTCTTTCATATATTTTGGGGGTGAGGTGCAGGCTAGAGCAGTATTCAGAACATTTCTTCATGAACATAAGCAAGATGTTAACAAATTAGGGTTTTTACTCAGGCCATGACTACCTGTGACTGCCTTTCTCCAGGCCATAGGAAAAAAAAAAGTCTTATAAAAGAGCCCATTTTTTTGTGTGTTCTAACTTGATAACTTTTCTCTGAGCAGGACTGGCTACCCACAGCCTGTGGCACTTCTGTGCCTCAATTTTCAATGTGTCCAATGAGATCTTTAAAGAAATGCTCTCCTCAGAACTAATGTCAGTGCTGTAGACAGCCTTACATAGCTATTCCTGTAGAACTAGATGTATTTCTGTTTATTTTTGTTCTCCATTGATTGAGTTTCCAGTATCTTGATGGCTACTTTCCTGTAACATGATTTACCTCAACTAGTGTTAAAAAGAATCAGGACAATAATCAAAGGTAAAACTAAACAAATAAACAATAGCAACAACAACAAACCCAGAGTGTAAGAGATGCATAGTGCTGTTAAAGCTCTACTCTCATCACCTGCTAGTTCATGCAAACGATATACTTCATCCCATTAAATTGATGTACTGCATAGACATTTCTCAAAATGTCCAATACTGTCTACTTGGTCAATATGAAAAAGATAATTTTTCTAAAACTGTGGGAAATATATTTTTCAAGGCAGGAAAAGGGTATTTATCAGCTAGAGCATAATAGATCAAAACAGAAAGACATTAATGGGTATTGTTTGAAAAAATTGACTAAGTGGCTAATTATTTGGAAAATTTATCTAAATTTACAACTCTGATGTCATTGCTCATTATCAATCCACCAAATCAATCGATAATTGTTTTATTTAATTGAAAGATTAAAACAATTAAATTTCAATTAAAGAAAACAATTGTTGATTATACTGGAATTAAAATTAAAAACTTAATAAAAAATGATAATTGACAAACAATATCACATTGGTTTCAGGTGTATAACATCATGATTCCACAACTCTATACATTATGTTTTAATTGTTCAACACAAGTGTAGCTACCATCTCTCACTACACAACTGTTACAATACCAGAGACTATATTCCCTATGTTGCATCTTTCATCCCCAAGATTTATTCATTTCATAACTGGATGGCTGTACCTCCCACTCCCTTCCATGCCCTCGCTCCCCACTCCTGCAACCACCAGTGTGTTCTCTGTATTTATGGGTCTGGTTCTGCTTTATTTATTTTGTTTTTGACACTCCATATACAATTGCAACTCTATGGTTTTTGTTTCTATCTGACATCTTACTTACCGTAATACCCTCTAGGTTCATCCATGTTGTTGCAAATATCATCATCTCATTCTTTCTTTGGCTGGATAATAATCCACTTTACATATATATATATATATATATATATATATATTACCACATATTATTTATTCATTCATCTGTACGAGGACACTTATGTTGCTTCCATATCCTGGATATTGCAAATAGTGCTGCAATAAACATAATGGAGTGCATATGTTTTTGAATTAATGTTTCCATTTTTGGAGGGTAAATACCCAGTAGTGGAATTACTGGATTGTACAGTATTTCTATTTTTAATTTCCTAAACAAATTCCCTGCTATTTTCCACAACATCAAGTAGTGTGCCATTAAGTAGTTTGCCATTAAGTTTCCCATTAAGTAGTTTGCCATTTTGTTTTGTTGATAATTTCATTCACTGTGCAAAACCTTTTTTTAAAAGTATTTTTATTTTTTTAAGATTTTATTTATTTATTTGAGAGAGAGAGAATGAGAGATAGAGAACACGAGAGGGAAGAGGGTTAGAGGGAGAGGCAGACTCCCTGCTGAGCAGGGAGCCCGACATGGGACTTGATCCTGGGACTCCAGGATCATGACCTGAGCCGAAGGCAGTCGCTTAACCAACTGAGCCACCCAGGCGCCCTTTTTAAAGTATTTTTAAAAGATTTTATTTATTTATTTGAGAGAGAGAGAAAGAGACAGTGAGCAGGAGGGAGAGGGAGAGAGAATCTGAAGCATACTCTGTGATGAACACAGAGCCTGACTTGGAGGTTGATCTCACTACCACGAGATCATGACCTGAGCCAAAACCAAGAGTCTGTTGCTTGACCAACTGAGCCACCTCGCCATTCCTGTGCAAAGGCTTTTGATCTGGTGCAGTCCCAGTAGTTTTGTTTTTTGTTTGTTTGTTTCCCTTGCTTCCACAGTCAAATACATAAATATGTTTCAAAGAACAATATCAAAGAGGGGCACCTGAGTGGCTCAGTTGGTTAAATGTCAGGCTCTCGATTTCAGCTCAGGTCATGATTCAGGGTCTGGGATTGAGCCTTGTTTCAGGCTCTGTGCTTAGCATGGAATCTGCTTGAGATTCTCTCCATCTCTCTCCCTCTGCCCCTCCCCTGCTCCTCATGCTCTCTTTCTTTCCTTTTTTTTTTCTATCTCTCTCAATAAACAAATAAAAATAACAAACATTATAAAGAAAAGAACAATGTTGCCTATATTTTCTTCTAGTTGAGATTGTTGCCTATATTTTCTTCTAGTAGCTTTGTGATTTCAGATCTCAGATTTAGGTCATTAACCCCATTTTATTTCTGTGTATGGTGTAAGGAAGTGAGTCAGTTTCATTCTTTTGCATGTAGTTATTCAGTTTACCCAGGACCATTTATTAAAGGGGATTTATTCTCCCACTGTTTATGCTTGCCTCCTTTGTCGTAGATTGAGAGTTTTTATCATGAGAATATCAAATTATGTCAACTGGTATTTTCTGTCTCTATAGAGATGATTATATATATTTTTATTCTTTATTCTATTAATGTTGATTGATTTGTGGATATTGAACCATCCTTGCATTCCACAGAGAAACACACTTGATCATGATGAATGATCTTTTAAAAGTATTGTTGAATATGGTGTCCTAATATTTTGTTGAGAATTTGCTTCTGTGTTCCTCAGGAATATTGACTTGCTTTTGTTTGGTTGGTTTTGTTTAGTGTCTTTGGTTTTAGTGTCAAGGAAAAGCTAGCCTCAAGGAATGTATTTGGAGGTTTCCTTCCTCTTATATTTTTTGGAATAGTTTGACAAGAATCCACCTAGTCCTTATTTATTTTATTTTATTGTATTTTGTTACTTACTTACTTATTTATTTATTTAATTTTGTTATGTTAGTTACCATACAGTACGTCATTAGTTTTTGATGTAGTGTTCCATGCTTCATGGATTATTTATTTTTTTAAAATCAAGAGATCTTTGGTTACCAATTCATTAAAGTTTCCTGGAATTGGACTGGCCAGATTTTCTGTTTCTTTTTCATTTTTGGAAAATTTTATATTTCTGGGAATTTAACCATTTCTTCTAATTTGTCCAATTTGTTGGTGTTTATTTTTTCATTGGGGCCTACTGCAATCCTTTTTATTCTGTGGCATTGGTTTCTATTCTTCCTCTTTCTTTTCTAATATCATTGATTTGGGTCATCTCTCACTTTTTTAAGTTCCTAAACGTTTATTAATATTGTTTAGCTTTTCAAAGACACTGATCTTGGGCACCTGGGTGGCTCAGTTGGTTAAGCGACAGCCTTTGGCTCAGGTCATGATCCTGGAGTTCCAGGATTGAGTCCCACATTGGGCTCCCTGCTCAGCAGGGAGTCTGCTTCTCCCTCTGACCCTCCACCCTCTCATGTGCTCTCTCTCTTCATTCTCTCTCTCTCAAATAAATAAATAAAGTCTTTAAAAAAAAGACACTGATCTTGGTTTCGTTGATCTTTTCTATTTATCTGTCTCTATTTTATTTATTTCTACTCTGATTTTTATTATTTTCTTCCTTCCAATAACTTTGTTTCTTCTTCTTTTTCTAGTTCTTTTAGGTGAAAGTTTAGATTTATTAGCGATTTCTTGATTCTTCGTGTAAGCATCTGTAACTATAAATTTTCCTCTTAGAACTCCTTCGGAGAGTTTTTTTTGTTTTGTTTTGTTTTGTTTTGTTTTGTTTTGTTTTTTTCATTTGTCTCCATGTATGTTCTTATTTCCTCTTTGATTTCTTTGATGGCCCATTTGTTATGTAGTAACATGTTGTTTAGCCTCCTCATGTTTGTGTTTTTTCCAGTTTTTCTTGCAAATGATTTTTAGTTTCTTACTGTTTTGGTTGGAAAAATGCTTAATATGATTGCAATCTTCTTACATTTATTGAGAGGTTTGTTGTTTTGTTTTGGTGTGGTTATTTTTGGCTTTAAATGTCATCTCTCCTGGAGAATGTTCTTTGTGCACTTGAAAAGAATGTTTGTTCTGTTATTTTTTGGTAAAATGTTATGCATAAATCTGGTAAGTCCATTGGGTTTAATGTGCCAGTCAAAGACATTGATTATTCATGGATTTTTCTGTCTGTCTGATCTATCCATTGAGGTAAGTGAGGTACTAAGTTCCTCTACTATTATTGTATTACTAGCAATGTCTCCGTTTATATTTAGTAATATTTGGTTTATATATTTAGGTGCTCCAATATTGAATGCATCAATATTTATAATTCTTATATCCTCTTTTTAGATTCCATCCTTTTATCATTATGTACTGCCCTTCTTTGTCTCTTGTTATAGTCTTTGTTTTAATGTCTATTTTGTATGATATAAGTATTGCTACCCCATTTTTTCTTTCACTTCCATTTGCATGGTAAATGCCTTTTCATACCCTCACTTTTAATCTTTACATGTCTTTAGGTCTAAAGCAAGTCTCCTGTAGGTAGCATAAAAAGTGTCTTTTTTTTTAAATCCATTCCATCATCCTACAACTTATGGTTGAAATTTTTTGAAAATTTCTATTTAAAATAATTATTGATAGGTACATATTTATTGTCATTTTGTTATTTGTTTTCTGTTTGATTTATAATCCTTCTTAGTTTCTTCCCTTGCTCTCTTTCTTCATGTTTGATTGCTGTCTTTAATGTTATTTTTTGGCTATTTCTTTATATTTTGTGTATCTATTATAAGTTTATGGTTTGTGTTACCATAAGGCTAATACATAACATATTAAGTATATAGCAGTTAAATAAGTGATTATCACTTAAGTTCAAATACATTTTAAAAGAACCTCATTTTTCTTCACACCCTCTATCTTTTTTATATGTTGTCATATTCTACATCTTTTTCATTTTGTGAGTCCCCTTGACAAATTTTTTTTAGATACAAGAAATCAGAGCGGGAGACAAACCATGACAGACTCTGGAATCTGTGGAAAAAAATGAGGGTTACAGAAGGGAGGGGAGTGGGGATGGGATAAATGGGTGATGGTATTAAGGAGGACACATGTTGTGATGAGTACTGGATGTTATATGCAACTAATGAATCTTTGAACACTACATCAAAAAAAAGATATAATTGGTGTAATACTTTTGTGTTTTAACCTTTGTACTAGCTTTATAAGGATTGCTCTATTACCTTTGCTGTGTTTTTTTTTTTACTTATTTTTTTTTCCCTTTACAATTTTCTTCCTTCCAATTATCGCCTTTTTTTTTTTTTTAAACTTAAAAGTCCCTCTAACACTTCTTGTAAGGACTTGTAAGTGGGGATGAACTTCTTTAACTTTTATTTGTCTGGAATTTTTTTTTTATATGTTCAGTTAGCCACTGTATAGTACATCATTAGTTTTTGATGTAATTTTCAGTGATTCATTAGTTGCATATATCATGGAAGGTTTTTTTTAAAGGTATTGCAGTTAGGTAATGGAAACCTGATGTGACGGGGTGGCTGGGTGGCTCAGTTGGTTAAACGACTGCCTTCAGCTCAGGTCATGATCCTGGAGTCCTGGGATCAAGCCCCGCATCGGGCTCCCTGCTCAGCAGGGAGTCTGCTTCTCCCTCTGACCCTACCCCCTCTCATGTGCTCTCTCTCTCTCATTCTCTCTCTTTCAAATAAATAAATAAAATCTTTCAAAAAAAAGGAAATCTGACGTGATATTTTCCTATTTTTTTAAAATATATTAACACATATTATTTTTGTAACAAATGATGTTTTTAATTAAGGACAAAGAAAATAATCCTTGTCAATGTCAGCAGCAATACCTCTGGTGACCCTTCTTGTTCTCTTAAAGCACCTTGATTCTAGAATGGTGTTTGAATTGGCAGGCTGCTTGCCTTTGCTTCTGTGGGTGGAGACTGTCATACTCATCACAGTGAAAATATATCTTGGTCTGAAGAATACCCTCAATAAAAATGTACAGGATAAGTAGGAAGTTTTGGCAATTAAATGAAGAATGTCATGAATAAAATGTAATAAATGTTGCTTGCAGACATGTCAGATAAATTAAATACCAGTTGCTGAAAGCAAAATTTTGGATATATTTTTTTTTCACATTATCTCATTTATCCATCATGTTATACATAACAGTGTCATACTAATTTAAGTTACTTTCTTGATATCACACAGATCACACCTGGTAGATATAATTTTGTTATAGTTTGAGAAAACTCTGTTCATATTTTGAACCATCTTTAGCTGATTGCCAGGATACTCTAGTTTAAAATAATATTATCAAAAAAAATAAAATAAAATATTATTATCTATTGACATCATTGCTATTTCTTTAACTGCATGACATTTCTATATAAATATTTATATCATTTAAAACTCTATGCCATAATTTGAATGTAAATTTCTTCCTTAGTTTACATGACTGTGATTTCTATTGTGGTATCTATATTCTTCTGCTAACACACCTAAAAAACATTAAATGATAAATCTTGAGTACATTATAAAATTCAATGGGAAAAATGATACATAATTACTGTTACGATTTTCTTAAGATAGTGTTTTGTTCTCTGCATTAAATAAAATAACCATTTTGATGCAGGTGAATGCATGATATGCATGCATGTTAATGGTAGACCATATTTAAAATAAATTAACTTTATTTTCTAGTAAATGCAGAAATTTGCAAAGGAAAGAATTCTGTTAACTGGATGCTAAATATTCTTAACTCACATATCAATCACAAGTACATACTGAACACTCTATTGTACACATATTAAACATTATATACTCAGTAAGGTATCTGACAAAGCTCATCTCAATAAAAATTCTAATTTATTTTTATTTTTTATTTAATACATTTTTATTTTGCAATATGATGACCAAATTAATATTAGCTAATACCTGTCACATCAATATCACATCACATAATTATCATTTCTTTTTTGTGGCGAGGGCATTTAATATCTAGTCCCTTAACAACCTGGAGGTAGTTCCTTATAACATTAATAAAATAAAATAATTGCTTATTTGCCTTATATTTTTATTGAAATATAATTGCCATATTACATTATGTATGTTTAAGGTGTACAACATGTTGATTTGGTACATTAATGTATTGCAATACAATTACCATCATAGCATCAGCTAACACCTCCATAATGTTTATAGTTATAATTCATTTGTTGAGTGAGAACAATTAAGATCTATCATCTCAGCAACTTCATCTCAGCATTTCAGTTTATAATACTGAAATGTTGGCTACAATCACTGTGCTGTGCAAAAGACTTGGTTGTGAGTTTTTACACTTTGACCCACATCTCTGATTCCCCCCACCCCTAGCCTCTGGTAATCAACATTCTATTCTCTCTTTCTATGACTTCAGTTGTTATTTTTTTAAATTTCACATATGTGATATCACACTGCATTTTTATTTCTCTTTCTGACTTACCTCACTTAGTATAATGCCTTCACATTTCATTTCCATACATGTGGTCACCGTGTAATTTCCTTTTTTTCTATAGCTAAATAACAAACATTATATATGATATATATAAAATAATATAACATATAAGACATACTATATAAGATGTAATATATATAATATATAATGTTGTTTCAATAGGCAGGCCACTTGTCAATGCCTCTGTGGGTAGAGAGACTCTGTCATATTTATCACAATGAAAATAGATCTTAGTCTGAAGAAGACCCTCAATAAAAATGTGCTAGATAAGTAGGAATTTTTTTGCAATTAAATTAGGGATGTTATGAATAAAATGTAATAAATGTTCCTTGTGGAGATATATATATATAGTGTTGATCATCTTTCACGTGCCTGTTGTTCTTTAGGGCATTTGCACGTCTTCTATGGAAAAATGTTTATGCATTTCCACTGCCCATTCTTTAATCAGATTGTTTGCTTTTTGCTATTGAGTTGTATATGTTCTTTATATATTTTGGATATTAACTCTTTTATCATGATTTGCAAATATTTTCTCCCATTCAGAATGATGTCATTTCATTTGTTGATTTTTCTCACAGTTCTAGAAGCTGGGAAATCCAAGGTCAAGGCATTCGCAGATCTGGTGTCTGAGAGTCCACTTCCTGGTTTGCATATGGCCATGTTCTCACTCTGTTCTCACATGGCAGAAAGCTGAGAACAAGAACAAGTGCTCATGTCTCTTCCTATAAGAGCACTAATCCTATTCATGAGGGCTCCGCTGTCATGACCAAATTACTTTTCAAAACCTCCAATTCCTAATATTACATTGGGGATTAAGAATTTAACATATCAATTTTGTAGAAAAAGAATCAGTCCATAACATGACATTAAAGGCATGGTAGTCAAATACTTCCTTGGTGCCATATTTTTAAAAAATAACACCTAGTAAAATGGTTACAGAATTTCATACTCGTGAAATTGTTAGGAAATACCTAAACACTACAATAATATGGAATGTGATCATGAAAGAGTCTTGAAGTTTACATGTGGGTCCAGGTACTTTCCCTACTTCCACCTCCATGCCCAACAACTTGTGCAAAGGAAGAGAATAAAATAAATAGACAATTGAGAGAAACCAGAAACAAAGAGAGAAAAAGAGCAGCAAAGAAATATGGATAAAAAACAAAGAAAAAAAGGGCACGGAGCTGTGCACCATTGGTGAGGGTGGTGGCTTATAGTCCCTGTGAAGTGGCAGTGTGGGAAGTTGCAGTAACAATTATGGATGGGTGTATGTCATTGTCCTGAGATGTGTGCCTATATGTGTTTGTATTTGTGTGTGTGTGTTTATATATTTTATGTATATCTACACCTCTAGATTCAACAAGGTACAAATTTCCATAGCACAAAATCACATATAGAAAATGCAAAATTCACAATGTACTCAAATTCTTTCCTAATATGTTAATCAAATTACAACAAATTTACATTTTCAAAACAATCATTATAGCAGAACTAAGTGCATTTAGTTTTTAATTCTTCAGGTGCAGAGAAACAGAAATTATATCCAAACCTCATTGGTGCTTTCAGTGCTTGGTTCTTAAATTTATGATTTTTGGTGAAGGCAGCCTGCAGGAGTCCATGTGCTTAATGCAAACACCTGGGAGAGTCTATTTCTCTTTCAAATTTCTCTCAAATTTTCATCAAAATTTGTATTATGATACTTTGAATTATGTTAAAGCAAAGCCAACCAAAAGGCTTTAAACCATTATTTTCCAAATATGTAACTTAAATCCAGCCATAGTCTTTTTTTTTTCCCAAATGATTTACATGTGTAAACATTAGAAAGTCTAGTTAACAACTCCTAGCCAACTTCTCACAAGGATTTTTCACTGTTTTTCTTTTCAGGAAAGCTTCATGAAGAACTTGGTAAGTAATATTTCTCTGGGAGGATAAAATAGTAATTATGTTTCAAAGCAAACTCTCACTACATCCTATTCTTTCAGAAAGGATAAAACTCCTGGGAAAAGAAAGTGAGTAATGAAGATGGCCAGCTCTAGCCCTGACCTATGCACCTGCCTTTTGACTGCACATCATTGTTGTTTTACTCACTGCTAAATCTTGGTTTCAAAACTATAATTTTCTTTTCCTTTTTTTTTTAATTTTAGGGTTGGAATTTGCTCGAAGATATGCAGGTAATTAGAGACTGAAGTACTTGGATATGGATTGTTATTTTTAGCCAGCTTATTGGGCCACCAGAGAAGGGAACCTGTAACACACTCACAAACTCATAGAGAACACACACACACACTCACACACATTTTTTTTTGCCAAAACTCCCATTTTATTGTGCTTATTGTTGAGTAGTTTATAGCTATAGCTCCTTATATATCACAAATGATGCTGCTCTCTGAGATTCATTGATGGAGGGAAGTAGAATATTATAACCCAAAATGATACCATCAACATGCTTTTCAGAACCAGAAATGAGGGATGGTTATGGGGGTAGCTGACAGGGAATGGGGTAAAGGTAAGCTGCCACTTACCTAGTGACACAATGACACTAATTGCCTATGGATCAAAATCCATGGACCTTCATTTGATTTGTCAAATCGAAAACCTCCCTCAGGGCATCTTTTGACTGCTAATTGTCAAATTTATGACTTGGTTTAATATTGGGAACAATAGCAATTTATGTTACATTTTACAGCTTTGTATTAATTAGTTCAAATGAAGTATCTTCATTTGATTTCCACAAGAAGTCAGGTATTAATATACTGTTTTATAAAGAAATATATGATGAGTATTCATAGTATTATTCATAGTAATATATGATAGTATTCATAGATTTCTCTGGTTTATATAACTAATTAACATAATATTCACATTCACTAGACAACTTTACAAGAACTTTTGCCAGTTGAATAAAATAGTTTATATATCAGATATTACTTTGACAAAAATGTCTATGAGCAAATGAGTTGCAGCAGCTTTAAGGGAACATATTCCCATATTTACAGTGCTAACATATGAGTCTTCAGTTATTGAATATTACTTTAATACTAGCAGAATTTTCTTTGTGTTTATACCTACACAAGTAAAATTTAGTTTTACCTACAACTACTAATTCATAGGAGAAACACTTATAGCCTATATTAGCAGAATCCTGTGTAATTAAGTAGATATCTAGGTGATTATTATCTCAGGCTTGTGTGTTATATGTTTCCAACATTTAAACAATTTTTTTGGATTCATATATCTGTGAAAATTTTTACCTATATAAAGGCACATATAGAAAAATTATTTTCAGTAAATATAGTTACATTTCATTAGATAATAAAGAGTTCATTAGAGCAGAGTTTGAATTGTCAAAACATTCAGATTTAAAGTAAATATATATAATTAATTTTTCATTAATTCATAAATTGAATTAGATAGCTATGGACTTGAATCCAAATGTTGATGGATATTAGTAATCCTAGTTGGACAAATTTCTCTAAATCTTTGTTGTCTCAGCGACATAAAAACATTTCTCCATTTTATTTCTTTGTTATGAAAATTCAGTATTTATAAATGTGCTTCAAATAGCACTAGGCACATAATGTGTCCAATGTAATATTGCCATTTGCAAAAAAAATATTTGGACTACAAAAAAATATGTATATTTAGGTACTCATTTATTTCCCATTCTGAACAAATTAACAAGTTCTCAAGTGTGTGAGTTGATAAATAGAGGTGGTAGAAAAAAGATGACTCAAGGGAAAGGAGCAGCTTCATTTGAGGAAAGCTAAAAAAAGTTCCTAGACAGAAGAAGGGCACTTGTACATTGTGTTAATTATTGTGGATTATTATTGATCACGGCCAAGACTGACAACATGTTCTTCCATAGAAAATGTTACCCTGGATCCCGAGACAGCTCATCCATATCTTGAAGTTGCCAAAGACAAGAAAAGTGTGAAATCCATTGCTCATCTTCAGGAACTACCCAAAAGTAGTAATCGGTTTGATTCCCTAGTCTCTGTATTAGGTCAGCAAATTTTTTCCAGCAATAAACACTACTGGGAAGTGGATGTGAAAAATAAAATGAAATGGACTGTAGGCATTTGTAAACATTCTGTCCGCAGACAAGGAGAAATCACAGTGTCCCCAGAGACTGGGTTCTGGACACTGTGCTTAAAAAAATGTAATGACTACCAAGCTCTTACAAATCCACGGATAACACTCCATCTTGAGGAACCTCCTGAGATAATTGGAATCTTCCTGGACTATGAGGCTGGGAGGCTCTCATTTTATAATGTGACCAACATGACTCACATCTACACCTACAAACAAAAGTTCACGGAGGCCTTACGACCATACTTTTACCCTGGCCCCCTCTACAATGGTCAAAATGAACAACCTCTGACCATTATGACATTAAGGTGTACAAACAAGCCACAGGAAGATGTTGCATGTGACTGAGGAAGAAATGTCTTATTCTGAATCTGTTGAAACTGGAAGATATATATTAGAATGCTGGATTTCCTCCTTCAAATAAATCTAAACACCAATGCCATAAAGTATACATTTCTTTATCATTTCAGTCCCAAATATGTACTTTTGTTAATGGACAAGAGTAATTTGATTGGAATTGCATGCTGTAGAATTTACTTGATTACAATTCAAGGCACACAACATAAATAAAATATCTAAAAGATGTATCTACTTGTGGAAGTGGTGAAGGAAAATTAATTCAAGAAATAATGATGTGCAGTAAGAGTGGGCCTGGGTGAGAAAGTAGAAGACCTATGGGACACAGATTAAGTTGAAACAAAATGGTTTTAAATGAAGTTGCGGAGGTAAGTAGCTGAAGTCACATGACAAGCGGAGCTGAAATGGATTTTTTTTGTGCCACTAACAGACCATTTGGGCATATTATAACAAATATTTAATATTAAAATTAAAATGAAATCATTGAACAAAATAATAATAATAACAATAATAATAATACTAAGTGAACTATTCCAAATGAATATCAAACCCATCATCATAGGCTATTTTAAAGGAGGTGGCCTAAATCTGGTTATAAGAATCTACCTGCTCATGGGCATGGAATATTTAATAGAGTCAAGAGAGTATATGGAGGTTTTGGAAAATATCTGTAGGTGTGTTCTGAGTTACTGTCCCAGAAGACTGGGAGATGGCATGCTTGCTTATGCCTCACTTAAAACATATGGGAAAAAACGTTAGTTAGTCTGTTTCATGAAATCTAAAGAACACAGTGGACCTATGTTTGCCTTCTCCCTGGGATGTTGAGAGTGAGAGAAGGGCCACTGGCTACTCTGTGGTGTGATGGAGGAGTGCTGTATTGCATGACCTGTGCACTGAGAGCTTTTCAGGGTGAAGATCTCATGATTCCTGAAGGCTAGAATATGGTCCATGAGAAAGAACTCCTCTGGGATGCTGTCTGCATAAGAGAATACATATTAGTGGAAATTAGACTATGTACCATAGGATGCCTGGTGGTTGAGAAAGGAATCTTGACAAGCCAAAATACAGACATGTTTTACCCTCCTCAAGTTAACAGCAGGAGAAAGGTCCCCAGCTATTTCAGGGCCTTTGAAAAACTCATGAGGGAAAAGTGACCTTGAAATGCCTCTAAACACAGCTCATTACTCTCACTCCTTTATAAAAAAATAACAATAAAAACAAATAGTAATAATGTAAATAAATATAGTTCATTAAAACAATAATTAAATAAAAATGTTCTCATTCCTGTCACCTCTAATATCTCTTCACTCAGACACTCCACAGTTCTCTACAATATGTGTTTTCCCTTATTGCAGTGAGAAATATACCTGACTCATTTAACTACAGATGTTTTACTGGTAGCCTTTAGTTAGAGGGCATAGATAAATGCTAAGGAGAAGAGGCATCTAGTATATTGAAGTGTTTTCCCTCTAGCATTAAACTGGTTTGTAGAATACAATTTAGAAAATGTGGGAAAATTAGGGCAAGTGGGAAATTCATGACGAAAATAATTTGCCAAAATTAATTATTCCAGTTATACAAGACAGAATACAAGCTCATTTTGCCGAAATGCCTGAAACTCTGCTTTAATTAAAACTAAGAAAATCAGGGTGCCTGGGTGGCTCAGTCGTTAAGCCATATTTGTAGGGAGAAAAAGGGCCACTTCATGGAAAGTAGGAGCTTCAGAGTTTTGACTTGAGGGAGACAAGGATTGTGGCTCCTATAGAAGGGAAGGAGCCCTTATCACAGAGAGAGGAATGAGAGAGAAAGAGAGACATGAAAGCAGCAGGCAGGGGACTACACAAGAAAACCCAGCAGGCAGGGGATTACACAAGAAAAAATGAGGGGCTGACTACTGCAAGTTATTATAACAGCGGAGTACAAAGTCTGGTTTTAAAGGTCTGTATCATCACTAGGGTCATGCTTGCAGGCTTAGCAGTGCTCCTGTGGGGAAGGAAGGTGGAGACCCAGGAGTGGGCAGCTTGGTCTGAGGATCCCCTAGGTCACACAGGGAGAAGAAGTTCCCCTTCTTGGGGTGCATTTAGGAGTGGTGGCATAGCCTCTCCAGGGACAAAATAACTCGTGGGGGCAATATGATGCCCTTTTCATTAGCATAGGAACAGAGATACTGGCTGAGGGCCCAAACCTTGGTGCCAGCATTTTGCTGTGCTTCACAATAAACTCCAAACCACTGTGCAGTCATGTGGTGACAATTCTGGGACAAAACTGCAAATAACAAAAATACAGTGAGACTCTACACCACGGATCAGCATGACTCCACCCCGTGGGGCCTGTTTGGAGTTTTGAAACCCAGCCACCTGCCTGAGATAAAACACAGGAGTAATGTGCTGCCTTGCAGGTAGACAGCTCAGACACAGAGTGAATGCGGGGATTTGATGAAGCTGGTGACAAAAGAGGGGTGATTGTTTACTTTTCTGTGAGGGCTTCCTCAAGAAGGGTGGGTGCAAACTTCCTGCTCCAGAGGGAGCAGGATACAAGAGGGCAGAGTGATACCATTTCCCCTTGCCTATCAGAAATAACCACTTCAGTGAGCAACACGGTACCCCCCAGGGGAGACTGGAACAACATATGCCAAGGCCCACCCCATGTGCCCTGCAGGAACATCCATACTAGTACATGTCTGCTTGAGAATCAGTACATCAGGCCCTTCCAGAAAACCAGCACAAATCCCTTGCACACACTAAGACTACTGATCATAGAATGCTACATAGCTTCCACTCTAGAGGAAATATAATCTAGCTTCTTCTTCCTTTTTTTTTTCTTTAGATTTGGCTTCTTTTAACAAGCAGACCAAAACATACCTACTTAAAACTTGACACGCAGTGGAAGAAAAGGTCTAAACACCCCCAATTGTAGGGAATGAGAAATTACACAGGACTCACGTGATGGTAGGAATCGCCAAAATATTACAACAGATTGCATATAGGACCCCTTCCCCCAACACACTCCTTTTTTTTGACATCTTCTTAATATAGCCGTTACTCTCAGGAGCAGGAATATAACAGGCTTTCATAACAATCACACACATACAGAAAACAGTGACATAGATAAAAGGACAAGATGGAGGAATTCAGCCAAAGGAAAGAACAGGGAGAAGTAAAGCCAGGGATTTAATCAATACAGATATAAGTAAGATGTCTGAAACACAGTTTTAGACAGGAATTATAAGGATATGAGCTGGGCTTGAAAATAGCATAGAAGACAATAGAGAATCAGTTACCACAGAGAAAACAATCTGTCAGGCCAAAAAGAAAAATGCTATAACCGAGATACAAACCCAAACGGATGCCATGAAAATGAGGATGGATAAAACAGGGGAATGAATCAGTAATATAGAAGATAAAATTATGGAAAATAATAAAGCACAAAAAAAGAGGGAAAGAAAGGTAATGGATCATGATTGTAGATTGACTCCTTAAGAATAATGACATTGTATTATAGGTGCTGCAGAAGAAGAAGAGTAAAAGGGGAAGCAGGTTTATTTGAGCAAATTATAGCT
Source organism: Callorhinus ursinus (assembly GCF_003265705.2). NCBI lineage: Eukaryota > Metazoa > Chordata > Mammalia > Carnivora > Otariidae > Callorhinus > Callorhinus ursinus. The sequence goes on along the minus strand of NW_027397143.1, from coordinate 700,910 downwards.
GAAAACTTCCCCGATCTGGGGAAGGAAACAAACATCAAAATCCAAAAAGGACAGGGCGCCTGGGTGGCTCAGTTAGTTAGGCGACGGCCTTCGGCTCAGGTCATGATGCTGGAGTCCCAGGATTGAGTCCCACATCGGGCTCCCTGCTCAGCAGGGAGTCTGCTTCTCCCTCTGACCCTCTCCCCTCTCATGCTCTCTCTCTATCTCATTCTCTCTCTCAAATAAATAAATAAAAAATCTTAAAAAAAAAATCCAAGAAGGACAGGGTACTCCCATTAAATTTAACAAATGCTGGCCATCACCAAAACATATTACAGTCAAGTTCACAAAATACTCAGACAAGAAAAGAATTCTGAAAGCAGCAAGGGGGAAAAAAAGTCCTTAACGTACAAGGGAAGACAGATGAGGTTCACAACGGATCTGTCCACAGAAACTTGGCAGGCCAGAAGAAAGTGAAATGATATATTCAACATGTCAAATGGGGGAATATACAGCCATGAATACATTATCCACAAATGCTGTCATTCAGAAGAGGAGAAATAGAGTTTCCCTAGACAAAAAAACAAACCAACAAAGTAGTCCATGACCACTAAAGCAGCCCTGTAAGAAATATAAAAAGGGACTCTTTGAGTGGGGTAAAAAGACCAAAAGCAACAAAAACTAGAAAGGAACAGAAAACATCACAAGGGACACCAAATGGAGAAAAAAGATGGCAGAGGAGTAGGAGACCCTATTTCAACCGGTCCCCTGAATTGAGCTGGATATCTACCAGACCATTCTGAACACCCATAAAATCAGCCTGAGATGTAGGAAGATATATCTGGATCTCTATAAATAGAATATCTCCAGCAATTGGTCTCAAGGTATGAAGCAGGCAGCCGTGACTCTGCAGGCAGATATCAGAAGATAAATGGAAGGGGGAGGGAGCTGCCATAAGCGTTGGAGCTGGAAAGGTGTAATAACACAGGAGTGCAAAAGCCTCCCATGCTGAGGACTTGGCACAGGCTCGCAGACCAGTAGCAGCAGGGAAAGGACTTTAGGGCAGCCCCCAGACTGAAACCTAGAGCTTTGGGGGCATGCGTGTGAATTGGGGGTGGCTTGCGGTTTTAGAAGCACAAAGGGCAGAGATATGCCTGGACACGGAAGCAAGGGCTGGGAGTGCTGCTGTGGAGTGCACAACCCAGGATCCTGCAGTTTTTAGCATCAGAAAATAAAATGGAGACAGTGTGGTCTAGAGAGCTCAGTGAAGATCAGACTGTGATCTCTCTGTTCTGAGACAGAGGTTTGGATAATGTCACTTCTGCTCTGACTCTCAGAAGAGATGCAGAAAGCCAACAGAGAAGAAAAGCCCCACAAAACTGGTTTTCACTGAGCCCATCCCCTGCCACAAGGGGTAGGGCAACTCTGCCCAAACAGGGTTGCCTGAATAACAGCATGGCAGGCCTCCTCCCCCAGAAGACAGGCTGTAAGAACAAGAGGCTGGCAACCTTAAGGTCCCTATAAAACAGGTGCATCTTGCTTGCATTGTGGTCAATAATTTGGACTCTGTATATTCCTTCAACCACCCCTCAACAGAATGACTAAGAGAAGGAACCCCCAAAATAGGAAAGACTAAGAGACTGTGACCTCTGTCACAGAATTAATGGATATGGATAAAACCAAGATGTTAGAAATTGACTTCAGAGTAACAATTATCAAGGTGATATCTAGGCTTGAGAAAAATATTAAAGACAATATAGACTCTCTAAGGGCAGAAAGGAGATCAAATCAATCTGAACATAAAAAGTTATGAATGAAATGCAGTCTAACCTGGATACTCTGACTGCCAGGGTAAATGAGGCAGAAGAACGAATTCATGAGATAGAGATTAAGATGATAGAAAAGAAGGAAACCTAGGCAGCATGGGAAAAACAAATTAAAACCCAAGGAATCAAACTGAGAGAGATTCGTGACTCAGTGAAAAGTTCCATATCAGAATTATTGGGATCCCTGAGGGGGTGGAGAGAGAGAGAGGTCTAGAAGATATATGTGAGCAAATTATAGCTGAGACTTCCCTAATCTGGGGAAGGAAAGAAGCATTCTTTTCCAAGGGGCAGAGAGGACCACTCCCAAGATCAATGAGAAAAGACCAATGCCACCACATATTAAGTACAATTTGCAAATCTTAGATGCAAGGAAACAATCTTTTTTTTTAAAGATTTATTTATTTATTTTGAGAGAGTGAAGAGAGAGAGCACATGAGAGGGGGGAGGGCCAGAGGGAGAAGCAGGTTCCTCGCTGAGCAGGGACCCTGATGCGGGACTTGATCTTGGGACTCCAGGATCATGACCTGAGCTGAAGGCAGTCGCTCAACCAACTGAGCTACCCAGGCGCCCGCAAGAAACAATCTTGAAAGCAGTGAAAGAGAAGAGATTTCACACATACAGAGGGAGGAACATCAGAATAATGTCAGGCTTGTCCACAAAGACCTGGCAATCCAAAAAGGGTTGGCAAGACATTTTCAGGGTACTAAATAAATGAGAAGAACATGCAGCCAAGGATAATTTCTTTATCCAGCAAGGCTGTCATTCAGAATGGATGGAGAGAGAAGGAGCTTCCAAGACCAGCAGAAACTGAAAGAATGTGTGACCACAAAGCAGCACTGAAAGAAATATTAAGGGGGTTTCTATAAAAGGAGAAAGACCCCAAGAGTGATATAGAACAGAAATTTACAGAGACAATCTGTAGAAACAAGGACTTCACAGGCAACATAACGACAATAAAATCATATCTTTCAATAATTGTTCTCAATGTGAATGGTCTAAATGTTCCTAGGAAATGGCACAGGGGTGCAGATTGGATTAAAAGACATGACCCATCCATAATAAGAGAAGAGACAAGAACCACATGGTCCTCTCACGATGAAGAAAAAGCATTTGACAAAATACAACACCCTTTTCTGATTAAAACTTTCAGAGTGTAGGGATAGAGAGAACATTCATCAATTTCATAAAATCCATCTATAAAAAGCCCACAGTGAATATCATTCTCAATGAAGAAAAGCTGAGAGCATTTCTCTTAAGATCAGGAAAACAGCAAGAATATCCACTCTCGCCACTCTTGTTCAACATAGTACTGGAATTCCAAGCAATGGCAATCAGACAACAAAAAGAAATAAAAGGCCTTCAGACTGGCAAAGAAGAAGTCAAACCCTGCCTCTTCACAGATGACATCATACTTTATGTGGAAAACCCAAAAGATTCCACCCCCAAATTACTAGAACTCATACAGAAATTCAGTAATGTGGAAGGATATAAAATCAATGCACAGAAATCAGTTATTTTCTATACACTAACAATGTAACTGTAGAAAGGGAAATTAGGTAATTGATACCATTTACAATAGCACAAAAATCCTTAAGATACCTTGGGAAAAACCTAACCAGAGGTAAAGGCCCTATACTCCAGAAACTACAGAACACATATGAAGGAAATTGAAAAAGACAAAAAAGATGGAAAAATATTCCATGCTCATGGATCAGAAGAATAAACATTGTTAAAGTGTCTATGCTGCCCAAAGCAATGTATACATTCAACTCTATCCTTATCAAAATACCAATGACATTTCTCAAAGTGCTGGGACAAACAATCCTAAAATTTGTATGGAACCAGAAAAGACCCCAAATCGTCAAGGAAATCTTGAAAAAGAAAAACAAAGCTGGGTGCATCACGTTGCCTGATGTCAAGCTATATTACAAAGCTGTGATCACCAAGACAGCATGGTACTGGCACAAAAAATGGCCCATAGATCAATGGAACAGAATGAAGAGCCCAGATATGGACCTTCAACTCTATGGTCAACCAATCTTCAACAAAGCAGGGAAGAATATCCAATGGAAAAAAGACAGTCTCTTCAATAAATGGTGTTGGGAAAATTGGACAGCTCTATACAGAAGAATGAAACTTGACCATTCTTTAAAACCATACACAAAGATAAATTCAAAATGGATGAAAGATCTCAATGTGAGACAGTAATCCATCAAAATTTTAGAGGAGACCATATGTAGTAACATTTTCTTCGACATTGGCCACAGCAAATTCTTTCAAAACAGATTGCCAAAGGCAAGAGAACCAAAGCTTCTTCACAACAAAAGAAACAGTCAACAAAACAAAAGGACAACCCACGGAATGGGAGAAGATATTTGCAAATGACACTACAGACAAAGGGCTGGTATCCAAAATGTATAAAGAACTTCTCAAACTCAACACCCAAAAACCAATAATCAAGTCAAAAAATGGGCAGAAGACATGAACAGACACTTCTCCAAAGAAGACATACAAAAGGCTAACAGACACATGAAAAAATGTTCAACATCGTTAGCCATCAGGGAAATTCAAATCAAAACCACAATGAGATACCAGCTTACACCAGTTAGAATGGCAAAAATTAACAAGCCGGGGAACAACAAATGTTGGTGAGGATGTGGAGAAAGGGAAACCCTCTTGCACTGTTAGTGGGAATGCAAGTTGGTACAGCCATTTTGGAAAACAGTGTGGAGGTGCCTCAAAAAGTTAAAGATAGAGTTACCCTATGACCCAGCAATTGAACTTCTGGGTATTTACCCCAAAGATAAAGATGTAGTGAAAAGAAGGGCCATATGCACCCCAATGTTCCTAGCAGCAATGTCCACAATAGCCAAACTGTGGAAGAAGCCGAAATGCCCTTCAACAGATGAATGGATAAAGAAGATGTGGTCCATATATACAGTGGAATATTACTCAGCCATTAGAAAGGATGAATACCCAACTTTTACATCCACATGGATGGGACTGGAGGAGATTATGCTAAGTGAAGTAAGTCAAGCAGAGAAAGTCAATTATCATATGGTTTCACTTACTTGTGGAACATAAGGAATAGCAGGGAGGACATTAGGAGAAGGAAGGGAAAAATGAAGGGGGAAAATCAGAGGGAGAGACCAACCATGAAAGACTATGGACTCTGGGAATCAAACTGAGGGTTTTAGAGGGGCGGGGGGGAGGTGTGATGAGTGAGCCTGGTGATGGGTATAATGGAGGGCACATATTGCATGGAGCACTGTGTGTTATACACAAACAATGAATCATGGAACACTACATCAAAATCTAATGAAGTACTGTATTGTGACTAACATAATAAAAATTATAAAAAGGAAAACAAAGGGACACTAACTTTACAGGTCACACAAAGGCATTAAATGGATGTTTTTCAATAATTACTCTAGATGTAAATGGGCTACTTGCTCCAATCAAAGACATAGAGTATCAGAATGGATAAAAATAACAAGAAACATCTATAAGCTGCCTACAAAAAAACCAAAACCAAAACAAACAAAAAACACCTCATTTTAGACCTAAAGATACCTGCAGATTGAAAGTAAGGGGTTGGAGAACCATTTATCATGCTAATGGGCATCAAAAGCAAAGCTGGAGTAGCCGTCTTTATACCAGACAAACTTCATTTTAAACCAAAGAATGTAGGGGCGCCTGGGTGGCTCAGATGGTTAAGCATCTGCCTTCGGCTCAGGTCATGATCCCAGGGTCCTGGGATCGAGTCCCGCATCAGGCTCCCTGCTAAGCAGGGAGCCTGCTTCTCTCTCTGCCTCTGCCTCTCTCTCTCTCTCTCTCTCTGACTCTCATGAATAAATAAATAAATAAATAAAACATTAAAAAAAAACAAAGAATGTAATAAGATATGAAGAAGGCCATATATCATAATGAATAATCAAATGGATCTAACGATTGTAAATATTTATGTCCCCAACTTGGCAGAACCCAAATATACAAATCAATTAATTACCAACAAAGACACTCATTGTTAATAATACAATAACATTAGGGACTTTAACACCCCCCCATACAGCAATGGACAGATCATGTAAGCAGGAAATCAACAAGGAAATAATGGTTTTGAACAACACACAGAACCCGATGGACGTAACAGATATATTCAGAATATTTTATCCTAAAGTGATGGAATACACATTCTTTTTTAAAATTTTATTATGTTATGTTAATCACCATACATTACCTCATTAGTTTTTGATGTAGTGTTTCATGATTCATTTTGTATTACACCCAGTGCTCCATTCAATATGTGCCCTCTTTAATACCCATCACTAGGCTAACCCATCCCTCCACCCCCTTCCCTCTAGAATACACATTCTTATTGAAGGCACATGGAATATTCTCCAGAATAGATCACATACTGGGTCACAAATCAGCTTTCAACAAGTACAAAAAGATGTAGACCATACCATGCATATTTTCAGACCACAATGCTATTAAACTTGAAGTCAACAAGAAAAAATTTAAAAAGACTATAAATATATGGAGGTTAAAGAACTTCCTACAAAAGAACGAATGGGTTAACCAGGAAATTAAATAAGAAGTTAAAAAAACACATGGTAGCAAATGAAAATAAAAACTTGACATTTCAAAATCTTTGAGATGCTTCAAAGGCAGTCCTAAGAGGGAAGCATATTGCATTACAGTTCTACCTCAAGAAGCAGGAAGATTCCCAAATATACAACCTGAACTTACATCTAAAGGAGCCAGAAAAGGGAAAACAAATAAAGCCTATAGCCAGCAGAAGAACAGAAATAATTAAGATTAGAGAAGAAACAAATGACATAGAAACAGAAAACAGTAGAAACAGATCAATGAAACTAATAGCTGTTTCTTTGACAGAATTGATAAAATTTATAAGCCCCTAGTCAGGCCTATCCAAAAGTAAAGAGAAAGGACCCAAATAAATAAAATCGGAAGTGAAAGAGGAGAGATCACAAACAACACCACAAAAATGCAAACAACTATAAGAGAATATTATGACAAATTATATGCCAACAAACTGGGTGATCTGGAATAAATGGGCACATTGCAAGAAAGATATAAATTACCAAAATGAAAACAGGAAGAAAGAGAAAATTTGAACAGACTCATAACCAGCAAAGAAATTGAGTCAGTAATCAAAAATCACCTCAAAATCCCAGGGCCAGATAGCTTCCCAGGGGAATTATGCCAGACATTTAAAGAATTAATACTTATTCTTTTCAAATTTTCAAAAAAAAAAAAAGAAAAAGAAATGGGAAAACATCCAAGCTCATTCTACAAGGCCAGCATTATCTTGATTGCAACACCAAAGACCCCACTAAAAAAAGAGAATTATAGTCCAGTATGACTGATGAACATGAATGCAAAAAATCTTAACAACATACTAGCAAATCAAATCCAACAGCACTTTAAAAGAATTATTCACCAGAATTAAGTGGGATTTATTCCTGGGCTGCTGGGGTTTTTAAATACTCACAAATCAATCAACATGATATACGACACTGATAAAAGAAAGGAAAAGAAACATATGATCCTCTCAATAGATGCAGAAAAAGCATTTGAAAAAATACAACATTCATTCTTAACAAAAACCCTCAACAAAGTAGGTCTATATGGAACATACTTAACACCATAAAGGCCATGTACAAAAGACCCAGAGGTAATAACATCCTCAATGGGGAAAAGCTAAATGCTTTTCCCTCAGGTCAGTAACAAGACAAGACTGTTACTATATAACATAGTACTAGAAGTCTTAGCCTCAGCAAGGAGACAGCATAAAGAAATAAAAAGCAACCTAACTGGTAAGGAAGAAGTCAAACTTTACAATTTACAGACATGATACTGTATGTGGAAACCTGAAAAACCCCAAATATTACTAGATCCAATATACATTTCTGAAAATGTCACAAGATATAAAATCAATGGACAGAAATCTCTCGCATGTGTATACACCAATAATGAAGCAGCACAAAAATAAACCAAGGAATAGATGTCACTTACAATTGCACCAAAAGCCATAAGATACTTAGAAATAAGCCTAAACAAAGAAGTAAAAAATCTGTACTCTGAAAACTATAGAACGTATAAGAAAGAAATCAAGGATGATATAAAGAAATAAAGAAACATGCCATGCTTATGGATTGGAAGAACAAATACTATAAAATGTTTAAAATACCTAAAGCAATCCACACAATTAAAGAAATCTCTATTAAAATACCACCAGCGGTTTTCATGGAGTTAGAACAAACATTACTAAAATTGTATGGAATCATAAAGGCCCCCCAAACCAAAATAATCTTGAAAAAGAAAAGGAAAGCTAGAGGGGTCATGATTGCAGACTCTAAGCTTTATTCCAAAGCTGTAGTCATCAAGACAGTATGGTGCCTGCACAAAAAGAAACACATTGATCAATGGAACAGAATGGACAACCCAGAAATGGACCCACCATTATATAGTCAACTAATATTGCACAAAGCAGGAAGAATATCCAATGGTGAAAAAAAGACAGGTTCTTCTACAAATGGTATAGGGAAAACTGGACAGCAATATGCAGAAGAATGAAACTGGACCACATTTTACACCATACATAAAAATAAATTCAAATGCTTTAAGGAGTTGAATGTAAGAGAGGGAAACATCAAACCCTAGAGGAGAACAGGGACAGCAACCTATTTGACCTCGGGCATAGCATCTTCTCTCTAGACACATCGCCAGAGGCAAGGGAAACAAAAGCAAAAACTGAACTATTGGGACTTCTTCAGGATAAAAACTTCTACACAATAAAGGAAACAATCAACTAAACTAAAGGCATCCTTTGGAATGGGAGAAAATATTTGAAAATGATATATCTGATAAAGGAATAATACCTAAAATTTGTAAAGAACTTATCAACTCAACATCCAAAAAAGAAATAAAGCAGTTAAGAAATGGGCAGAAAAGATGAATAGACATTTTTTTTCAGAAAACACATACATATGATTAACAGGTCTATGAACAGATGTGCAACATCACTCATCATCAGGGAAATATAAATCAAAAGATGAGATACCAACTCACACCAGTCAGAATAACTAAAATTAACATCGGGAAAGCAACAGATGTTGGTAAAGGTGTGGAGAAAGGGGAACCCTCTTACACTGTGTCTGGGAATTCAAACTGCTGCAGCCACTCTGGAAAACAGCATGGGGGTTCCTTCAAAAATTAAAAATAAAACTATCTTCCAATCCAGCAATTGCACTACAAGGTATTTACCCAAAGGACACAAAAATACAGATTCAAAGGGGTGGGTGTTCCCGATGTTTATAACACCATTATCAACAATAGCTAAACTATAGAAAGAGCCCAAATGTCCATCGACTGATAAATGGATAAAGAAGATGTGGTATATATACAATGGGATATTACTTAACCATCAAAAAGAATGAAATCTTGCCATTTCCAAGGACATGGATAGAGCTAGAATGTATTATGCTAAGTGGAATAAGTCAGTCGGAGAAGGACAAATGCCATATGATTTCACTCATATGTGGAATTTAAGAAACAAAACAATGAACAAAGGGGAATGAGAAAAAAAGAGAGAGAGAAAGAAAGAGAGAGAAACAAACCATAAGAGACTGAGCTTTAGAGAACAAACTAAAGGTGGCTGGAGTGGAGGTGTGTGCAGGAGTCGTTAATTAATAGGTGATGGATATTGAGGAAGCCACTTGTTATGATAAACACTGGCTGTTATATGTAAATGATGAGTCAAAAGATACTACTCCCAAAACCAATTAATACTGGTTAATAATATTGGCTAATTAATATTCACTATAGATAAAAACTATATGTTAACTAACCAGAATTTAAATAAAAATTTGAAAAAAAAACATTAGAAAATCATAGAGATTCCTAGTTAGTCAGAAGGTAAAGCTACAGACTTTCAGACTCAGGGGAAATGTGATAAAGACATTTCTAGTGAAGTCTGTGGAGATTCAGAAGGCAATGAAAAGGGAAATGAGAAAATATTTAGGATCCCAGTTATGACTAATGTCTACATTTCTGTTGCTACAATGGTTAGAGGAAATGCTGTGAATTAGATCTCTGCTTCCTTGAAGGAGTTTTAGTAGGAATCATGGAGAAACTTATTTTGACCACATCATTAATCTAGATAATCGAGTCGAAATGGCACAATAATTCCCAAAAAACAGATTTTGCCCTAAAGTAAATATGACTGTCTTTGCCTTAGTGTTGGGATAAAGTGGAAATTGGAGAAGCAAGCCTAAAATAAGGGGCATGAATGAAGATGTGGATTTTGTTGAGAGGAAGTCCCGAAGTCATCAGTGTTAAGTCCTATACCTGCACAATGGCTTTGCACAGTGAGAACTCTGGAAAGCAGCTTCAGTATCTTCTGTGGGTTCCTAAAATATCAGAGCAATTTATGTTTTGTAGGCTCTGAGATAAATCTCTTGGATTTTTTTTTTCAGAAATATGTTGGAAGCCATTTTTCATGCTCTTGTTACAGCCAAACAGCACAGAAGTTTTAATTGGAACTGAGAGCCCCGTAGAAAGTCTGGTTGAGCATCAGTCACTGAGGCTGACTCCTGACACTGAACTCTGGAGGTCATTTTCCCCAGGAATGTGCCAGCGTCTATTTCTCTGGGAAGTAAAGAACTTTCCAGATATTGAGGGCAGCTGAAGCTGCTGGGCAGATGGGTGGATGAGGAAAGCTGATGGATTGGAACATATATAAATGTTGGGTTTCAGAATATAACCTGAGAAAAACGCTACAATATGAAGAAAGAAAAAAATATAGAGGGGGGAAAGCTATAAACAACTGTCAACGACTGAGAGTGATCAACAGGAAAAATGAGGAGGAAGGGAAGTGTCAGGTCGTTGTCATGTGGAGAGACCTTAGAAAAGGTGCTGCCACCCCTTTGAAAGGTCTTGTTGTCTCATCTTGTCAGTTTGCCCAACAAGTCTGCTAAAGGGCAGTAAGTCTTCACTTCCCAATGGAAAGGAGATTTACACAGTTCTCTCAGTCTCTTACTAGAGGGTCCCTCCGCCCTTCTGTGGACCCATCCCACCTCCTCCCCCATAAAGGTAACTACACCGATAAGGTGGGGAACAAAAGCGTTTTGAGACTTCAGGGCATTAGAACATAGGCAGCCCTACATCTGATTTACCTGACTGATCAGAAAATACAGCTCTTCGGAGTATAACTCAAAATGCAGCCCACACTAAAAGGGCTTACTCAGTGTGACACCCGCTAATGGTTTTCATGAGTATATATAATGTTCACTACAGGACTGATGGTGCCTGGAAATCAATGAAGATGATGTGCTTCATCTCATCCCCTCTGCCATAGAAATAGCGGCAGATATGCAGGGGCCAAGAAAAAAAAGGGAAAGCAGCAGGTGAAATAGAACACACTTTATTTATTTTATTTTATTTTATTATGATAAGTTAGTCACCATACAATACATCATTAGTTTTTGAAGTGGTGTTCCACAATTCATTGTTTTTGTATAACACCCAGTGTTCCATGCTGTACGTGCCCTCCTCAATACCCATCAACAGGCTAACACATCCTCCCACGCCCCCCCCCACTAAAACCCTGTTTCTTTCTTTTTTTTAAGATTTTATTTATTTATTTGAGAGAGAGAGAATGAGACATAGAGAGCATGAGAGGGAAGAGGGTCAGAGGGAGAAGCAGACTCCCTGCTGAGCAGGGAGCCCAATGCGGGACTCGATCCCGGGACTCCAGGATCATGACCTGAGCCGAAGGCAGTCACTTAACCAACTGAGCCACCCAGGCGCCCAAACCCTTTTTGTTTCTGAGAGTCCATAGTCTCTCATAGTTCATCTCCCCCTCTGATCCCCCCTTCATTTTCCCCTTCCTTCTCCTAATGTCCACCATTCTATTCCTTATGTTCCACAAATAAGTGAAACCATATTATAATTGACTTTCTCTGCTTGACTTATTTCACTTAGCACAAGCTCTTCCAGTCCCATCCATGTTGATGTAAAAGTTGGGTATTCAACCTTTCTGATGGCTGAGTAATATTCGGTTGAATATAGGGACCACATCTTCTTTATCTGTTCATCTGTTGAAGGGCATCTCAGCTCCTTCCACATTTGGGCTATTGTGGACTTTGGTCCTAAAAACATTGGGATGCATATGGCCCTTCTATTCACTACATCTGTATATTTGGGTTAAATACTTAGTAGTGCAATTGCTGAGTCATAGGGTAGCTCTATTTTTAAATTTTTGGGGAAACTCCATACAGTTTTCCAGAGTGGATATACCAACCTGCTTTCCCACCCAATAGTGTAAGAGGATTGCTCTTTCTCCACATCCTCTCCAGCATTTACTGTTTCATGCCTTGTTAGTTTTTGCATTCTAACTGGTATAAGATGGTATCTCAATGTGGTTTTGATTTGTATTTCCCTGATGGTTAATGATGTTGAACATTTTTTCATGTATCTATTAGCTATTTGTGTGTCATCTTCAGGGAAGTGTCTGTTCATGTTTTCTGCCCATTTATTGACTTAATTATTTGTTTTTTGGGTATTGCATTTGAGAGTTCTTTATAGATCTTGGATACCATCCCTTTATTTTTATATAGTGTCATTTGCAAATATCTTCTCCCATTCTGTGGGTTGTCTCTTTGTTTTGCTGACTGTTTCTTTTGCTGTGCAGAAGCTTTTTAACTGGATGAAATCCCAGAAGTTCACTTTTGCTTTGTTTCACTATCTTTTGGAGATGTATCTAGAAAGAAGTTGCTGTGGTCGATGTCAAAGATGTTCTCCTATGTTCTCCTCTAGGATTCTGATGGATTCCTGTCTCACATTGAGGTCTTTCATCCATTTTGAGTTTATCTTTGTGAATGGTGTTAGAGAATGGTCAAGTTTCATTCTTCTGCATGTGGCTGTCCAATTTTCCAGCACCATTTACTGAAGACATTTTTTTTCCATTGCATGTTTTTTCCTGCTTTGTCGAAGATTAATTGACCAGAGAGTTGAGGGTCCATATCTGGGTTCTCTATTCTGTTCCATTGGTCTATATGTTTGTTTTTGTGCTAGTACCATTCTGTCTTGGTGATCACTGCTTTGTAATTAGCTTGAAATTGGGCAACATGATACCCTCAACTTTGTTTTTCTTTTTCAACATTTCCTTGGAAATTTGGGGGCTTTTGTGATTTCATACAAATTTTAGGATTGTTTGTTCTAGCACTTTGGAAAATGTCATTGGAATTTGGATGGGGATGGCATTGAAGATGTAGATTGCTCTGGGTAGCATAGACATTTTAACAATGTTTACTCTTTCAATCCATGAGCATGGAATATTTTTCCATCTTTTTGTGTCTTCTTCAATTTCTTTCATGAGTGTTCTGTAGTTCCTAAAGTATAGATGCTTTACATTTTTAGTTAGGTTTATTCCAGGTATCTTACGGTTTTTGGTGCTATTGTAAATGGAATTGTTTCCCTAATTTTTCTTTCTGCAGTTGCATTGTTAGTGTATAAGAAAGCAACTGATTTCTGTGCATTGATTTTGTATCCTGCCACATTACTGAATTGCTGTGTGAGTTCTAGTAATTTGGGGGTGGAGTCTTTTGGGTTTTCCACGTAAAGTATCATGTCATCTGTGAAAGGAGAGAGTTTGACTTCTTCTTTGCCAATTTGAATACCTTTTATTTCTTTTTGTTGTCTGATTGCTGTTGCGAGGACTTCTAGTACTATGTTGAACAATAGTGGTGAGAGTGGGCATCCTTGACGCATTCCTGATCTTAAGGGAAAGGCTCTCAGCTTTTCCTCATTGAGGATGATATTTGCTGTGGGTTTTTCATAGATGGATTTTATGAACTTGAGGAATTTTCCCTCTATCCCTATACTCTGAAGAGTTTTAATCAGGAAAGGATGTTGTATTTTTGAGAAAAAATGCTTTTTCTGCATCAATTTAGAGGACCATATCATTCTTCTCTCTCCTCTTATTAATGTGTTCTATCACACTGACTGATTTGTGAATGTTGAACCACCCTTGCATCCCAGGGATAAATTCCACTTGGTCGTGGTGGGTGATCCTTTTAATGTATTGTTGGATCCTATTAGCTAGGATTTTGTTGAGGATTTTGGAATCCATATTCATCAGGAATATTGGTCTGAAATTCTCCTTTATGATGAGGTCTTTGCCTGGTTGGGGATGAAGGTAATCCTGGCCTCATAGAATGAGTCTGGAAGCTTTCCTTCTGTTTCTTTTTTTTTGATACATTTTCAGGAAAATAGGTGTTATTTCTTCTTTGAATGTTTGGTAGAATTCCCCAGGAAATCCATCAGACCCTGAACTCTTGTTTTTTGGCGGGGGAGGTTTTTGATCACTGCTTCAACCTCATTACTTGTTATTGGCCTATTCATTTTGTCAATTTCTTCCTGTTTCAGTCTTGGCAGCTTATAGGTTTTCAGGAAGGCATCCATTTCATCCACTCTGCAGTTTATTGGCATAGAGTTGTTGATAATAATTTCTAATAATTGTTTTTATTTCCTTGGTGTTAGTTGTGATCTCTCCCCTTTCATTCATAATCTTATTAATTTGGGTCCTTTCTCTTTTCTTTTGGATAAGTCTGGCCAGTTGTTTATCGATCTTATTAATTCAAAGAACCAGCTTCTACTTTCATTCATCCGATCTACTGTGTTTCTGGTTTCTAATTCATTGCTCATTGCTCTAATCTTAATTATTTCTCTTCTAATGTTTGGTTTAGGCATTGTTTGTTGCTTTTTCTCTAGTTCTTTAAGGTGTAGAGTTAATTGTTGAATTCGGGATTTTTCTATTTTTTTGAGTGAGGCTTGGATTGCTGTGTATTTCCCCTTTAGGACCACCTTTGGACTTTCTCATTGGTTTCAATGAATTAAGTTCTTCTTTGATTTCTTGGTTAACACAAACATTCTTGACCAGAGTGGTCTTTAGCTTCCAAGTCTTTGAATTTTTTCCAATTTTTTCCTTGTGATTGAGTTCTACTTTTAAAGAATTTTAATCTGAGAATATGCAGGGAATAATCTGAATCTTTGGGTATCAGTTGAGGCCTGATTTGTGACCCAGTATGTGGTCTACTCTGGAGAAAGTTCCATGTGCGCTTGAGAAGAATGAGTATTCTGTTGTTTTAGGGTGGGATATTCTGTATATTTCTATGAGGTCCATCAGGTCCAGTTTGTCATTCAAAGTTCTTGTTTCTTTGTTGATTTTCTGCTTAGATGATCTGTCTATTGCTGAGAGTGAGTGTAGACGTCTCCTACAATTAACATATTGTTATCCATATGACTATTTTGGTTAACAATTGGCTTATATAGATGCCTGATCCCATGTTGGGGTGTAGATATTTACAATTCTTAGATCTTCTTTTTGGATAAACCCCTTAAGAATGATATAGTGTCCTTCTGTGTCTCTAACTACAGTCTTCAGTTTAAAATCTAATTTGTCTGATATAATAATTACTACCCCAGGTTTCTTTTGAGGTCCGCTGGCAAAGAAGATGGATCTCCATCCCTTCACTTTCAGTCTGGATATATCTTTAGGCTCAAAATGAGTCTCTTGTAGACAGCATATGGATGGGTCCACCTTTTATCCAATCTGCTACGCTGTGCCATTTTATGGGAGCATTTAGGCTGTTCATGTTGAGAGTGATTATTGAAAGATATGAATTTATTGTCATCATGTTGCCTGTGAAGACCTTGTTTCTATAGATTGTCCCTGTAAATTTCTGTTGTATATCACTCTTAGGGTCTTTCTCCTTTTATAGAACCCCCTTAATATTTCCTGTAGGGCAGGCTTAGTGGGTACATATTCTTTCAGTTTCTGTCCATCTTGGAAGTGCTGCATCTCTCCATCCATTCTAAATGACAGCCTTGCCAGATAAAGTATTCTTGGCTGCATATTCTTGTTTAGTACCCTGAATTTGTCTTGCTAGGCCTTTCTGGCTTGCCAGGTCTCGGTGGCTAGGTCTGACATTATTCAGATGTTCCTCCATCTGTACATAAGGAATCTCTTCTCCCTAACTGCCTTTAAGATGGTTTCCTTGGTTCTAAGATTTAAGAGTTTTACTATTACATGTCTGGGTGTTGGCCTATTTTCCTTGATATTGAGAAGGGTCCTTTCTGCCTCTAGGGCACCATTCCCCAGAATAGGGAAGTTCTGAGCTATGATTTGCTCAAATACATCTTCTAGTCCTCTCTCTCTCTCTTTCTACCCCCTCCGGGATTCAATAATTCTGACACTGGAAAATTTCATGGTGTCACTTATTTCTCTGATTCTATTTTCATGGATTCTGAGTTGTTTTCCCCTGGCCTCTTCTTTCCCCTTTGTATCTATTAAATTGTCTTCCAGGTCACTAATTTGTTCTTCTGTCTCACTTACCCTAGCTGTTAGATTATCAAATTAGATTGTCTCATTGATAGCATTTTTAAGTTCTGCCATTTCAGCTTTCATTTCTGCCCTTAGAGATTCTATGTTGCCATTAACTGATTTCTCCAATCTAGCTATTGTCTTCGCAGTTGCTAGCCTGAATTCCATCTCTGACATCTTGGTTATATCTGAATCCATTTGTAAATCTGTGGCATAAGTCATACTCTCTGAGTCTATCCTGTTTTGGGGGTTCCTCCTCCTAGTCATTCTGTTGAGGGGTGGTTGAGAGAATATATAGAGTCCAAATTATTGACCAGAACCCAAGCAAGATGCACCTTTTTTTTTAGGGACCTTAGGGTTGTTGGCCTCTTGATTTCCCAGCCTGTCTTCTGGGGGACAGGCCTGCTGCGCTGTTACTCAGGCAACCCTGTTTGTGCAGAGTTGCCCTGCCCCTGTGGCAGGGGTTGGGCTCAATGTAAACCGGTTTTTGGGGGCTTTTTTTCTCTGGTGACTTTCGTTGGTGGCTTTCCACGTCTCTTCCGAGAGTCAGAGCAGAAGAGACTATTTCCAGACCTGTACATCTGAAACAAATAATACATTATATGTTAAAATAAAAAAAAAGAAGAAGAAGATTGTAGGAAGGGAAAAATGAAGAGGGGGGAATCGGGGGGGAGAAGAACCATGACACTATGGACTCTGAGAAACAAACTTAGAGTTCTAGAGTGGAGGGCAGTGGGGAGATGGGCTAGCCTTGTGATGGGTATTAAAGAGGGCACGTATTGAATGGATCACTGGGTGTTATATGCAAACAATCAATCATGGAACACTATATCAAAAACTAATGATATAATGTATGGTGATTAACATAACATAATAAAATTTTAAAAATATAAGTAAGTAAGTAAGTAAATAAATAAATAAATAAATAGAAGAGACTGTTTCCAAACCTCTGCCTCAGAGTAGAGAGATCGCAGTCTGTTCTTAAGTGAGGTCTCTGGGCCACGCTAACTCCGTTTCTGTCTGTGCTGTTATAAACTGCAGCATCCTGGGTTGTGCACCCCTCTGTAGTGCTCCCAGTCCTCACTGCCAGGTTGAGGTATGTCTCTGCTCTTTGTGTTTCTTTTTTTCTTTTAATATTATTTATTTATTTATTTTAATTTTTATTGTTATGTTAATCACCATATATTACATCATTAGTTTTTGATGTAGTGTTCCATGATTCATTGTTTGTGCATAACACCCAGTGCTCCATGCAGAATGTGCCCTCTTTAATACCCATCACCAGGCTAACCCGTTCTCCTACCCTCCTCCCCCTAGAAGCCTCAGTTTGTTTTTCAGAGTCCATCGTCTCTCATGGTTCGTCTCCCCCTCTGACTTACACCCCTTCATTCTTCCCCTTCTGCTATCTTCTTCTTTTTCTTTTTTCTTAACATATGTTGCATTATTTGTTTCAGAAGTACAGATCTGTGATTCAACAGTCTTGCACAGTTCACAGCGCTCACCATAGCACATACCCTCCCCAATGTCTATCACCCAGCCACCCCATCCCTCTCACCTCCCACCACTCCAGGAACACTCAGTTTGTTTCCTGAGATTAAGAATTCCTCAAATCAGTAAGATCATATGATACATGTCTTTCTCTGATTCATTTATTTCACTCAACATAACACCCTCCAGTTCCATCCACATCGTTGCAAATGGCAAGATCTCATTCCTTTTGATGGCTGCATAATATTCCATTGTGTATATATACCACACCTTCTCTATCCATTCATCTGTCGATGGACATCTTGGCCCTTTCCACAGTTTGGCTCTTGTGGACATTGCTGCTATAAACATTGGGGTGCACGTACCACTTCGGATCCCTACATTTGTATCTTATGGTAAATACCCAGTAGTGCAATTGCTGGATCGTATGGTAGCTCTATTTTCAACTGTTTGAGGAACCTCCATACTGTTTTCCAGAGTGGTTGCACCAGCTTGCATTCCCCCCAAAAGTGTAGGAGGGTTCCCCTTTCTCCACATCCCCGCCAACATCTATCGTTTCCTGACTTGTTAATTTTAGCCATTCTGACGGGTGTGAGGTGGTATCTCATTGAGGTTTTGATTTGGATTTCCCTGATGCTGAGTGATGTTGAGCACTTTTTCATGTGTCTGTTGGCCATATGGATGTCTTCTTTGGAAAAATGTCTGTTCATGTCTTCTGCCCATTTCTTGATTGGATTATGTGTTCTTTGGGTGTTGAGTTGGATAAGTTCTTTATAGATTTTGGATA
>NW_027397143.1:671690-682407 GCF_003265705.2 Callorhinus ursinus | reverse complement strand
TTCTCCCATTCTGTCGGTTGTCTTTTGGTTTTGTGGACTGTTTCTTTGGCTGTGCAAAAGCTTTTTATCTTGATGAAATCCCAATAGTTCATTTTTGCCCTGGCTTCCTGTGCCTTTGGTGATGTTTCTAGGAAGAAGTTGCTGCGGCTGAGGTCGAAGAGGTTGCTACCTGTGTTCTCCTTTAGGATTTTGATGGACTCCTGTCTCATGTTTAGGTCTTTCAACCATTCGGAGTCTATTTTTGTGTGTGGTGTAAGGAAATAGTCCAGTTTCATTCTTCTGCATGTGGCTGTCCAATAACATATCTGTATGGTCACCAACCTAGAAACTCTCTTAGCTTCCTTGTTTCAGAGTTGTTTATGGAAGTTTTAGTGAATAGGCGTTATTGTTTTAATTATTGGCCACTGATGAGTGAAAATTTTCGGCCCTCTGTCCCAAAAGACTACAGGGTGAGGCACATAATTCTAATCCTGTAACCCTCTAATCTCATGGTTCATTCCTTTGGAGATAAGCCCTCATCCTGAAGTTATCCTGGGGTCCCATCTTAAGTCACCTCAATAACATGGACTCAGTGTGGCCAAAGGTGCTCATTATAAATAACAACAACAACAAAAGGAAGTAAATGTATAAAACACTACTATAACTCAGTAAATTTCAAAGGTTTTTGGGAACTTTGTGTGGGCAACAGGGGAATCATTCATTAGTACCACAGGCACTTTTTCAGAAAAATTAAATAAGATTTAGACTATTACAATAATTAAGCCTATCCTTGTCAATAAATAATGACCCAGCTAGCCATTGTTGAATATCTGTGTGGTATATTTCCAGGCAGCTTTTAAAAATCATCTCCTGAGTTGGTGGCAGGGAGGTAGTGCCATCATGTAAGAAGATAAGGCAGAGACCTAATCATCAGAACTCTTATAGTCAATTGATGGAATAGTTTGATTAGTTGAGGAAAACATGGAAATTTTCTAAATTCTTTATTTAGAGACCAATTATTTCATTGGTCTTAGTAAGTGGTTTTGCAATTTTCTTTGAGCATATTGGCTTATTTTTAAATTGTTAAGAATTTTAGGGTTAGGAAAATAATGAAGATCTCTGCTGAAGACTTTTTAGAACATGAAAACATTTGATTAAAAAGATGATCCCATAGGATAATATGTTTGTACTTGTCTGCATTAACACAGAATATCATGCCCTCCAGTTCTTTTTCTGAACTAATCACATTGAATAATCATACTGAGTCTCAGTGTATATATCTTCTTTTGATAACTATTAATTATTTTTTGTTTTTCAAACTTTTTAAGTTAACTTATTGATTAAAATCTTAAGCTCCCTTTGAATACTTTTTTTCTACTTATTGAACCAGGCCATTTATCATTCAAGCAATGGGGTAGTTTGATTAGTTGAGGAAAATGTTTTTGTTTTAATATCTTAATCTTTGAACTGTGTATTTAACAGATGATTATGTCATGAGTTTTCATTCATGATTTTGCAATTAACCCTGGGCATATAGGTTTATTTTTAAAATATTAAGTGTTTTATAATTAAAGGAATTAAAAAATTCCTGGGATTAGGAAATTAGCATATACCTGTTGAAGACATTTTGGAATACAAATCCCTCTTCAATTAACATATGATAGTAGAGTGTAATAATTTGTAGCTGCTTGCATTAACAGCTGATGCTATGACTTCCAGCTCTTTACCTGATGCAGACACAATATATTTTCTCCTAGTGAATATTTCTTTTGGTATCTATTTTTTACCCATTGTTATTTTTTAATTTTTAATTTTTAATTTTTTTAATAAAAACTTAAATTTTTAATTTAAATTTTTAATTTTTCAGTCATTTTAAAACTGATAAGTACATCTGAAACTAATATAACACTGTATGTTAATCATATTTGAATTTTTTAAAGCTAACTGATTAAAGTAGTAAGCTTATATTGCATATGGTTTTTATTTTCAACTATAGAACACACCTATTATCATGAATTCTCAAGAATATTCACATTGACTAATGGTAATTGACCTGTTTGTGCCTGTCAGATTATTTAAGTAGTTACTAATAATTCACAGTTGGTTAAACTGAGAGTTGTATTCTACTGCCTTTCTTTTTCTGTGGGAGGTTCCAGAAAGTTCCTTATATACAGCAGCTTTTAATTTGCCTAAGGCTGTCTGGAGGAGATTAAAAGCAAGAGTAATGATCTCAAGATACAGTTAGTTGCCATTTCATCCAGAATATTACTGGACAGTTGCTGAATACTGAAACAATAATGACAAAGCCCACCCACCCAGCTCATGTGATTGTGTATTAAAGGTGTTCCCAAACATTAAGGTTGGGAGAATATCTTACCACCAAAGTCTCCCCAATACCTAATTCCTCTTTATGTATCACTTTTAGCTGCAGTCATGGCAAAGTTTTTCACCAACACTGACAGTTCTTTTTTTAACTGTATTTTTTAGTAATTTTAAAAGACAGCTTGTAAAAATGATTAAGATATATACAGATATCAATACAATGAATACCCCTCTTCTGTTCTGAACAATTTTCTCCTTCCTGAGCGGTATCTGCCATCTTGATCACTATGCTAATCTTCCCCTTAAGTATTACCATTGCAAAATATTTTTGCCATCAGCAACCAAGGGGATTAAAACAAAAACAAATCAAAAAGTTATTATTCAAAATTCACGTCTAAGCAATTATTAAAAAGTTAATTATAACTTTTATGATTTTAATACATTTCCTTAATTTATGGCATATATACTTTTAAAGTTAGTAAGTTTAAAACTGCATGAAGACTTTCCAGAGCCCCCGCATTATTCTATACTCCCACCATCAGTGTAGAAATGTGCCAATTGCTTCATGACCTTGCAATTTTTTATGTTTGTTTGTGGTTTGTTTGTGGTTTTTGTTTGTGGTTCAGTTTTTGGAAGAGAGTGTCAAAGTTGTGCATACAAAGTGATAGCACATTTTCCTAATTACCAGTGTGATTGTTCTCTTTTATATTTGGGTGACCTTTTATGTTGTGTCTTTTTATGCCTTCTGATAATTTTTCTATTAGCCTGCTTGCATTTTTCCTTATTTGTAAGGATTTGAAAACCTGACTATTTGGATAATACCCTGTTCTCAGTTACATGTGCTGTAATTCTCATTGACCAAATGAGTATTTGTCTCTTCTTTTCCTGAAAAAAAAATAGTAATAATTTGATTCACAGAAGTTCCCTTCTCCTCTGTAGCCAATCCCCTCCCTTTTGTGTCCTTCCATCCACTCTTCTGACTTCTCTCCTATCTTTCCTATTGACAAGAATAGCCTTTCCAAAATGTCATTTAGTCATCCTTGTATCACATATATAAATGTTTCTTTACCCACAACAATAAAGTAGACTTTTAATTTTTACTTTTTAAAATACACATTTTTACTCGGGGCTGCCCAAATATGCTAAAGGTACTTAAAGGTCAAGACTTTGACTTAATAAAAAATCACCTTTCTTAAGAGTTACATCAACTGTCAATCAGAAGAAAGAAAATACTTCCTTCTCATTTTTTCATGGTGCTGATTTTATTTTTCATAAAATCTTTTAGACCAATAGCCTGTAAGAACTGAGACATCCTGGAGTCCCAGATTTTAACTACCTGGGCTAACATCAAAGGTAGTGTATGCCAACATACTTTTACCATTTGTTCCAGGAAGAGTTTAATAGAGAAGCATGCTAAAAAATACATTTATCTAATAATTACTATTCATCTAACCCTCTCTTAGGACAAAATGCTGTTCATGTGTATAAATGTCCTTTTCTCAGGACAATAAATCATCCACTGGGAAATTATTCACTTCATTCTGTTCATCCGTTCTTAATTAGTTACAATTCTTAACATAATTAAGAAAGAAAATGAAATCCTGAATCAGAAAGTTAAGTTTGAAAAAGAGTTTAGTAACATAGTGTTCCTTGTTAGAAGAGATGTTTGCTTCATCCTATGATCTGTAACTGTGTTTTATGTTTCTTTCTTCTTTATTTGGAAATTTATTACATAAAAGAATAGGTTAGTTTGCATAGTCCACTTGCTCCCTACTTTCATTCTTGAGATGCATAGTCCACTTGTTCCCTACTTTCATTCCTGAGATGCTGGGAGCTGAAAACTGGTGAGCCAGTTTTTATTGAACAATCATTTTAACGGAGTTTCTGGTCACAAGATTGTGGCCCATGAGGGTCAGGACAGATCATGACCTGAACTGAAGGCAGCCACTTAAAAGCCATATTAGACCAAATGACTTAATAGATATATTCAGAATATCCCCTTGAAATCAGCAGAATACATATCCTTCACAAGTGCACATGGAACAAGATTGCAGCAAGAGCAATTCTAAGAGCAATTATTCTCCAGATTAGGTCATATATTAGGCTGCAAAAGAAGGCTCAAGAAATTTAAGAATATTCAAATCACATGAAGGTCTTTTGCAAATACAATATGAAACTGGAAATTAAATGCTAAAAAATATAGAAAATTTACAAATACTTGTAGATTAAAAAAAGCTATTAAACAAACAATAGGTTAACAAAGAAAACAAAGAGGAAATTTATATATATGAATATATGTATGAATATATATATACATATATATAGACATGTTTTGAGATATATATGTATAGATATATATATAGAGAGAGAGAGATTAAAATAATTAAAAATTTCCAAAATTCATTGAATGCAACCAAAGCAGTTCTAAGAGAGAAGCTTATACTGATACTGGCACACCTCAAGAAAAATCTCGAATAAACAATATAACTTTACATCTAATGGAACTGGAAAAAAGAACAGACACACCCCAAATTTAGTAGAAGGAAGGAAGCAATAGAAATCAGAGTGAACATAAATTAAATAGGTACAAAAACAAAGTAGGAAAGATCAGTGAAACAAAGAGCTGGTTCTTTGAGAAGACACACAGAATCATTAATCTTTAGCCACACTCATCAAGGAAAAAAAGGGGAGACAGACCAAGAAAATCAGAAATGAAAGAGAAGTTACAACTGATACCACAGAAATACAATCATAAAAGACTACAACAATCATATGCCAACAAATAGAACAATCTAGAAGAAATGGATAAATACCTAAAAACATAGAGTATTCCAAGACTGAATCAGGAAAAAATAGAAAATCTGAACAGACAAATTACTAGTGAGAAAATTAAGTCCATAGTCAAAAATATTTAACAAACAGAACTCCAAGATCACATGGCCTCATAAGTGAATTCCACAAAACTTTTAAAGCAGAGGCAATACCTATTTTTCTAAAACTTCTAAAAAGCTGAAGGGGAAGGAATACCTTCAAATTCATTGTACAAGGCCAGAATAACCCTAATACCAAATCCAGACAAACATATTAAAAAACACAAAAACAAAAAGAAACAAAAACTTACAGGCCAATATCCCTAATGGATATAAATGCAAAATTCCTCAACAAAATATTAGCACGCTAAATTCAACAATAGATTAAAAGGATCATTCACTATGATGAAATGGGATATATTCCAGAAATGGAAGAACCGTTCAATATCTGCAAATCAATCAACATGATATAGCACATAACATATTAACAAAATAAAAATAATGTGATCATCTTCATAGATGCAGAAAAAATATTTGACAAAATTTATCCATTTATAATAAAAAAACTCTTAACAAATTACATATGTAAGGGACATTTTTCACTATTAGTTTGTATATGACAAACCCAGAACTAACATCATATTCAATGGTGACAAGCTGAAAGCTTTGCCAATAAGATTGGGAACAAGAGAAGGATACCCATTCTCAGGGTGCCTGGGTGGCTCAGTTGGTTAAGTGATTGCCTTTGGCTCAGGTCATGATCCTGGAGTCCCAGGATCAAGTTCAACATCGGGCTCCCTGCTCAGCGGGGAGTCTGCTTCTCCCTGTGACCCTCCCCCTCTCGTGTTCTCTCTCTCATTCTCTCTCTCTCCCAAATAAATAAAATCTTTAAAAAAAAAAAGGATACCCATTCTTGACATTTTTATTTGACATATTATTGAATGTCCTAGCCACAGTGATTATACAAGAAAAACGCATCCAAATAGGAAAAGTAATAAAATTGTCATGGCTGGCAAATTGCATGATACTATATATAGAAAATGTAATTTCCACAATAAAAGCTACTAGAATTAATAAATAATTCATTAAAGTTGCAGATACAAAATCAATATACAGAAATATGTTGCATTTCTATAAACTAATAATGACCTATCAGAAAGAAGAATTAAGGAAAAAATCCTATTTACAATTGCATTAAAAAGAATAAAATTCCTAGGAATAAATTTAATCAGGGAGGTAAAAGATGTATTCCCTGAAAACTGGAAAACATTGCTAAAATCTACCTACTATCCAAAGTAATCTACAGTCATTGTAATCCCTATCAAAATTTGAAAGGAATTTTTCACAGAACTAGAAGAAATAATAACAAAATTTATTTGATACCATCAATGACCTCAAGGAGCCAAATATATATATATATATATAATATATTGAACATTAAATTATTTATAATAATATATGAATTATATATTAGCATATATTATAAATATATTTATATTATATAAACTATATAAAATTTATATATTATATATAAATTATATAAAATAAAAATAAAGTATATATTTATAAATTATAAATTATTATATTACATCAATATATTATATATTAAAGTATATGTTAATATATTAGAGAGAGAAACAAAGCTGAGTTATCATATTTCCTGATTTTAAGCTATACTATAGAGCTATATTAATTTAAAAGGATAGTAATTGTTAAAAACAGATACAGAGGGACCTCTGGGTTGGGCATCTGACTTTTGATTTCAGCTCAGGTCATGATCTCAGAGTCTTGTCACTGAGCCCCACATTGGGGCTCCATGTTCAGTGGGAAATCCGCTTGCAATTATCTCTCTCTTTCTCCCTTTGCCCTTCCCCCAGCTCTCTCTCTAAAATGAATAAAGTTAAACAAACAAAAAAAGATACAGAGATAATTTAATAGAACAGAAAGCCAAAATAAATGCAAACTTAATATGGCCAACTAATCTACAACAAAGGATGCAAACATATAGAGTGGAAAAAAGATGGTGTGTTCAATAAACGGTATTGGGAAAAGCTGACAGTTATCTGCAAAGGAATGGAACTGTACCACTTTCTTACACCATATATCAAAATAAACTCACAATTGTTTAAAGACTTAAATATAAGATGGAAAACTATAAAACTCATAGAAAATATGCAATAAGCATTTTACTATTATTCTTAATGATATTTTTGAATACATCTCTTCAAGCAAGCAAAACAAACAAACAAACAAATAAAAATAAGATCACATAAATTAAAAAGGTTTTGCACAGCAAAAGGAAACAATCAATACAACAAAAGGTCAACCTACTAAACTTGAGAAGATATTCTTAAATGATACATCCAATAACATGTCCAAATATATGAAAAACTCATTCTAATTGACATATGGGAAAAATATGAATCAAAAAATGTGCAGAGAACCTAGATAAACATTTTCCAAAGAAGACATACAGATTGCCCAAAGGCACATGAAAATATGCTAAATCTCACTATCCTTTAGGGAAATGCAAATCAAAACCATAATGACATACCCCCTCACACCTGTCAGAATAGCTAGTATCAAAAAGACTAGTGCTGGTGAGGATACGGAGTAAAAGAAATCCTTCTGCACTGTAGGTGGGAATGTAAATTATGCATCTTCTATGGAAAATAATATGGATGTTCCTCAAAACAAATATAGAACTACCTTATGATTCAGTAGTCTATTTCTAAGTATTTGGAAAACAAAAACACTAATGTGAAAAGACATATGAATTCCAAATTAATTGCAGCATTTTTTTTTTACAGTTGCTAAGATATGGAAGCAACCTAATCTGTGAATAGGTAAATAGATAAAGAAAGAAGTTATATGCATACACACAGATACATACACATACACAATGAAATAATACTCAGCCATAAGAAAAATAAAATAAAATCTTGCCATTTGTGAAAACATGGATGGACTTAGATGGCATTGTGTTAAAAGATAAAAGAGACAGAAACAGACAAATACCATATGATTTCACTTGCATGTTGAATCTAAAAACAAACAAATGAATGAAGGACTCAGAAACAAAATCATAGATACAAAGAACAAAATGATGTTTGCCAGAGGTCAGGGAATGAGTGTATGCATAAGAAAATAAGGGGATTAAGAGGTACCAACTTCCAGTTATAAAATAAGACATGGGGATGTAATATACAGCATAGGGAATATAGTGAATAGTATTTTAACAACATTGTATGGGATGGTAACTAGACATTTTGGCGAACATTTTTTAATGTATTACTATGGTGTACACCTAGAATTAATACAATATGGTATGTCAATTATCCTTCAATAAAAAAGAAATGAATTGTTTCATGAATAATAAACACCAAACCAGATTGCAATGCCCATGGTAAGCAATCTGCTACTGAAATTGGTCATGTAATACTCAGTGAGATTGCAAGAGAGCTTTTCCAGCCAAGTTAGTTCAATCCAGTATATGCATGTCTCAGGATATACATTAAAAAACTTGTCTTAACTAAAGGAATTTGACAATACTTTTTGCTACACATCATTTCAATTTCATCTAGTAATCAGCGGGGATGGGGGGTTATCTGTGTTCGTTCTTTGCCTCTATCCAAAAGAAAAATAGAACTATAGAACTTTCCTTACATGTATGACAAGCAAGCGGTTAGAACTTGGAGCAATATGTGCCTAGGTTAAACATACACAGTGAAAGAGACAGGAATGCTATTATTTTTTTATTTTTACATTTTAAACTGATACCCCTAGATCCTTAAGAAGGAAATATTTCAATTTCAATATTGGAACAAAAGATTATGTAGCCCTTTAAAGGATTTAAACCTATAGTTGATCATTACTATATATAGGATCTTACACGTATTTTCTAAAATGGGAAATATGTAAATAGTACTGTATTTTTATTAACACAAAAACTTCATTTTTAAAAGTTTCACATTATATTTCATTATAAGTTATATGATATTAGCTAATATTTGGTTGTTGCTATTAGAATTCAGAGTCTGTGCCTTCGTTATAAAGTATTTAGGGGGAATATACCATTCACACAATTCATTAATCACTGACTCAGTAACTAATTGTTGACTGACTCAATATTCTCATCTGTTAAAAGATAATGTTGTGGGTTTTTTTTGTTTTGTTTTGTTTTTGTTAATGGGAATGCACCCATTTCTTCCAGGTTATCTAATTTGCTGGCATATAGTTGCTCATAATATGTTCTTATAATTGTTTGTATTTCTTTCATGTTGGTTGTGATCTCTCCTCTTTCATTCATGATTTTGTTGATTTGGGGCATTTCTCTTTTTTTTTTTGATAAGTCCGGCCAGGGGTTTATCAATCTTGTTAATTCTTTCAAAGAACCAGCTCCTAGTTTCCTTGATCTGTTCTACTGTTCTTTTGGTTTCTAGTTCATTGATTTCTGCTCTGATCTTTATGATTTCTCTTCTCCTGCTGGGTTTAGGCTTTCTTTGCTGTTTTTTCTCTAGCTCCTTTAGGTGTAGGGTTAGGTTGTGTATTTGAGACCTTTCTTGTGTCTTGAAAAAGACTTGTATTGCTATATACTTTCCATTCAGGACTGCCCTTGCTGTATTCCAAAGATTTTGAACAGCTGTATTTTCATTTTCATTGGTTTCCATGAATTTTTTTAATTCTTCTTTAATTTCCTGGTTGACCCATTCATTCTTTAGTAGGATGCTCTTGAGCCTCCATGTATTTGAGATCTTTCTGACTTTCCTCTTGTGATTGAGTTCTAGTTTCAGAGCATTGTGGTCTGAAAATATACAGGGAATAATCCCACTCTTTTGGTACCGGTTGAGACCTGATTTGTGACCTAGGATGTGATCAATTCTGGAGAATGTTCCCTGGGCACTAGAGAAGAATGTGTATTCCGTTGCTTTGGGATGGAACGTTCTGAATATGTCTGTGAAGTCCATTTGGTCCAGTGTGTCATTTAAAGTCTTTATTTCCTTGTTGATCTTTTGCTTAGATGATCTGTCCATTTCAGTCAGGGGGGTGTTAAAGTCCCCCACTATTATTGTATTGTTGTCAATGTGTTTCTTCGCTTTTGTTATTAATTGCCTGATATAATTGCCTGCTCCCATGTTAGGGGCATAGATATTTACAATTGTTAGATCTTCTTGTTGGATAGACCCTTTAAGTAGTATATAGTGTCCTTCCTCATCTCTTATTACAGTCTTTGTTTTAAA
This sequence comes from Callorhinus ursinus, assembly GCF_003265705.2. Taxonomy (NCBI): domain Eukaryota; kingdom Metazoa; phylum Chordata; class Mammalia; order Carnivora; family Otariidae; genus Callorhinus; species Callorhinus ursinus. The sequence continues at coordinate 672,056 of NW_027397143.1, read as the reverse complement.
ATCTAACTTGTCTGATATAAGGATTGCCACACCAGCTTTCTTTTGGTGTCCATTAGAATGGTCAGTGGTTTTCTACCCCCTCACTTCAATGTGGGGGTGTCTTTGGGTCTAAAATGAGTCTCTTGCAGACAGCATATTGATGGGTCTTGTTTTTTAATCCAATCTGATAGCCTGTGTTTTTTAATTGGGGCATTGAGCCCATTTACATTCAGGGTAACTATTGAAAGGTATGAATTTAGTGCCATTGTATTGCCGGTAAGGTGACTGTTATTGTATATTGTCTCTGTTCCTTTCTGGTCTATGCTGCTTTTAGGCTCTCCCTTTGCTTAGAGGACCCCTTTCAATATTTCTTGGAGGGCTGGTTTC
>NW_027397143.1:657293-661690 GCF_003265705.2 Callorhinus ursinus | reverse complement strand
CAGAGGGAGAAGCAGACTCCCTGCTGAGCAGGGAGCCTGATGTGGAACTCCATCCTGGGACTCCAGGATCATGACCTGAGCCAAAGGCAGTCACTTAACCAGCTGAGCCACCCAGGCGCCCTGTCTTTCATTTTAGCTTAAAGAACTCCTTAACATTTCTTGCAAGTCACTTGGTGGTGATGACATCCCGCAGTTTTTCATTGTCTAGAAAAGTCTTTATTTCTCCTTTACTTCTTTTTTTAAAATTTTTTATTGTTATGTTAATCACCATACATTACATCATTAGTTCTTAATGTAGTGTTCCATGATTCATTGTTTGTTCATAACACCCAGTGCTCCATGCAGAATTTGCCCTCTTTAATACCCATCACCAGACTAACCCATCCCCCAACCCTCCTTCCCTCTAGAACCCTCAGTTTGTTTTTCAGAGTCCATCGTCTCTCATGGTTCGTCTCCCCCTCCGACTTACTCCCTTTCATTCTTGCCCTCCTGCGATCTTCTTCTTTTCCTTTTTTCTTAACATATGTTGCATTATTTGTTTCAAGGGACAGATCTGTGATTCAACAGTCTTGCACAATTCACAGCGCTCACCATAGCACATACCCCACCCAATGCCTATCACCCAGCCACCCCATCTCTCCCACCCCCTGCCACTCCAGCAACCCTCAGTTTGTTTCCTGAGATTAAGAATTTCTCATATCAGTGAGGTCATATGATACATGTCTTTCTCTGATTGACTTATTTCACTCAGCATAACACCCTCCAGTTCCATCCACGTCGTTGCAAATGACAAGATCTCATTCCTTTTGATGGCTGCATAATATTCCATTGTGTATATATACCACATCCTCTTTATCTATTCATCTGTCGATGGACATCTTGACTCTTTCCACAGTTGGGCTATTGTGGACATTGCTGCTATAAACATCGGGGTGCACGTACCCCTTTGGATCCCTACATTTGTATCTTTGGGGTAAATACCCAGTAGTGCAATTGCTGGATTGTATGGTAGCTCTATTTTCAACTGTTTGAGGAACCTCCATACTGTTTTCCAGAGGGGTTGCACCAGCTTGCATTCCCACCAACAGTGTAGGAGGGTTCCCCTTTCTCCACATCCCCACCAACATCTGTCGTTTCTTGATTTGTTAATTTTAGCCATTCTAACGGGTGTGAGGTGGTATCTCTTTGAGGTTTTGATTTGGATTTCTCTGATGCCGAGCGATGTTGAGCACTTTTTCATGTGTCTGTTGGCCATTTGGATGTCTTCTTTGGAGAAATGTCTGTTCATGTCTTCTGCCCATTTCTTTATTGGATTATTTATTCTTTGGGTGTTGAGTTTGATAAGTTCTGTATAGATTTTGGATACTAGCCCTTTAACTGATATGTCATTTGCAAATATTTTCTCCCATTTTGTCGGTTGTCTTTTGGTTTTGTTGAGTGTTCCCCTTGCTGTGCAAAGCTTTTTATCTTGATGAAATCCCAATATTTCATTTTTGCCCTTGCTTCCCTTGCCTTTGGCGATGTTTCTAGGAAGAAGTTGCTGCAGCTAAGGTGGAAGAGTTTGCTACCTGTGTTCTCCTTTAGGATTTTGATGGACTCCCGTTTCACATTTAGGTCTTTCAACCATTTGGAGTCTATTTTTGTGTGTGGTGTAAGGAAATGGTCCAGTTTCATTCTTCTGCATGTGGCTGTCCAATTTTCCCAACACCATTTGTTGAAGAGACTGTCTTTTTCCCATTGGACATTCTTTCCTGTTATGTCAAAGATGAGTTGACCATAGAGTGGAGGGTCCATTTCTGGGCTCTCGATTCTGTTCCATTGATCTATGTGTCTGTTTTTGTGCCAGTACCATACTGTCTTGATGATGACAGCTTTGTAATAGAGCTGGAGTCAGGAATTTTGATGCCACCGGCTTTGCTTTTCTTTTTCAATATTCCTCTGGCTATTCGGGGTCTCTTCTGGTTTCATACAAATTTGAGGATTATTTGTTCTATTTCTTTGAAAACAGTGGATGGTATTTTGGTGGGGATTGCATTGAATGTGTAGATTGCTCTAGGTAGCATTGACATCTTCACAATATTTGTTCTTCCAATCCAGGAGCATGGAAGGTTTTTCCATTTCTTTGTGTCTTTTTCAATTTCTTTTATGAGCATTTTATAGTTTTCTGAGTACAGATCCTTTGCCCCTTTGGTTAAATTTATACCTAGTTATCTTAAGGTTTTGGGTGCAATTGTGAATGGGATCGACTCCTTGATTTGTCTCTCTTCTGTCTTGTTGTTGGTGTATAGTAATGCCACTGATTTCTGTGCATTGATTTTATATTCTGCTACTTTACTGAACTCCTGTGTGAGTTCTAGCAGTTTGGGGTGGAGTCTTTTGGGTTTTCCACATACAGTATCATATCATCTGCAAAGAGTGAGAGTTTGACTTCCTCTTTGCCGATTTGGATGCCTTTGATTTCTTTTCGTTGTCTGATTGCTCTGGCTAGGACTTCTAATACTATGTTGAATAGCAGTGGTGATAGTGGACATCCCTGCCACGTTCCTGTCCTTAGGGGAAAAGATCTCAGCTTTTTCCCATTGAGAATGACATTCGCTGTAGGTTTTTCATAGATGGCTTTTATGATGTTGAGGTATGTACCCTCTATCCCTATACTCCGAAGAGTTTTGATCAAGAAAGAATGCTGTACTTTGTCAAATGCTTTTTCTGCATTTATTGAGAGGATCATATGATTCTTTTGTTAATGTATTGTATCACGTTGATTGATTTGCGGATGTTGAACCGGCCTTGCAGTCCAGGGATTAATCCCACTTGGACATGGTGAATAATCCTTTTAATGTACTGTTGGTTCCTATTGGCTAGGATTTTGGTGAGAATTTTTGCATCCATGTTCATCAAGGATATTGGTCTGTAATTCTCCTTTTTGATGGGGTCTTTCTCTGGTTTTGGGATCAAGGTAATGGTGGCCCCATAAAATGAGATTGGAAGTTTTCCTTCCATTTCTATTTTTTGGAACAGTTTCAGGAAAATAGGTATTAATTCTTCTTTAAATGTCTGATAGAATTCCCCTGGGAAGCCATCTGGCCCTGGGCTTTTGTTTGTTGGGAGATTTTGGATGACTGCTTCAATTTCCTTAGTGGTTATAGGTCTGTTCAGGTTTTCTATTTCTCCCTGCTTCAATTTTGGTAGTTGATACATCTCTAGGAATGCACCTATTTCTTCCAGGTTCTCTAATTTGCTGGCATAGAGTTGCTCATAATATGTTGTTACAACTGTATGTATTTCTTTGTTGTTGGTTGTGATCTCTCCTCTTTCGTTCATGATTTTGTTGATTTGGGTCATTTCTCTTTTCTTTTGGATAAGTCTGGCCAGGGATTTATCAATCTTGCTAATTCTTTCAAAGAACCAGCTCCTAGTTTCGTTGATCTGTTCTACTGTTCTTTTCGTTTCTATTTCATTGATTTCTGCTCTGATCTTTATTATTTCTCTTCTTCTGCTGGGTTTAGTCTTTATTTGCTGTTCTTTCTCCAGCTCCTTTAGGTGTAGCGTTAGGTTGTGTATTTGAGACCTTTCTTGTTTCTTGAGAAAGGCTTGTATTGCTATATACTTTCCTCTCAGGACTGCCTTTGCTGTCTCCCAAAGATTTTGAACAGTTGTGTTTTCATTTTCATTGGCTTCCATGATTTTTTTAAATTCTTCTTTAATTTCCTGGTTGACCCATTCATTCTTTAGTAGGATGCTCTTTAGCCTCCATGTATTTGAGTTCTTTCCGTCTTTCCTCTTGTGATTCAGTTCTAGTTTCAAAACATTGTGGTCTGAAAATATGCAGGGAATAATCTCAATCTTTTGGTACCGGTTGAGGCCTGATTTGTGACCTAGGATGTGATCAGTTCTGGAGAATGCTCCATGGGCACTAGAGAAGAATGTGTATTCCGTTGCTTTGGGATGGAATGTCCTGAACATGTCTGTAAAGTCCATTGGTCCAGTGTGTCATTTAAAGTCTTTATTTCCTTGTTGATATTTTGCTTAGATGATCTGTCCATTTCAGTCAGGGGGGTGTTAAAGTCCCCCACTATTATTGTATTTTTGTCAATGCATTTCTTCGCTTTTGTTATTAATTGCCTGATATAATTGGCTTCTCCCATGTTAGGGGCATAGATAATTACAATTGTTAGATCTTCTTCTTGGATAGACACTTTAAGGAGGATATAGTGTCCTTCCTCATCTCTTATTACAGTCATTGGTTTAAAATCTAATTTGTCTGATATAAGGATTGCCACCCCAGCTTTCTTTTGGTGTCCATTAGCATGGTCAATGGTTTTCCACCCCCTCACTTTCAATGTGGGGGTGTCTTTGGGTCTAAAATGAGTCTCTTGCAGACAGCATATAGATGGGTC
>NW_027397143.1:625031-657193 GCF_003265705.2 Callorhinus ursinus | reverse complement strand
TCTTTGGGTCTAAAATGAGTCTCTTGCAGACAGCATATAGATGGGTCTTGTTTTTTAACCCAATCTGATAGCCTGTGTCTTTTGATTGAGGCATTCAGCCCATTTACATTCAGAGTAACTATTGAAAGGTATGAATTTAGTGCCATTGTATTGCCTGTAAGGTGACTGTTACTGTATACTGTCTCTGTTCCTTTCTGATCTGTGCTGCTTTTAGTCTCTCTCTTTGCTTAGAGGACCCCTTTCAATATTTCTTGGAGGGCTGGTTTCGTGTTTGCAAATTCCTTTAGTTTTTGTTTGTCCTGGAAGCTTTTTATCTCTCCTTTAATTTTCAATGAGAGCCTAGCTGGATATAGTATTCTTGGCTGCATATTTTTCTCGTTTAGTGCTCTGAAGATATCATGCCAGTCCTTTCTGGCCTGCCAGGTCTCTGTGATTAGGTCTGTTGCCAATCTAATACTTCTACCATTGTAGGTTATATATATCTTCTCCCGAGCTGTTTTCAGGATTTTCTCTTTGTCTCTGAGATTCGTAAGTTTTACTATTAGATGTCGGGGTGTTGACCTATTTTTATTGATTTTGAGAGAGTTTCTTTGTGCTTCCTGGATTTTGATGCCTGTTTCCTTTCTCACATTAGGGAAGTTCTCTGCTATAATTTGCTCCAATATACCTTCTGCCCCTCTCTCTCTTTCTTCTTCTTTGGGATCCCAATTATTCTAATGTTGTTTCATCTTATCGTATTGCTTATCTCTCGAATTCTGCCCTCGTGATCCTGTAGTTGTTTCTCTCTCTTTTTCTCAGCTTCTTCATTTTCCATCATTTCGTCTTCTATTTTGCTGATTCTTTCTTCTGCCTCATTTATCCTAGCAGTTAGTGCCCCCATTTTTTATTGCACCTCATTAATAGCCTTTTTGATTTTGACTTGGTTAGATTTTAGTTCTTTTATTTCTCCAGAAAGGGTTTCTCTAATAACTTCCACGCTTTTTTCAAGCCCAGCTAGTATCTTTAAAGTCCTGATTCTGAACTCTAGGTCCGACATCGTAGTAATGTCCATATTGAGTAGGTCCCTGGCAGATGGTACTACCTCTTGTTCTTTTTGCTGAGGTGATTTTTTTTGTCTTGTCATTTTGTCAAGAGGGAATAGATGAATGAGAGAACAGAATGCTAACAGGTTAAGAACCTCTCCAGCAAATATACTCTATAAAAATCAGAAAAGACCTGAAACCAGGGGACAAAAAAGGGAAAGAAAGAAGAGGGAAAAAAAAAGGAAAAAAGATAAAAACAAACAAAAACAGAACAAAATAAAAAAAAAACAGAATGTGATCAAATATGATCAGGCTAGTGCATAGATCAGTGCCACACACTAGATTTTGGGTGTATTTTGGTCTGTTAGAAGAAAGTGCCTGTTAAAATTTTAAAGGAAGAAAGACTTATACATATACAAAATAAGGTTTGATACAATGAAGGTATGGAATATGACTGTAAAGATGAAAATTATAAAAGATTTTATAAAAGGAATTGATAAGAAGTTGTTTTTAAAAAGAAAGGAGAAGATTTAAAAAAAAGAAAAAAGAAAAAAACGGGAGAGAATGTGATCAGGCAGGAGACTAGAACAAAGCCACATACTAGTGATTTAGGGTGTATTTTGATCTGTTAGAAGAAACTGTATCTCAAAATTTTAAAGAGAGAACAATTTATATATATATGCCAAAAATAAGGGTAACTACTATGAAGGGATAAAATATGACTCTAAAAATGAAAAATAAAAAATGCTTTTTTAAAAAAGGGATTGATAAGATGTTGGTTGAAAAAGGGTAAAAGAAAAATTAAAAAAATAACAGTTAAAAGAATTAACTTTGAAAAACTAATGAATTATTGTAAAATAGCCATGAATTCTATGTGTAGTATTCCCCTAGCGCTGGAGTTCTCCCGTTCTCCTTGATCGGCAAACTTGGTCTTGGCTTGCTGGCTGTTCCTGCTGATCTTCTGGGGGAGGGGCCTGTTGCCATGGTTCCCAGATATCTTTGCCGGAGGTGGAATCGCCCAGCCCTTGTGAGTCCCTGCTAAGCAAGCTATTGGGGTTTGCTTTCAGGAGCTTTTGTTCCCTGCAATCTCTCCCTACAGCTTTGGAGGACCAGGGTGAAAATGGTGGCCTCCCCATCTCCACCCGGAGCAGCTGAGAACTCTGCGCCCCGCTCCTCAGTGTGCCCCCAGAGAAAAGCAGTCACTCCTGTGTCCCCAGTCTCCGGCCGCACTCCGTGCTCACCCGGCCTGTGACCGAGCGTTTCTATCCTTGGCACCCGACCCCGTGTGGAGTCTCCAATCCCAGCAGATCCCTGCGGTGCTCTTCCGCACCGCTCCTCCCAGGGGAGGAAGGGGAGTCTCCCCGGTCTGCCGCTTGTTGGGTCCCTGCTGGAGGAGCAGTAGCCCGACTGGGCTGCGGATCAGTTTATGGCAACCCCGAGCTGAGAGCCCGCGCCTCTGCTCCGTCTCTGCAGCTGGCTTTCCCGCTCTGATACCTGGGAGGTCTGCTGCACTCAGGCACCCCCGTTCTTTCTGTGACCCTCAGGGTCTTGAGACCACACTGTCCCGCGAGGGTTCCACCCCCCGTTTAGCCACTGGAGCAACGTCCTTCAGCGGAGCCAGCTTCTAAAAGTTATGATTTTGTGCTCCGGCTCTATCACTTGCCAGAAGCGGCCAACCAAGGCCCCCTCCCCCACGGTCTATCCTCCCGAATATCGCCTCGGATTCACTTCTCCGCACGTCCTACCTTCCAGAAAGTGGTCGCTTTTCTCTTCAGAGTGTTGTTACTCTTCTTATCTTCGATGTCCTGTTGAGTTCGTAGGTGTTCAGAATGGTTTGGTCCCTATTCAGCTGAATTCCTGAGACCAGACGAAATCCAGGTCTCCTACTCCTCTGCAATCTTGCTCTGCCCCCCTTTTTCTCTCTTTCAAATCTGAATGAAAACCTTGTCAAGTAGACCATTCTTGATTGTAGGTTTTCCCTTTCAGCACTTTGAATATATCACACCACTGTCTGCTAGGCCATAAATTTTCTGCTGTCACCTCAGCTGATACGTTCACAGGTTTTCCCTTGTTTACTTGTTTCTCTCATGGTGTGTTTATGATTCTCTCTTTTTCTTTATTTTTTGACATTCTATTTATTTTGTGTCCTCATGTGGACCACCTTGCATTTCTATTGTTTGGAATCTCTGTGCTCCTTGGACTTGGATATTTATTTCTTTCCCTAGGTATGAGTTTTCATTTATTATTTATTTAAATAAATTTTCTACATCTATCTGTTTCTCTTCTTCTTTTGGATTCCCTATAGTGCCAATGTTTGGATTGTTTGATGATGTCCAAGAAATCTCTTACCCTATCCTCATTTTTATTTTATTTAAAAAATATTTTATTTATTTTGAGAGAGAGAGAGCAGAGTGAGTGAGTGAGAGAGAGCATGAATGGGGGTAGGCAGAGGGAGAGAGCAAAGAAGACTCCCTGCTGAGCAGGGAGCTTGACGTGAGGCTCAATCCCAGGACCCTGGGATCATGACCTGAGCCAAAGGCAGATGCTTAACTGACTGAGCCGCACAGGTGCCCCCATCCTCATTTTTAAAATTCTTTTCTTTTTGTTGTTCAACTTGTTTGCTTTCCATTAATCTGCCTTCCAAATCTCTGACATGTTCTTCTCATCCATTAATCAACTGTTGATTCTTTCTATTGTGGTTTTTATTCCCATTGTATTCTACAACTCTGCTTCCTTTTTTAGATTTTCTATATCTTTAATGAAGTTTTCACTGATTTATTCCACACTTTTCTCCAGCCTGGTGAGGATCTTTGTGATCATTGCGATCCCAGGGTCCTGGGATCAAGCCCCACATCGGGCTCCCTGCTCAGTGGGGAGTCTTCTTCTCCCTCTCCTGCTCCCCCTGCTTGTGTTCCCTCTCTCGCTGTGTCTCTCTCTGTCAAATAAATAAATAAATAAATAAATAAATAAATCTTTAAAACATAATAATAATAGAGTGCAAAAATAGTATCATCATCTGACAAAATAATTTGAGTCACATGAGAGTAGGGTTTATAAAACAAACATAGATTAAGGTGTTGTTAAATTAAAGGAGAAATTTAGGGCTCATCATAAAATATATTCATAAACAAAATCCCTCTTTCACCTGTACTATCTGCTTTTTCCAGGTCATCTTGAGCCTCGTTAGGATTGGTGATGTCCAAGCATTCAGTTCTTATTTCCAGCCGGCTTCCTCTACAGTCTACACTTGTCATAGAGTGATCAAATTTAAATAGTTGATCATTTCACTCCTCTACTCAAAACCATCTGTGGTTTTCCTCTCATGCAGAGTAAAAACTAACAACTTCACATGAACTGCATTGTCCTCTGGTCCTGCAGCAATTTTTTTCTTAATTTACTCATAATCTAGTTTCTTACCTGCTTCCCTGAGGTTGCACTAGACTCTGAAGCCACCATGTAAGACCCACACCATGTGCTTTTCTTGGACCCACTGTTAATCATACTTTCCCTGGGACAACACTCTTCGTGGCCCTGTATGCACTCCAATTGATTTCTAATGTTTGTGTCTCCTGTTGAGAAGGTGAGGTTAGAGCTCATCTTTGCACTTTGACTCACCGCATTGTTTTTAATGAAGTGGTGCCAAAAACTGGTTGTAGCCCATAGTCAACACTCAATAAATAATGACTAAAACACTGGATGCTAAAGTTAATCACAGTCCTGTCCATAGATGTACAACCGACAGAGAATTAAAAACACAGTCTGCTGATTACACTAATTATTCAGTGAGATTTATTATTGGCTAGTAGCAATTAGGCAACCCAATGGAGAAAAACGTAACATTATTTTCCCTTTGGAATAGAGCAGCTTAATAAATTATAACTCTTGGGCAATGTTCAAGTGCATAAGAGACCAGTAAGAGAAGTAAAATTACCATGCTCTTTAGGTCCCCTCTTTCTTCCTACTGTGGTATCAATAAAGCCAGTTTTGGAAGTTATATTATTTTTCAGAGGATCAACACATGTAATCATCTGTTTTGAAATGAGATTTTGTAATATCCTTCTGCCCTTGTGATGGCAATACTCATTATAAGCAAGCTTAAGAAGACAAGTGGAACTTTCATGTGCCAGGTTTGGAGGCATACTATTAAATGATTGTTTGGAAGAAAAAAAATACTTAGGCTTAAAATATTTTAGATTTAGTAATTTATTTTGGATTTGAGAAAAACAAGAGTTAAAAATGTTAATTTTGCAAATAATGAAAACTAAAAAATGTAAAGGGATAATTTTATTCTTTGCTGCACAAATTGTTTGATTTAAGAGTTCCAGGTTTCTCGGGCGCCTGGGTGGCTCAGTTGGTTGAGCGACTGCCTTCGGCTCAGGTCATGATCCTGGGGTCCCGGGATCGAGTCCCGCATCGGGCTCCCTGCTCGGCGGGGAGTCTGCTTCTCCCTCTGACCCTCTTCCCTCTCGTGCTCTTTCTCATTCTCTCTCTCTCTCTCTCAAATAAATAAATAAGATCTTAAAAAAAAAAAGAGTTCCAGGTTTCTCTGTGGTGAGTTTCAATTGGAGAAATGTATATTTTAAAATTTTCTTCAATTTAAGGTGTTCCACTTTTTATAAATTTTAATAATTATATCATATTATAATATTTTGATTTAGAACATATATGATAATTACCAGGTGTATAGCTGTTAGTGATATATTTTGTCATTTAACACACTAATTTAAAGTATTAAATGTTAAATTAAATCACAACAATTAATAAGAGTAAGTGATGAATAAAGAAACTCAAGATGAAACTTAAAAAATAATAACACTAAATGTTGAAGGTGGAATGCTATATTTTCATCCCCCAAAACATTAATCACATGTGTATGAGTTAGAATCTTCCAGAACTCTTTAAGGCAATATTTCCCAATCATTTTATATCTGTCACATTAGAAGTAACAAACATATATGGGTTTTTCTTACTCCATCACTCTAGCTGTTAGTAATATTATAAGATGAAGAATGCACAGTATTTTAACGGGGATATATATATATAATATATATATATATATAACATACATATATTATATATATAGAGAGAGATCAAATTTAATTTAATTATTACAAAAATATATTTTTTATATTATTATTTACAAATCCAACAACCAGTATTTATTCAGGATCTTTCCATTGTCCATCACAATAGAGAGAGGCTGATCATGTATTTAGGATAATTAGAACAAGAAGGTGTGGGAGAGAATATTGTATAGTACAATCTTAATATTTTACTAAATTTACATGAAGGTTGATGAATAAAATGTGTACAAATAGAAGAAACTGGTATGTCACTGTAAAAGAAATTAACAACCACACTTATCAGACTAAAAGTATTTTTATTTACTACAACAGTGTGTGGTCCCTTCTTCCTGCCACAGATTGCATTTCCATCAATCTTATGGGAGGGAAAGAGGAAGACAAGGAAGGGGATTGGGTAAGGGTGGGCTTGAAGACTGTAAAAGGTTGCAAGTACATGCATTTTAGGATTAGATGTATAAATATGATGAAAAAGAAAAGAAGAAAGCATGTGGAGAAAACATTTTTTACTCATAGTATAATGGGAAAATCAGCTGACAGGGGGAATAGTGAATAAATTGGTGACTAGGAGGTCAGTAATCTTGGTTCATATAATGTAGGATTTTTGATACCTACAGTAATCAGGACATGTATCATGTGGAAGTATGCACATAAAACCATATAATTTTATGATAAATAATTTGAGTACTATGAATGAGAAAAATGTTTGATTGATTTATATTTAATCTATTAAAATTTAAATATATGAATATCTCTAAACTGTTTTGCAGACAGTAAGGAGGTTAAAGATTTCATAGATTGCAGAAGGCCTGTAATCACTTTTTCCCCCTAAGAATTGTTTACTATTCAACTTCTTGAAGGTATGCCAAAACAGGTTTTATTGTTCATGGGATACGATGAAATGATCTTATGACTGAGACATAATTTAATGTAGTTGGTTTGTCACTCTGAATTTACTGAGAGATATAAGAAGGTAGATTGTTGTTCAGGTTTTGATGAAATCAGTTGAAGTTTTTAGTACTTCAAGATTTTTCACAGGACATATGTGGACAACATAATAATGGCACATTTACATGATTTGAAACTAAAGTGGTTCAATAAAGCCTTTTATTCAAGTAATGATTGATGATCAATATACTGAGTAGGAGCTAGATAAAAGCAATTTCTGTGTTTAATAGTTTGCATGCCTGCCATATTTAGAAACCCATTTTATGTTCAATACTGAAAAAAATTGAGAATGATATTTTATTACTCTATTTTTATACAGATTATGCCTCCAATGCTGACAAATCTCACAGTTGTGACAGAATTTATCCTCATGGGATTTTCTACCAACAAAAATATATGCATTTTTCATTTACTACTCTTCTTTTTTATTTACTTCTGTGCTCTGATGGGCAATGTCCTCATCATCATGATCACAATTTTGGACCAGAATCTTCACACCCCCATGTACTACTTCTTGAATAATTTATCCTTTTGTGATCTCTGCCTAATTTCAGTCACCATTCCCAAATCCATTGCCAACTCCTTGTCTCATAGTAACTCCATCTCATTCACTGGCTGTGTTGCCCAGGTCTTTCTGGTGGTTTTTTCAGCAACTACAGAACTACACCTCCTGACAGCAATGTGCTTTGACCGCTATGCTGCCATATGCCATCCCCTGCACTATGAAATCATCATGAACAAAGACATGTGTGTTCAGCTGACAGGTGTTTCTTGGCTGGGTGGGGGTCTGATTGCTCTGATGCACACAGTTGGTACTTTCTCCTTATCCTACTGTGGGTCTAACATAGTCCATCAGTTCTTTTGTGACATCCCCCAGTTATTGGCTATTTCTTGCTCAGAAAATTTAATGATAGGAATTGTACCTATCCTCATTAGTGTGGTGTTGGATATCTGTTGTTTTATTTACATCATTATTTCCTATGTCAACATCTTTTCCACTGTCAAGAAGATACCTTCAAAGGAAGGTCAGTCAAAAGCCTACTGCACTTGCCTCCCACATCTGGTGGTAATCGTATTATTTCTCTTCACTGGCATCTTTGCTTATCTGAAGCCAGCTTCAGGGATTCCTTCTATTAGTGACCTTTTAATTTCTATGTTCTACACTATGGTGCCTCCAACCTCCAATCCCATTATATACAGTCTAAGAAATAATGCCATGAAAACATCACTGCAGAGGTTGCTAAAAAAAATATTCACCAAAAAGTAAAAATTATTCTTTTTTTTTTTTGCATTTTCAATAATAAATACCATCTACAATTTTACACACATTATTTCTTAGTATATTTGCTTCAAATTTTCCTAGAACTGTTTTGGTTTAAAAAAAACTGAGAGGGAATACAGAAATTATCCATATAACCACTACATCCACAAATGCATAACCTTCCTGAGTAACAATATAACTCACCAGAATCACATTTTTTAACAAAGATATACCTACATTTAAACCTCATGATTAATCCAAAGTCCATATTTTACATTAGGAATTCTCTTAGTGTTTTACATCTATGGGTTTGGACAAATATATAATGACATACAGTCATCACTATAATGTCTCACAGAGCATTTGTACTACCCCAAAACTCCACCATACCCTGACCATTTCTGTTCCCTAACCCCCATCAGACGAGGTATTCAATGATCTTTTTATTGTCTCTGTATTTTTGGCTTTTCCAGAATGTCATATAGTTGGAATCATATAATATACAATCTATCCAGATTGGCTTTCCTTATTTAGTACTATACATTTAAATTTTCTCTACGTGATTTTGTGGCTAGATAGCTCATTTCCTTTTATTGCTATATAATATCCCATTATCTTCATGTACTACAATTATTTATCCATTCACCTACTAAAGAACATTTTGGTTCCCTCCAAATTTTGGCAACTAACAATAAAGCTGCTGTAAACATCCTTGTGGAGTTATATTTGTGTACATAAGTTTCCTTTGGATAAATATAGAGGGGCATGTTTGCAGGATTGTGTGGTTAAAATTATATTCAGTTTTTAAAATTTTAATTCTAGTATGTTTAACATCAAGTGTTATATTAGTTTCAGGTGTGCAATATAGTGATTCAACATTTCCATACATCACCCTGTGTTCAGCACAACAAATGCACTCCTTAATCCTCATCACCTATTTCATCCATCTCTCCACCCGCCTCACCTCTGGTAACCATCAGTTTGTTCTCTGTACTTAAGAGTCTATTTCCTGGGGCTCCTGGGTGGCTCAGTCGTTAAGCATCTGCCTTCGGCTCAGGTCATGATTCCCGGGTCCTGGGATTGAGCCCCACATCGGGCTCCCTGCTCCATGGGAAGTCTGCTTCTCCCTCTCCCACTCCCCCTGCTTGTGTTCCCTCTCTCCCTGTTTCTCTGTCAAATAAATAAATAAATATTTTTTAAAGATTTATTTATTTATTTGAGAGAGGGAGAATGAGAGAGAGAGAGCACATGAGAGGGGGAGGGTCAGAGGGAGAAGCAGGTTCCTCGCTGAGCAGGGAGCCTGATGTGGGACTCGATCCCGGGACTATGGGATCATGACCTGAGCCGAAGGATGTCGCTTAACCAACTGAGCCACCCAGGCGCCCAAATAAATAAAATATTTTTAAAAAAGAGTCTATTTCCTGTTTTGTTTTGTTTTTGTTTTGTTTTTGTTTTTATTTTTTTCTTTGCTTAATTGTTTGGTTTCTTAAGTTCCACATACTAGTGAAATCATATGGCATTTGTCTTTCTCAGACTGACTTATTTTACTTAGCGTCATACTCTCTTTCTCCACTCATGTCTTTGCAAATGGAAAGAATTCAGTCTTTTTTATGGCTGAATAATATTCTATTTTATACATAATACCACTTCTTATTTATCCATTCATCTATTGATGCTCATTTGGGCTGACTTCATATTTTGGCTATTGTAAGTAATGTTGCAATAAATGTAGGGGTATATGTGACCCTTTTAATATGTGTTTTTGTATTTTGGGGGTAAATCTTCCAATAGTGCAATTAATAGATCATAGGGTAGTTCTATTTTTAAACTTTTCAGGAGCCTCCATACTGTTTTACACAGTGGCTGCACTTGTTTATATTCCCACCAACAGTGTAAGAACATTTCATTTGCTTCACATCCTTGCCAATTCCTGTTTTTTCTTGTGTTGTTGATTTTAGCCATTCTGTCTGATATGAGGTGATGTCTCATTGTGGCTTTGATTTGCGTTTCACTGATGATGAGGGATGTTGAGCATCTTTTCATGTGTCTGTGGGCCATCAGGAAGTCTTCTGGGAGAAATATCTGTTCATGTCTTCTGCCCATTTTTAATTGAATATTTTTTCCTGGGTGTTGAGTTATATCAATTCTTTATGTATTTTGGATACTAACCCATTAGCAGATATGTTATTTGCAAATATCTTCTCTCATCACATAGGTTGCCTTTTAGATTTCTTGATTGCCTCCTTCACTATGCAGAAGTTTTTATTTTGATGCAGTCCCATAGTTTATTATTGCTTATTTCCCTTGCCTCTGTGGACAAACCTAGAAAAATTTTGCTGTGGCAAATGTGAGATGTATTACTGCCTCTGCTCTCTTCTAGGACTTTTATGGTTTCAGGTCTCATATTTAGCTCTTTAAGCCATTTTGAATTTATTTTTGTTTATGGTGTAAGAAAGTGGTCCAGTTTCATTCTTTTGAATGTAGGTGCTTAGTTTTCTCAATACCATTTGTTCAAGAGACTATCTTTTTTTTTCCCATTGAATATTTGCTCCTCCTTTGTCAAAAATTAATTGACCATATAATTGTGAGTTTATTTCTGGGTTTCTATTCTGTTCTACTGAAGTATGTGCCTATTTTTGTGCCACTGCCATACTATTTTTATTACTACAACTTTGTAACTTAACTTGAAGTCTGGAATTGTTACACCTCCATTTTGCTTTTCTTTTTCAAGATTGTTTTGGCTGTTCAAAGTCTTTTGTGGTTCCATATAATTTTTTAGGGTCCTTTGTTCTAGTTCAGTGAAAAATACTGTTGGGGTTTTGATAGGGATTGCATTAAATGTGTAGATTGGTTTGTGTAGTATAGATATTTTAACAATATTTATTCTTCAAGTTCACGGATTATCTTGCCATTTCTTTGTGTCATCTTTAATTTCATTCAAAAATGTTTTATAGTTTTCAGAACACAGATCTTTCATTTCCTTTAGTTTATCTCTAGGTATGTTATTATTTTTGGTACAGTTGTAAGTGAGATTGTTTTCTTAATTTCTCTTTCTGCTGCTTCATTATTGCTGTATAGAAATGCAACACATTTTTGTGCATTGATTTTGTGTACTGCAATTTTACTGAATTCATTTATCAATTTGAGTCTCTTGTGTTTTATATATATAGTATCATGTCATCTGCAAATAGTGAAAGTTTTTTTTTCTCCTTACCAATTCAGATGGCTTTTATTTCTTTTTGTTTTCTAATTGCTGTGGCTAGGACTTCCAATACTAGATAGAATACAAGTGGTGAGAATGAACATTCTTCTCTTATTCCTGACTTAGAAGAAAAGCTCAGTTTTTCCCAGTTGAGTGTAAGGTTCACTGTAATGTTTTCATTGATGATCTCTATCATGTTGAGGAATGTTCCCTCTAAGCCTGTTTTGTTGAGGGCTTTTAGTATGAAAGTTGTTGTGCTTTGTCAAATGCTTTCTCCATGTCTATTAAAACAATCCTATGTTTTTTTATCCATTCTCTTATTGATGTAATGTATCATGTTGATTGATTTGCAAATATTGAACCATGCTTGCATACCAGGAATAAATCCTACATGAATGAATTTTTAATGTATTTTTGGATTTTTATGTATTTTTTGCTAGTATTTTGCTGAGGATTTTGCCTCTATTTTTATTCGAGATATTACCCTGTAGTTCTCTTTTTTTGTGACAACTTTATGTTTATGTAAAAGTTGGGTATTCATCCTTTCTGATGGTTGAGTAATATTCCATTGTATATATGGACCACATCTTCTTTATCCATTCATCTGTTGAAGGGCATCTCGACTCCTTACAGTTTGGCTATTGCGGACATTGCTGTTATGAACATTGGGGTGTATATGGCCCTTCTTTTCACTACATTTGTGTCTTTGGGGTAAATACCCAGGAGTGCAAATGCTGGATAGGATAGCTCTATTTTTAAATTTTTGAGGCACCTCCACACTGTTTTCCAAAGTGGTTGTGCCAACTTGCATTCCCACCAAAAATGTAAGAGGGTTTCCATTTCTCCACAACCTCTCCAACATTTGTTGTTTCTTTCCCTGTCCATTTTTGCCATTCTAACTGGTGTAAGGTGGTACTCAAAGTGGTTTTGATTTGAATTTCCCTGATGGCTAATGATGATGAACATTTTTTCATGTGTCTGTTAGCCATTTGTATGTCTTCCCTGTCTGCAGGTCTTCTGCCAATTTTTTGACTTATTTGTTTTTTGGGGGTTGAGTTTAAGAAGTTCTTTATAGATCTTGGAAATCAGTGCTTTGTCTATAGTGTCATTTGCAAATATCTTCTCCCATTCTGTGGTTGCCTCTTTGATTTGTTGACAGTTTCCTTTGCTGTGCAGAAACTTTTTAACTTGATGAAGTCCCAAAAGTTCATTTTTCTCTTTTGTTTCACTAGAATTTGGAGATGATTCTTGAAAGAAGTTGCTGTGGCCCATGTCAGAGAGGTTACTGCCTATGTTCTCCTCTAGGATTTTGATGTATTCTTGTCTCACATTAAGGTCTTTCATCCATTTTGAGTTTATCTTTGTGTATGGTGTAAAAGAATGGTCGAGTTTCATTCTTCTGTCTATAGCTGTCCAAAATTCCCAGCACCATTTATTGAAGAGACTGTCTTTTTTCCATTGCATATTTTTCTTCTGCTTTGTCGAAGATTTTTTGACCATAGAGTTGAGGGTCGATATCTGGGCTCTCTATTCTATTCCATTGGTCTATATGTCTGTTTTTGTGCCAGTACCATGCTGTCTTGGTGATCACTGCTTTGTGATATAGCTTGAAATCAGGCAACCTGATGTCCCCAACATTGTTTTTCTTTTTCAACATTTCCTTGGCGATTTGGAGTCTTTTCTGATTCCATACAAATTTTAAGATTGTTTGTTCCAGCACTTTGAAAAATGTCATTTTAATTTTGATTGGGATGACATTGAAGTTATAGATTGTTCTGGGTAGCATAAGCATTTTAACAATGTTTATTCTCCTGATCCATGAGCATGCAATGCTTTTCCAACATTTTGTGTCTTCTTCAAATTCTTTCATGAGTGTTTTGTAGTTCCTAGAGTATAGATCCTTTACCTCTTTGGTTAGGCTTATTCTGAGGTATCATATGGTTTTTGGTGCTATTGTAAATGGAATCGTTTTCTAATTTCGCTTTCTACGGTTGCATTGTTAATGTATAAGAAAGCAACTGATTTCTGTGCATATATTTTGTATCCTGCCACATTACTGAATTTCTGTCTAAGTTCTAGTAATTTGGGGATGGAGTCTTCTGGGTTTTCCACATAAAGTATCATGTCATCTGTGAAACGAGAAATTTTGACTTCTTCTTTGCCAATTTGAATACATTATATTTCTTTTTGTTGACTGATATCTTTTGCTAGGACTTCCAGTACTATAATGAACAATAGTGGCAAGAGTGGGCACCCTTGTCATGTTCCTGATCTTAAAGGAAAGGCTCTCAGCTTTTTCCCATTGAGGATGATATTTGCTGTGGGTTTTTCGTAGATGGATTGTATGATCTTGAGGAATATTCCCTCTATCCCTATACTCTGAAGAGGTTTAATCAGAAAAGGATGCTGTATTTTGTCAAATGCTTTTTATGCATCAATTGAGAAGACTATATGTTTCTTCTCTCCTCTTATTAATGTGTTCTATCACATTGATTGATTGCAAATGTTGACCCATCCTTGCATTCCGGGGTTAAGTCCCACTTGCTCTTGGTGGATGATCCTTTTAGTGTATTTTTGGGTCCTATTAGCTAGGATTTTGTTGAGGATTTTATAATCCATATTCATCAGGGATATCGGTCTGAAATTCTCCTTTTTGATGGGCTCTTTGCCTGGTTTGGGAGTTTACGTAATTTGGCCTCATAGAATGAGTCTGGAAACTTTCCCAGGACCTGGGATCATAACCTGAGCCAATGGCAGATGCTTAACAGCTGAGCCACCCAGGTGCCCCTGACCCAGACATTCTAGAGCAGAGTGGTCCTTGGCTTCCAAGTGTTTGAATTTCTTCCAATTTTTTTCTTGTGATTGAGTTCCACTTTTAATCCACTGTGGTCTGACAATATGCAGGGAGTAATCTCAATTTTTGGTATCAGTTGAGACCTGATTTGTGACCCAGTATGTGGTCTATTCCGGAGAAAGTTCCAGATGCATTTGAGAAGAATGAATATTCTGTTGTTTTAAGGTGGAAGATTCTGTATATATTTATCAGGTCCATCTGGTCCAGTGTGTCATTCAAAGCTCTTGTTTCTTTTTTGATTTTCTGCTTAGATGATCTGTCTATTGCTGAGAGTGGAGTATTGAGGTCTCCTACAATTAACATATTACTATCAATATGACTATTTTGGTTAGCAGTTGGCTTATGTAGATCACTGTTCCCATGTTGGGGGCGTAGATATTTACAATTTTTAGATCTTCTTGTTGGATAGACCCTTTAAGAATGATACAGTGTCTTTCTTGTCTATAACTATAGTCTTTAGCTTAAAATCTAATTTGCCTGATATAAGAATTGCTACCCCAGCTTTCTTTTGAGGTCCATTGGCATAGAAGATGGACCTCCATCCTTCACTTTTAGTCTGGATGTATCTTTAGGCTCAAAATGAGTCTCTTGCAGAGCGTATATGAATGGGTCCTGTCTTTTAATCCAATCTGGAACCCTGTGCCATTTTATGGGAGCATTTATGCCATTCACATTGAGAGTGATTATTGAAAGATATGAATTTATTGTCATCATGTTGCCTGTGAAGTCATTGTTTCTCTAGATTGTCTCTGTATATTTCTGTTCTCTATCACTCTTGGGGACTTTCTCCTTTTATAGGACCCCCCCCTTAATATTTCTTCCAGGGCCAGGTTAATGGTCACATATTCTTTCATTTTCTGCCAGTCTTGGAAACTGTGCATCTCTCCATCCATTCTAAATGACAGCCTTGTTGGATAAAGTATTAGCTGCATGTTCTTCTCATTTCGTACTCTGAATATGTCTTGCCCGGCCTTTCTGGCTTGCCAGGTCTCTGTGGCTAGGTCTGACGTTGTTCAGATGTTCCTGCCTCTGTACATAAGGAATATCTTCCCCTTAACTGCCCTTAAGATGGTTTCCTTGGTTCTAAGATTTGCGAGTTTTACTATTACATGTCTGGGTGTTGACCTCTTTTCCTTGATATTGGGAGGGGTCCTCTCTGCCTCTAGGACACCATTCCCCAGATTAGGGAAGTTCTCAGTTAGGATTTGCTCAAATATATCTTCTAGTCCTCTCTCTCTCCACCCCCTCAGGGATCCCAATATTTCTGACATTGGAACGTTTCATGGTGTCACTTATTTCTCTGATTCTATTTTCATGGATTACAATTTGTTTTTCCCTGGCCTTCTCTTTTCCCGTCTTGTCTATTAATTGATCTTCTAAATCACTAATTTGTTCTTCTGCTTCACTTACCTTAGCTGTTAGATTATCTAGATTAGATTGGATCTCACTGATAGCATTTTTACGTTCTGCCAATTCAGCTTTCATTTCTGCCCTTAGGATTCTATGTTGCCATTAATTGATTTCTCCATTCTAGCTATCATCTTCACAGCTGCTACCCTGAAATCCATCTCCAACATCTTGGTTATATCTGCATCCATTTGTAAATCTGTGGCATAAATTATAATCTCTGAGTCTTTCCTATTTTGGGGATTCACTCTCCTAGTCATTCTGTTGATGGGTGGTTGAGGGAATGTATAGATTCCAAATTATTGACTGCAACCCAAACAAGATGCACCTGTTTTCTAGGGACCTTAGGGTCGCTGGCCTCTTGTTTTCCCAGCCTGTGTTCTGGGGGAGGGGCCAGCCATGCTGTTACTCAGGCAACCCTGTTTGGGCAGAGTTGCCCTGCCCCTTGTGGTGGGGGATGGGCTCAGTGGAAACTGGTTTTTTGGGGCTTTTGTTTTCTGCTGGCTTTCCCTGGTGGCTTTCCGAGTCTTGTATGAGAGTCAGAGCAGAAGAGACCGTTTCCTCAGAGCAAATAGATAGCAGTCTGTTCTTCCGTGAGGTCTCCAGGGCACACTATCACTCTTTCTGTCTGTGTTGCTATAAATTGCAGCGTCCTGGGTTGTGCGCCCCTCAGCAGCACTCCCAGTCCTTGCATCCTGGTTGGGGCATGTCTCTGCCCTTTTTGCTTCTAAAACCGCCAGCTGCCCCCTGTTCCCACACACAGCCCCACCCTTCCAGGTTTCAGTCAGCAGGGCTGACCTAAAGTCCTTTCCCTGTTGCTACCAGTCTGAGAGTCTGTGCTTGGCACCCAGTGTGGGAGGCTATGGCTCACCCCCCCTTCTGTTTATCTGCCTATACTTGCCCACGGAATCACGGGTACCCACTTTATACCCCAAAACCAAACTTCTGCCATTTTCTGTTTGTAGAAATCCAGATCTATTTTCTTACATCTCATGTTGATTTCTTGGGTGTTCAGAGTGGTCTCGTAGATATCCAGCTCAATTCCGGAGACTGATTGGAATAGGGTCCCTTACTCCTCTGCCGTCTTTTTCCTCCCCTTTCTTTATTTTTATTAATTAATGATTTATTTGTTTATTTTTGGATGAGACTGGCTAGAGTTTTATCAATTTTGTTGACCCTTTTCAAAGAATCAACTCCTGGTTTTATCTGCTCTTTTTTTGGGGGGTGGTGTATTTTTTTTTAATACTCCAGTCTTATGATACATGTCTTTCTCTGATTGACTTATTTCACTTAGCATAATACCCTCTAGTTCCATCCATGTCATTGCAAATGGCAATATTTCTTTTTTGACGGCTGCATAATATTCCATTATACTCCAATCTTTATTATAGCCTTTTTAAAATAGTTTATCTTTATTATTTCTTTTTTTTTCTGTTCATTTGGTGTTTTGCTGTTATTTTTCTAGCTCCTTTAGCCATAAGGTTAAGTTGTTTGTTTGAGATTTTTCTTGTTTCTTCATGTAGGCCTTTATTACTATAAACTTCCACCTTAGAGCTGCTTTTGCTGCATTCCAAAGTTTTGGACCATTGTGTCAAAAATCTATCAGCTGATAGCTTTATGGGGTTCATTTTCTTTTTTTCACGTGCTTTTTTATTTCTTCTTTTATTTCCTGCTTAAACCATTCATTCTTTATTAACATGTTGTTTAACCTCCATGTGTTTGTGCTCTTTTCAAATTTTTTCTTGTGGTCAATTTCTAGTTTCATAGTATTGTGATCAGAACAGATGCATGGTATGACATCAAATTTTTAAAGATTTTATTTATTTATTAGAGAGAGAGAGAGACAGAGAGAGTACAAGCAGGGGGAGGGGCAGAGGGAGAAGTAGACTCCCTGCTAAGCAGGGATCCCAATGTTGGGCTCTATCCCAGGATCCTGGGATCATGACCTGAACCCAAGGCAGACGCTTAACTGACTGAGCCAACCAGACACCCTTCACTTCAATCTTTGTTAATTTGTTGAGTCTTGTTTTGTGTCCTATTATGTGATTTATTCTGGAGGATGTTCCAAGTACACTTGAAAAGAATGCATATTCTGCTGTTTTAGGACTGAACATTCTGAATATATCTGTGATAACCATCTGGTCCAGTATGTCATTCAAAGATACTGTTTACTTGTTGTTACTCTGTTTAGATGATCTGTCCATTGATATAAATGGGATGTTAAAGTCTCCTACTATTATTGTATTAATATTGATTATTTCTTTGTTGTTTGTTATTAACTGTTTTATGTATTTAGGTGTTCCCATATTGGGTGCAAAAATGTTTACAATTATTATAACTTATTTTTTGAATTATAACTTCTTATTGAACTGTTGCATTTATTATTATATAGTGCCCTTCTTTGTTTTTTGTTATGGTCATTGTTTTAAAACTTATTTTGTCCAATATTAGAGTTTTGTGACTCTGGCTTTCTTTTGACATCCATTTGCATGATATGTTTCTTCATCTCCTCACTTTCAATCTTCGCAGGTGTCTTTGGGTCTGAAATAAATCTCTTATAGGCAGCAAATGGATGGTTCTTTTTCTTTTTATCCATTCTACGTGCAATATAATCATCAATAAATCTGTATTGATTGCCATTTTTTTACTTGTTTATTGTTTCTTTTGCAGTTTTTTTCTGATCCTTTCTTCTCTTGCTCTTTCACAGTTTGTTGGTTTTCTTTAATGATATACTTAAATTTTTACTCTTGGCTTTTTACATATCTATTGATTTTTTTTATTTGTGGTTATCATTTGGTTTATGTGTAGCATCCTCTGCATACCCAACTATATTAAGCTGATGGTTGCTTATTAATATTATTAATTGTTGCTTAATTTTGAAATCATTCTTTTCTCCTCTCCCCTACAGATTTCAGATAATTGGTATTATATTTTACATCCTTTCATTTTATAAATCCTTTGAATGATTTTTACAAAATTATTCATTTTTACTGTTTTTGTGTTTCCTAATTCATACTGTCACTTTTATCCTCTTTTCCACTCAAATAGTCCTCTTTAGTATTTCTTGCAGGCCTGGTTTAGTGTCATAAACTCTTTAGTTTTTCTTTCTGTGAGAAACTCTTTATCTCTCCTCCTATTCTGAATGACAGCCTTGCTGGATAGAATATTCTTGGCTGCAGATTTTTCCCTTTCAGCATTTTGTATATATCATGACACTCCCTTTTGGCCTGCAAAGTTTTTAGTGAAAAATCAGCTGATAGCTTTATGGGGTTTATTTGTATATAACCACATTCTGTCATCTTGTCACCTTTAAAATTGTTTCTTTATAATGATTTTTTGCTATTTTAATTTCTGTGAGTCCTGGTGTGAACCTCCTTGGGTTTAATTTGTTTTGGAATCTTTGGTTCATGCATTTGGAACTCTATTTTCCTTCCCGGATTTGGGGAGTTTTTATCTATTATTTCTTCAAATACATTTTCTGCTCCTTTTCTCTCTCTTCTTCTGGTGTCCCTATAATGTGAATGTTATTATACTTGATGGATTCACTGAGTTCTCTACGTCTATTCTCATTATCAAGTGTTTGTCACTCATCTGTTCGGCTTGATTGCTTTCTAGTACTCTACTCTCCAGGACACTGATACAGTCCTCTGCTTTTTTAATCTACTATTTATTTCATCTATTTTATATGTTATTGTATTTATTGAGTTCTTCATCTGTGATATGTTTATTTTATCTCTGTAAAGGGTCTCAAAAATGTCCTCCACCCTTTTCTGAAGTTCAGTGAGTATCTTTATGATCACTAAAGTAAATTCTCATTCAGGTATACTACTTATTTCTGTTTCACTTAGATCTCCCACTGTGATTTTGCCATATTCTTTTATTTAGGAAAAATGCTGTGTCTTCATTTTGTTGACCTCTCTGTGCCCATTTCTCTGTATTAGGAAAGTCAGCTACATCTTCTGGTCTTAAAAATAGTGATTTCACAGGCACCCAGGTTACTCAGTTGGTTAAGCATCCCAATCTTGATCTCAGTTCAGGTCATGACCTCAGGGTCATGAGTTCAAGCCCCGCATTGGGCTCTGTGCTGGGCATGGAGCCTGATTAAGATTCTCTCTCTCGGGCGGCCTGGGTGGCTCAGTTGGTTAAGCGACTGCCTTCAGCTCGGGTCATGATCCTGGAGTCCCGGGATCGGGTCCCGCATCAGGGTCCCTGCTCAGTAGGGAGTCTGCTTCTCCCTCTGACCCTTCCCCCTCTCATGCTCTCTCTATCTCATTCTCTTTCTCAAATAAGTAAATAAAATCTAAAAAAAAAAGATTCTCTCTCTCCTGGGGCACCTGGGTGGTTTAGTCAGGTAAGCGTCTGCTTTTGGCTCAGGTTATTATCCCAAGATCCTCAGATTGAGCCCCACATCAGGCTCCCAGCTCAGCGGGGAGCCCTCCCCCCTGCTTGGGCTCTCTCTCTCTCTGTCTTTGTCAAATAAATAAATAAAATCTTTAAAAAGTAGAAAAATATTCTCTCTCTCCCTCTCTCTTTGTCCTCCCCCCACTTGCATGCTCTCTCTCTCTAAAAGAAAAAAAGAAAGAAAAAGAAAAAAGAAAAAGTGACTTTATGAAGACAATTCCTTTTTTTAAGATTTTATTTATTTGACACAGAGAGAGCACAAGGAGGGGGAGCAGGAGCAGGGGAGGGAGAAGCAGTCTCCTTGCTAAGCAGGAAGCTCAATGTGGGGCTCAATCCCAGGAAGCTGGGATCATGACATGAGCCAAAGACAGATGCTTAACCAACTAAGTCACCGGGTGCTCCTGAAAAAGCTTTCCTGTAGTGCCCTATAATACAGTGTTCCCTTTCACCAGAACGTGGCTCTACAGGGGGGTTCCCCATGTATGTTGCTTGTATCTTGCTATTTGGTCTGGGTAGCTTTTCCCTTCAGTCCAGACATCAGCACTAACTCTCTACCTGTGTGGGCTGTGCTTGCTCTCTGTGGTGTAAGTGAAAACTAGGCAGATGGGTTCCAAGAAGGCATAAACACAAGAGGGCTCATGGGTGAGACAGTGGTGTTAGCAAAATTTGCACTGAGCCACAAGCCTTCGGTAGGATCCCCCAAAGCATAGCAGTAGTGTAGTGGCAACATCTGGGGGTACAGTGCATGGCAGTGTTGGTGTCCAAGGTTGTGTGGCAGTTGTGTGCTCTGCTGCTGGCATGGTGTGTAGCTTCTGTGCTCGTGATGGTGGCTGGGTGTGTCTGGTGTCTGTGCTCATGCCAGCTAGGCAGGGAACAACCTGTTAGCAAAATCTGTGTTGAGTCACTCATAGAGGGTGCTGTGCTTGGAGGAAGTGGATGAGTGGGGTAGGTGGAGGAAGAAAAATAGGCTAAGTCCAGTGCCAAGGCCAGTAGGCTTAGAATGGTAAATCCTCTGGAGAACTTGTGGGTGAGATAGGTTATGTAGCAAGTATCTAGGCAGTGCCACCTCCCACAGATGGCTCAGTGTTTATGCTGGGAGTTTGGGGAGAAAAAAATGGTGACTGCCAGTTCCTTCATTCCTGGAGAAGTCCCCCAACATGTTCTGAAATCCTGATAAACAGATCTCCCTCAGTTTGCCCCATGTGTTGTGCAAACTGTGGATTCTATATTGCCTTTCTGCAGGTTCTTTAAGGGCACAAAACTACCTATCACTCACCCTGACAGCCTGCCCAGTGCTGAGTTAGCTGACTTCTAAAGCTCCAGGGTCCAAGTCCACAGGTTATACAAACTCGTGAAATTCAGCCCCTCTGGTTTTCAAGGCCTGACATTATAGGGAATCATTTTCCCCTTGTGGGCTCTCTGGTTCCTTCCACTTTCTATGCTCTCAGTTCCCTCTCTTCTTCTCAGGGGCAGCTCCCAACCAACATTTCTGCCCTTCCTAACCTCTCTGATGCAGCTGCTTATCTACATTTCACTCTGGAGTTTATTCTGCCAGTCTTTGGATCACTCTCCAGTTTATTCATTCAGATGTGAATAATACCTAGTTGTAAACATGGAATGAGGTGAGTTTAAGGTCCTCCAACTCTGCCATCTTCCCCAAGCATCCCCTATTCCTAGGTATCTTTTATATTTGGTGCAATTATAAATGGAATTGATTATTTAATTTCTCTTTCTGCTCCATTATTGTGGTACAGAAACCCAACACATTTGGGAACATTGATTTTGTATCCTGTGATTTTTCTGAATTCATTTACCAGTTCTAGTAGTTTTTTGGTGGGGTTGTTAGGGTTTTTGATATGTAATATCTTGCCATCTGCAAATAGTGAAAGTTTTGCTTCTTCCTTACCACTTTTATTATTTTTTGTTGTCTAATTTCTGTGGCTAGGATTTCCAATCACTACTTGAATAAAAGTGGTGAGGGTGGATATCCTTGTCTTATTCTTAACTGAGAGGGAAAGCTCTGTTTTTCCCAATTGAGTGTGATGTTCATTGTGTGTTTTTTCATCAATAGAGTTTATTATATTGAGGTAGATTCCCTCTAAGCCTACTTTGTTAAGGGCTTTTATTATGAATGGATGTTGTACTTTGCCAAATCCTTTTTCTGTATCTATTAAAATGATAATTTTTTTAATCCTTTCTCTTACTGATGAGATGTATCATGTTGATTGGTTTGTAAGTATTGAACCACACTGGCATCCCAGGAATAAATCCTATTTGATCATGGTTAATTATTTTTTAATGTATTGTCAGATTTTGTTTGCTGATATTTTGTTGAAGATTTTTGCATCTATGTTCATCAGAGTCATAGGGCTGTGTTTCTCTCTTTTTGTGTGTGGTCTCTATCTGGTTTTGTTATCTCAGTGATAGTGGCCTCATAGAAAGAAGTAGAAGTTTTCCTTCCTCTTCTTTTTTTGGACTACTTTGAGAAGAATAGGTATTCACTCTTCTTTAAATATTTAGTACAATTCACCTGTGAAGTTGTCTAGTCTTGGACTTTTGTTTCTTGGGAGGTTTTTTTTTTCCCCTTGGGAGTTTTTTGATTACTGATTCAATCTCCTTGCTGGTAATTGGTCTGTTCAAATTTTGTACTTCTTTCTGCTTCAGTTTTTGTAGGTGTCTAGGAATTTATCCATTTCCTCTAGGTTGTCAAATGTGTTGACATATAGTTTCTCATAATATTATTTTACAATTGTTTGTATTTCCATGATGTTCATTGTTATTTCTCCTCTTTCATTTGTTATTTTGTTTACTTGAGTCCTTTCTCTCTCTCTTTTTTTTTTTTTGAGTCTGTTGAGAGGTTGACTTTTTTGAAAGACCTACTCCTGGCAGTTTGTTGTGTTCTCTCTTCAAGGGTGGGTATTCTTTTCCTAAAGCCTTCTGGGCTCTCATGGAGCTGAGCCTACTGATTTTTAAAGTTTTACACTTTAAGTCTTACTGGTTCTAAGAGCTGATGAATTTCAGCTCATCTTACTTTCAAAACCAAATGTTATGGGGCATCCTCTTCCCTTAGTGGGTTCCACAGTGTGTTAGTCCATTTCTTGCCCTTTACCATACCCCTGTCTCCCTACCAATTGTGGATAGTTAAGATCCTTTTCACTCCAAAACTGCACATCTGCCCTTTCTATTTTTTTTGTTGTGGCCTCTTCTCTACTTTTAGTTGTGGAGTTTGTTCTCTTCAGGTTGTTTTCTGGGTTATTTATTGATGTGACTGTTATTTAGTTGTATCCATGGGACAAGGCAAGCTTAGAGTCCCTCTGCCCTGCCATCTTCCACTGAATCTGCAGTTTTATTCTTTTGTATGTGGATATTAACCGCCCTTCCCAAATTTATTGAAGGCATTGACCTTTACCCACTGTCTGTGTTTAAAGCCCTTGTTTATAGCCCTTGCCTAACATTAGTTGTCTATAGATATGTGTTTATGTCTAGGCTCTCAAGTTCGTTTTCTTGATCTATGCATGTTTTTATGCCAGCACCATACTGTTTTGATTGCTATAGCTTTGTGGTATACTTTGAAGTCAGGAAGTGTGATGTCTCCAGTTTTGTTCTTCTTTCTCAAGATTGCTTTGGCTATTTGGTATTTTTTGTGGTTTCATACAGATTTTAGGAAAGGTTTTGTTTGTTTTCTGTTTCTGTGAAAATTGCCACTGGAATTTTTTGGGATTGTATTGGGTGTAGATTGCTTTGAGTAGTATGAGTATTTTCACAATATTAATTCTTCCAATACAAGATCCCAAAATATTTGTTTCCATTTATTTCTGTTTGTTTTCAATATCTTTCATGAATGTGTTTTTAGTGTAAAGTACCTGATCGAAAAATTTTTTAAAAATATAACATAAATGAATGACATTAAGCTTTCGATTGCTAAGGTAGTCACTTGAAGATCATCTATTTCTAGTTAAGTATTTTGCCAGCTACACAGCTATAAAAGTAGCCAGGTCATCCACCCATGTAGTTCCTCTTTTTGATAAAGCTCTGGTTGAACTAGATAACTAACCATTTGAATAATATTGTTTTTCTTTTCTTTTGCTTTAATTCCTGTTTTATGTATTAAATACAATAATAAAAAGTGAGCCCATAAAATGCTAGACATTCCAGCCTCAACTCCAGGAATAGAACAACACCAAATTTGTGCTTGTTCTCTCTCCCCACAATTTCACTCTTTGGACTTGGGCATACCATGTAACCTCCAGGACTTACGAGTAATAAACCTTTTTCCCCCCCAGACTTACCTGATTGTTGTTAATAAGTTCAATATTGAAATTATAATGACCACAACATTTTCTCAAACCATTGACAAGTATTGTGAGCCCAGATAAGTCCTCCCAGGTATTCTGGCCATTAGCATCAATATCAATAGGCTGAGACAGACCCCAAACAATCAGCAATATTGCATAATTGTCCATTCAGTTAACTTATGGGAATGAGTTAGCTACCCCTGGCTTAGTAACAAGCTAACCCTGATGGGTAGCACTATCTGGAGGGGAACACTGTTTGCCAGGGGTGTGCCATGCTGCTGTGTGCTATTGCACATTGCCTCTGTCATGTGTTGCCTTCGGTATCCAGACCAAAATGTCACAACTGCCATTATAATCTTGTGCTCTCCCTGTATCAGTCTGACCAAAGCCTTATGGTCTAATGAGATAACTAGGCCCCTGATTATAAAGACCTTAATTGTCTACTAATGTAATTGAGGGTCCTCCACGTCTTGATTCCAAGGAGAATTAAGGAGGGTGAACTGTATGTCAAGACTCTTATCATAGGAGATGTACTGGGCTGGAGGCACAAAGAAAGAATATTCTAGTAGGTAAGGAAGATGGAGACCTCCAACTGCAATGACTGAGTTGGTGGGAGGTTCTGGGACTATGAGCCTTAACGTAAATTACTGAAATAGTCTTAAAATAGGAAATCAATACTAGCATTAAAAGGAAAATACAGCAAAGACCTGACGTTTCTGTATTACCACCTCACTTGCTGCTGTCACTCTTTAGTCCCTGATCCAATGGGATATCATGGGACTAATTCCTGGCATGATGTAGCTAAAAAGATTAATAATGGACAAATATACATATCCTGAACATCTGGTGCCTGTGTTTGTCTCCTAAGCATCATGAGGAGGCACAGCAACTCTTCAAAAAATCCGAAATCCCTGTGGAAACTTCTTGGGCATTGCTCACTGCTATGGCATAATGGCATGAAGCGGTTCCAGTTTGTGTTCAAGAGGCCTAGGAACTTTACAAACACTCTGTGCATGTTATGCTAATGGAGGTAGACCTTAATCCTCGTAAGGTCAGTTTGTACCTTGGAAAGGTAAGCAGCCACCTATAAAGAGGGTTCACAGGGATATCATCCATAAATTTTTCTGACAATAATATGTAATGTAAATGTAACAGGAAAAAATCAAAGAGGCAGAAACTGAGATTAGAAGCTATAGCTTAACTGAAATTTAAGCCTTTCTTAAAGTTTCTGCAGCAAGAAAGAGAAGGGTTATTGCTGGTTTTTATAGTGTGCTCTGAATTGTTACTCACAGATGCTGAAATCCATCAACTGACTTGTATGTCTAAAAATCCTAAAATCCATAAACATCTCAAAGATCCATCTAGGCTATTTGTCTATTTCCTCTGAGATACCACAGATTCAGAGCCCCCTTGGATTTCCATGAATGGTATAGAACCAAGAAACATGCCTCATGAAATGTACCTGACACTAAGGAAACAGCTGACTGTTACAGAGTACTCTAGTGAGGATGAAGAGGGATAGGGAAAGCAAAGGTCTCCAGAGCCTCTGATATTGTACCAAGGCCCTCCCTCTCCTCACTGGAATATTTACTGACAGGTACCATGCCAAACCTTTTATCACAACCTTCACTGTTAAGGCTCATGGTGAATGGAAAACATTATATGAAGCCCAAGTTCCACTGCACAAAATTGTCATAGCCCAATGGACTTATCATTCTTATGACCATAGTGACCCAAACGTCCTCTCTTCATTTCCAACCCTGAAGATGCCCCATTTGACCCTGAGTCCAGAGAATTCATTTTAAATGGTGTTCACCATAATTAAAGGGCAGAGTTATTGCATTTATTTTTTATTTTTTATTATGTTCAGTTAGCCACTGTATAGTACATCATTAGTTTTGATGTACTGTTCAATGATCCATTAGTTAAGTATAACACCCAGTGCTCATCACAGTGCATGCCCTCCTTAATACCATCACCCTGTTATCCCCTCCCCCCACCCTCCTCCCTTCTGCAACCCCCAGATTGCTTTTTGGGGTTCATAGCCTTTCATGGTTTGTCTCCCTCTCTGATTTCTCCCCCTTTGGATTTCCCTTCCTTCCCCTATGGTCCTCTGTGCTATTGCTTATGTCCCACATGTGAGTGAAACCATATGATAATTGTCTTTCTCTACTTGACTTACTTCTTTTAACATAGTCCCCTCCAGTTCCAACCATGTTGATGCAAATGATGGGTATTCATCGTTTCTGATGGTTGAATAATATTCTGTTGTATGTATGAACCACATCTTCTTTATCCATTCATCTGTTGAAGGACATCTTGGCTCCTTCCACAGTTTAGCTATCCTGGACATTGCTGCTGTTAACATTAGGGTGCATGTGCCCTTTCTTTTCACTACATCTGTATTTTCGTGGTAAATAGCTAGCAGTGCAAATGGTGGGTCATAAGGTAGCTCTATTTTTAGTGTCTTGATGAACCTCCATACTGTTTCCCAGAGTGTCTGTACCAGCTTGCCTTCCCACCAACAGTGTAAGAGGGTTGCCCTTTCTCTGCATCCTTGCCAACACCTGTTGTCTCCTATCTTGTAAATTTTTGCCATTGTAACTGGTATAAGGTGGTATCTTATTGTGGTTTTGATTTATATTTCCCTGATAGCTAGTGATGTTGAACATTTTTTCATGTGTCTGTTAGCCATTTGTTTGTCCTCTTTGGAAAAGTGTCTGTTCATGTCTTCAGCCCATTTATTGACTGGATTATTTGATTTTGGGGTGATGAGTATTGGCACAAAAACAGACACATAGATCAGTGGAACAAAATAGAAACCCCAGAATTGCACCCTCAACTAATCTTCAATAAATCAGGGAAGAATATCCAATGGAAAAAAGACAGTGTCTTCAATATAATAAAATAATAAAATAAAAAATAAAATAAAATAAAATAAGACAGTCTCTTCTCTGCCACATGCAGAGGAATGAAACTGGACTATTCTCTTAAACAATACACAAAAATAAACTCAAAATGGAGGAAAGACCTAAATGTGAGACAAGAATCCATAAAAATCCTAGAGGAGAACATAAGCAGTAACCTCTTTGACATTGGCCACAGCAACTTCTTTCAAGACGTCTCTAAAGGCAAGGGAAACAAAAGCAAAAATGAACTTTTGGGACTTCATCAAGATAAAACGCTTTTGCACAGCTAAGGAAACAGTCAACAAAACAAAGAGGCAACCCACAGAATGGGAGAAGATATTTGCAAATGACATTACAGATAAAGGGCTGGTATCCAAGATCTATAAAGAAGTTCTCAATCTCAACACTCAAAAAAACAAATGATCCAGTTAAGTTTTTTTTACTTAAAGCCTCTATTGTCTATTATTTATTTATTTATTTATTTCACCAGGCTAACCCATGCCCCCACCCCCTTCCCCTCTAGAACTCTCAGTTTGTTTTTCAGAGTCCATTGTTTCTCATGGTTCGTCTCCCCCTCCAATTTCCCCTCCTTCATTCTTCCCCTCCTGCTATCTTCTTTTTTATTCTTAACATATATTACCTTATTGTTTCAGAGGTACATAAGCATAGAAACTATTTTTTATTTACTTATTTGTTTAGGTTTTCATTAGTATGGAATATCCTATTCAATCACTTCAGTTTCAGTGTATGCAAGCAGTTATGTCTGATGTGAGTGTCTTACAGTTAATGTAGATTTGGTTCTTGTTTTTATTTTGACCATTTAACAACTGTCTTTTGATTGGAAAATTTATTACATTTTCATGTAAAGAAATTAATGTTATGCACAGACCTGCTATTGCCAGTATATTAATTGTTTCCTGGATGTTTGATAATTCATTTGTTCTTTTATTTTTCTTTTACTGAAACCCTTTGTAATTTGATACTTTTCTATAGCTGTATGCTCTGACACCCTCCTCTTTAACTTTTGTATATCTTGTATAGGATTTTCCTTTATGATTACCATAAGCTTCCTCCAAAATGTCTTAGGGTTATAACAGTCTATTTTAAGCTGGTAACAACTTAACCTAATCATATGCAAAAGCTGTGTATATTTATTCCTCCTCAAACATTTCATGTTTTAATATTACTATTTACATAGTTCATATTTTGTATTCCTCAATAAATTATTAAAGTAAGAGTTATTTAAATACTTTGTCTTTTGTCATTTTTTATATAGTTAATAGTGATTTACACACCACTATTACAGTATTAGGGTATTCTGAATTCGTCTACATATTTACATATTCATATGTACTCATGTTACTACTTAATGTCATTTAATTTGTTTTTATAATTTCAAACTATTTATTTTTTAAGATTTATAATTTTAATTACAGTTAGTTAGCATAGTGTTATATTATTGTCCTTTCATTTTATTTTTTTATTTTTTTTAAAGATTTTATATATTTATTTGAGAGAGAGAGAATGAGAGATAGAGAACATGAGATGGAAGAGGGTCAGAGGGAGAAGCAGACTCCCTGCTGAGCAGGGAGCCTGATGTGGAACTCCATCCTGGGACTCCAGGATCATGACCTGAGCCAAAGGCAGTCACTTAACCAGCTGAGCCACCCAGGCGCCCTGTCTTTCATTTTAGCTTAAAGAACTCCTTAACATTTCTTGCAAGTCACTTGGTGGTGATGACATCCCGCAGTTTTTCATTGTCTAGAAAAGTCTTTATTTCTCCTTTACTTCTTTTTTTAAAATTTTTTATTGTTATGTTAATCACCATACATTACATCATTAGTTCTTAATGTAGTGTTCCATGATTCATTGTTTGTTCATAACACCCAGTGCTCCATGCAGAATTTGCCCTCTTTAATACCCATCACCAGACTAACCCATCCCCCAACCCTCCTTCCCTCTAGAACCCTCAGTTTGTTTTTCAGAGTCCATCATCTCTCATGGTTCGTCTCCCCCTCCGACTTACTCCCTTTCATTCTTGCCCTCCTGCGATCTTCTTCTTTTCCTTTTTTCTTAACATATGTTGCATTATTTGTTTCAAGGGACAGATCTGTGATTCAACAGTCTTGCACAATTCACAGCGCTCACCATAGCACATACCCCACCCAATGCCTATCACCCAGCCACCCCATCTCTCCCACCCCCTGCCACTCCAGCAACCCTCAGTTTGTTTCCTGAGATTAAGAATTTCTCATATCAGTGAGGTCATATGATACATGTCTTTCTCTGATTGACTTATTTCACTCAGCATAACACCCTCCAGTTCCATCCACGTCGTTGCAAATGACAAGATCTCATTCCTTTTGATGGCTGCATAATATTCCATTGTGTATATATACCACATCCTCTTTATCTATTCATCTGTCGATGGACATCTTGACTCTTTCCACAGTTGGGCTATTGTGGACATTGCTGCTATAAACATCGGGGTGCACGTACCCCTTTGGATCCCTACATTTGTATCTTTGGGGTAAATACCCAGTAGTGCAATTGCTGGATTGTATGGTAGCTCTATTTTCAACTGTTTGAGGAACCTCCATACTGTTTTCCAGAGGGGTTGCACCAGCTTGCATTCCCACCAACAGTGTAGGAGGGTTCCCCTTTCTCCACATCCCCACCAACATCTGTCGTTTCTTGATTTGTTAATTTTAGCCATTCTAACGGGTGTGAGGTGGTATCTCTTTGAGGTTTTGATTTGGATTTCTCTGATGCCGAGCGATGTTGAGCACTTTTTCATGTGTCTGTTGGCCATTTGGATGTCTTCTTTGGAGAAATGTCTGTTCATGTCTTCTGCCCATTTCTTTATTGGATTATTTATTCTTTGGGTGTTGAGTTTGGTAAGTTCTGTATAGATTTTGGATACTAGCCCTTTAACTGATATGTCATTTGCAAATATTTTCTCCCATTTTGTCGGTTGTCTTTTGGTTTTGTTGAGTGTTCCCCTTGCTGTGCAAAGCTTTTTATCTTGATGAAATCCCAATATTTCATTTTTGCCCTTGCTTCCCTTGCCTTTGGCGATGTTTCTAGGAAGAAGTTGCTGCAGCTGAGGTGGAAGAGTTTGCTACCTGTGTTCTCCTTTAGGATTTTGATGGACTCCCGTTTCACATTTAGGTCTTTCAACCATTTGGAGTCTATTTTTGTGTGTGGTGTAAGGAAATGGTCCAGTTTCATTCTTCTGCATGTGGCTGTCCAATTTTCCCAACACCATTTGTTGAAGAGACTGTCTTTTTCCCATTGGACATTCTTTCCTGTTATGTCAAAGATGAGTTGACCATAGAGTGGAGGGTCCATTTCTGGGCTCTCGATTCTGTTCCATTGATCTATGTGTCTGTTTTTGTGCCAGTACCATACTGTCTTGATGATGACAGCTTTGTAATAGAGCTGGAGTCAGGAATTTTGATGCCACCGGCTTTGCTTTTCTTTTTCAATATTCCTCTGGCTATTCGGGGTCTCTTCTGGTTTCATACAAATTTGAGGATTATTTGTTCTATTTCTTTGAAAACAGTGGATGGTATTTTGGTGGGGATTGCATTGAATGTGTAGATTGCTCTAGGTAGCATTGACATCTTCACAATATTTGTTCTTCCAATCCAGGAGCATGGAAGGTTTTTCCATTTCTTTGTGTCTTTTTCAATTTCTTTTATGAGCATTTTATAGTTTTCTGAGTACAGATCCTTTGCCCCTTTGGTTAAATTTATACCTAGTTATCTTAAGGTTTTGGGTGCAATTGTGAATGGGATCGACTCCTTGATTTGTCTCTCTTCTGTCTTGTTGTTGGTGTATAGTAATGCCACTGATTTCTGTGCATTGATTTTATATTCTGCTACTTTACTGAACTCCTGTGTGAGTTCTAGCAGTTTGGGGTGGAGTCTTTTGGGTTTTCCACATACAGTATCATATCATCTGCAAAGAGTGAGAGTTTGACTTCCTCTTTGCCGATTTGGATGCCTTTGATTTCTTTTTGTTGTCTGATTGCTGTGGCTAGGACTTCTAATACTATGTTGAATAGCAGTGGTGATAGTGGACATCCCTGCCACGTTCCTGTCCTTAGGGGAAAAGCTCTCAGCTTTTTCCCATTGAGAATGACATTCGCTGTAGGTTTTTCATAGATGGCTTTTATGATGTTGAGGTATGTACCCTCTATCCCTATACTCCGAAGAGTTTTGATCAAGAAAGAATGCTGTACTTTGTCAAATGCTTTTTCTGCATCTATTGAAAGGATCATATGATTCTTTTGTTAATGTATTGTATCACGTTGATTGATTTGTGGATGTTGAACCGGCCTTGCAGTCCAGGGATTAATCCCACTTGGACATGGTGAATAATCCTTTTAATGTACTGTTGGTTCCTATTGGCTAGTATTTTGGTGAGAATTTTTGCATCCATGTTCATCAAGGATATTGGTCTGTAATTCTCCTTTTTGATGTCTTTCTCTGGTTTTGGGATCAAGGTAATGGTGGCCCCATAAAATGAGATTGGAAGTTTTCCTTCCATTTCTATTTTTTGGAACAGTTTCAGGAAAATAGGTATTAATTCTTCTTTAAATGTCTGATAGAATTCCCCTGGGAAGCCATCTGGCCCTGGGCTTTTGTTTGTTGGGAGATTTTGGATGACTGCTTCAATTTCCTTAGTGGTTATAGGTCTGTTCAGGTTTTCTATTTCTCCCTGCTTCAATTTTGGTAGTTGATACATCTCTAGGAATGCACCTATTTCTTCCAGGTT
>NW_027397143.1:604740-605031 GCF_003265705.2 Callorhinus ursinus | reverse complement strand
CATGCTCTCTGTCTCTCATTCGCTCTCTCTCAAATAAATAAATAAAAACTTTAAAAAAAAAAGAAAGGGATAACAGATTGGATTTATGTACAATAAAATAATATTTATTTAATATAGAGTTAATATAAAGTTAAAGTGTAAATATTTTGGTTTCAATATTGAGTTAATATAGAGTTAACATTTGTTTTTGTTTATCTTATAAAAATGGGATTATATTTTTTCTGCATCTCTTTATCTCTCTTTCTTTCTCTTTCTTTCTTTCTTTCTTTCTTTTTCTTTCTTTCTTTCTTT
>NW_027397143.1:587953-604640 GCF_003265705.2 Callorhinus ursinus | reverse complement strand
TTGTTATTATGTTAGTCACCATACAGTACTTCATTAGTATTTGATGTACTGTTCCATGATTCATTATTTGTGTCTAACACCCAATGTTCATTGCAATACTTGGCCTCCTTAATACCCATCACTGCACTAACCCATCCCCCCCACCCTCCCTTCTGAAACTCTCAATTTGTTTCCCAGAGTCCAGAGTCTCTCATGGTTTATTTCCTTCTCTGATTCCCCCCCTCTTCATTTTTCCCTTCCTTCTAATGTCCTCCATGCTATTCCTTATGTTCCACAAATAAGTGAAATCATATGATAATTGTCTTTCTCTCTTTGACTTATTTCATGTAGCACAACCCCCTACAATTTCATCCATGTCAATGCAAATCGTGGGTATTCATCCTTTTGTTCATATAGGAATACAACAGATTTCTGTATGTTGACTTTTTATCCTGTGACTTTACTGAATTCTTGTATTAGTTCTAACCTTTTTTGGTGGAGTCTTTGGTTTCCTACAGAGATTATCATGTCATCTGTGAATAGTAAAATTGTTCCTTCTTCCTTGCCAATTTGGATGCTTTTATTTCCTTTTGTTGTCTAATTGTTGAAGCTAGGACTTCCAGTATTATGTTAAATGACAATGGTGAGAGTGGACACCCCTGTCTTGTTCCTGACCATAGAGGAAAAGCTCTTGTTTATTCCCATTGAAAATGATATTATCTGTGGGTCTTTTGTATATGGCCTTTATGATGTTTAGGTATGTTTCCTCTATCTCAACTTTGTTCAGGGTTTTTTATCAAGAATAGATGCTATATTTTGTCAAATGCTTTTTCTGCATATATTGGGAGGATCATATGATCCTCATCTTTTCTTTTATTAATTAGTGTTGTATTATGTTGATTTGTGAATATCAAACCACTCTTGAAGCACGGGAATACATCCCACTTGGTCATGTTTAATAATTATTTTTTAATAAATATTTTGTTAAATATTTGGAGAGAGAGAGAGGGAGAGAGCAGGGGTAGAGGCAGAGGGAGAGGACGAGAGAAGCAGATTCTGTACTGAGCATGGAGTTTGACACAAGACTTGATCTCAGGACCCTGTGTACATGATCTGAGCCAAAATCAACTCAGACACTCAACCCACTGAGCCACCTTGGCGACCCATGAATAATTATTTTAATGTACTGTTGTATTTGCTTTGCTAGTCTTTCTGAGAATTTGCATCTAGATTCATCAGGGATATTGGCCTGTAATTCTCTTTTTTAGTGGGGTCTTTGGTTTTGGAATCAAGGTGATGCTGGCCTCAAAAAAATGAGTTTGAAAGTTTTCCTTCCATTTCTATTTTTTGGAACAGTTTGAGAAGAAGAGATTTTAACTCTTCTTTAAATGTTCGGTAGAGTTCTCATGTAAAGCCATCTGTTGCTGGACATTTGTTTGTTGGGACATTTTTGATCACTGATTCAAATTCTTTGCTGGTTATGAGTCAGTTTAAATTTTTTTTCTTCCTGTTTCAGTTTTGGTAGTTTGTGTATTTCTAGGAATTTACCCATTTCTTCCACATTTCTACTTTGTTGGCATTTAATTTTTCTTAATATTATCTTATAATTGTATTTCTGTGGTATTGGTTGTAATCTCTCCTGTCATTCATGATTTTATTTACTTGGGTCCTTTCTCTCTTTTCTTTTTGATAAGTGTGAGTAGAGGTTTATCAAATTCATTAATTCTTTCAAAGAACTAGCTCCTATTTTCATTGATCTGTTCTAGCGGTTTTTGTTTGTTTTCTGTTTGTTTCTATGTCATTTATTTCTCCTCTAATCTTTATTTCTCTTCTTCTGGTGGCTGTAGGCCTTATTTGCTGTTACTTTTCTAGCTCATTTAGGTGTAAGGTCAGCTTGTGTTTTTGAGACTTTTGTTGCTTCTTCAGGTGGGCCTGTATGGTTATATACTTCCCTTTCTGCTTGCTTTTGTTGCATCCCAAAGGGTTTGGACTGTCTTATTTTAATTTTCATTTGCTTCCACATATTTTTTTTATTTTTTCAATTTCCTGATTAACCCATTCCTTCTTTAATTAGATGATTTTTAACCTGCATGTATTTGTGGTCTTTCCAAATTTTTTCTCGTGGTTGACTTCAAGTTTCATAGTATTATGGTCTGAAAATATGCATGGTATTATCTCAATCATTTTGTAATTGTTAAAGCCTTATTTGTGACCTAGTATGTGATGTATTCTGGAGAATGTTTCATGTACACTCAAAAAGAATGTGTATTCTGCTGCT
Organism: Callorhinus ursinus; assembly: GCF_003265705.2. Taxonomy (NCBI): domain Eukaryota; kingdom Metazoa; phylum Chordata; class Mammalia; order Carnivora; family Otariidae; genus Callorhinus; species Callorhinus ursinus. Next base: position 602,383 of record NW_027397143.1, on the reverse strand, counting down.
TTAGGATACAATGTTCTGAATATATCTATTAAGTCCATCTGGTCAAATGTGTCATTAGAAAGCATTTTTTCCTTGTTGATTTTCTGCTTAGATGATGTTTCCATTGATGTAAGTGGGGTGTTAAAGTCCTTTACTGTTATTGTACTATTACCAATGAGTTTGTTTTATATTTGTTATTAAATCATTTATATTTTTGGGTGCTCCCATATATATTTACAATTGTTAGATCTTCTTGTTAGATAGTCGCCTTTATTTTGATCTAGAGCTTTTCTTCATCTCTTGTTACAGTCTTTGGTTTAAAATCTAGTTTGTCTAATATAAGTATGGCTTCTCTAGGATTCTTTTGATGTCAACCAACATGATTACTGTTGCTCCATCCCTACACTTTCAATCTGCAGGTTGTCTTTAGGTCTAAAATGAGCCTCATTTTGGCAACATATAGATGGGTCTTATTCTTTTTTATCCATTCTAATACCTTTGTCTCTTGATTGGAGCATTTAGTCCATTTACATTCAGAATAATTATTAATAGATATGAATTTACTGTCCTTGTATTACTCATAAACCCTTTGTTTCTGGAGATTTTTTCTGTTCCTTTCTAGTCTTTGTTGCTTTTGGTGTTTTTTCCCCACTTGAAGAGTCCCCTTTAATATTGCTTGCAGGGCTGATTTAGTGGTCATGAACTCCTTTAGGTTTTGTTTGGGCATCTGTTTAATTCTCCTTCTATTCTGAATGGTGGCCTTTCTGGATAAATTATTCTTGGCTGCATATTTTTCCCTTTCAGCACATTGAACATATTATGCCTCTTCTGGCCTGTCAAGTTTCTGTGGGTAAGTCCGCTGCTAACCTTATTTGTTTTCCTTTGTAAGTTAAGGATTTATTTTCCCTTGCTTTCAGGATCTTTCCCTTATCTCTGTATCTTGCAAATTTAACTACAATATGTCTTGGTGTTGGCCTGATTTTTGTTTGTTGTTGCTGTTTTTGTTTGTTTGTTTGTTTGTTTTATGGGAGTTCTCAGTGCTTTTTGGATTTGGATGTCTGTTTCTTTCACAGATTAAGGAAGTTTTTGTTATAATTTTCTCAAATAAACCTTAAGCCCTTTTTTTCCCTTCTCTTCTTCTTCTGGGACTCCTATAATGTGAATGTCATTATGCCTTTTAGAGTTATTTAGTTCCCTAATTCTACATTTGTGATGCAATATTTTTCCCTCTTCTTATCAGCTTCATTATTTTCCAAAATTTTTTTTCTTCTCTATCACTTACTTGTTTCTCTGCTTCTTCTATCCTTGTGGTCATTACATTCAGTCAGTTTTGCAACTTGGTTATAATATTTTTTTTTAAATTTTTGTCCTGACTTGTTTTTAGGTCTGTATCTCTGTGGTAAGGGTCTCCCTTGTGTCTTTTTTGCTTTTCTCAAGCCCAGCTAGTATCCTTGTGATTGTTGTTTTAAATTCTGGTTCAGACATATTATTTACATCTGTTTTGATTAGATCCCTGGCCATGATCTTTTCCTGATCTCTCTTTTTGTATGAATTCCTCCATCTTAGCATTTTGTCTAGGTCTCTGTCTTCTTGTGTTAGGAAAGCTCATTATGTTACTTGCTCCTGAGAGTAATGGCTATATTAAGAAAAGGTCATATACTGTCCAGGACCTGGGCTTCTGGAAGTGTTTCTGGTGTATACTGTGTGCCCTTTGCTGCTGTATTTTTGCTGGGCTTTCCTTTAGATCAGTCCTCTGCAGAGTTTCTCCTTGCAGTGGGGAGTGTTTGGATCTCGTCCACTGTGTGGTGAGTTTTAAAAAATTTTGGTCTGCTTCTTAAAAGAAGGTAGATCCTATCTCCCTAGAGCTTAAGTTTTGCAGCATTCTATGATCAGCTGACTTGCTGCAGGGTTTGTGTTTGTCTTCTGGGAGTCGGGCCTGCTGCTTTGACTCTCAGGGACACTTGTCCTAATTCAGAAGCTCCTGCAGAATGCAGGGTGGTGGGGCTTGGTGCAATCATCTCAAGACTCAACTGTGGTGCTGTGCTGGTCACTGAAGTCCATCCATGCTAATGGGCAGGAAAGAAATGGAATCAGCCTGCTCTCACATCCCAAGAGAGGGGATTTTGTTCCTGCTGATACTCAGGAAGCACTCACAGAAGAGCGACCAGTCTCCCCTGATGTTTCACAGGCACCCCTCAGATCCCTGTTTTTACCCTGTTTGTGTCAAAGCTGTTGCCCACCTAACAGTGCAGTGCTCTTGGTTTTTTTCCCTTTAATTTGTTTTTATGAAGATTATATTTATGTATTTGTCAGAAGAGAGAGAGCACAAACAGGGGGAGTGGCAAACAGAAGGAGAAGCAGGCTTCTCACTGAGCAAGGAGCCTGATAGGGGCCTTGATCCCAGGACCCTGGAATCATGACCTCTGCAGAAGACGGATGCTTAACTGAGTCACCCAGGTGTCCTTGCTCCTGTGTTTTATCTCAAGCATGTCAGCTATGTTTCATAACTCCAAATTTTAGGGACCCTGTATGATGCAGAATCTTGCTGATCCTCTGGGGGAAGGTCTCACCACACTGGCTGGTGCCAGTTTGTCCCACAGTAGTTGCACAAATGTGCAGGGGCTTCGAGTTTATAGTAAAGTGTAGGAAAAAGCCAGTGTCCAAGTTAGCTGCCCTCAGTAGGTTTCTCTATTCTTATGCTAATGAACAGGAAAGTGCAATGGCGCCCACCTGCTCCAGGTGGAGGAAGGAATGAAGGAGAGGAAGTGCCACATGTCCCAAGAAGGGAAACTGTCTCTCCCAGTACATGGGATCCTCAGACCCACTGTCTGTTCCCAGACCTCTGTCCTCCTTCTCCACAAAAGCACTGCTATGTCTGCCAGGCTCCACCCCAGCAATGGCACAGACTTTTAAAACTTCAGTCTCTGAGCTACACTGTTTGTAAAAACTTAATATAATCATACAATTTCATTTTCTTAGTGTTTTTTTTGTGCAATCTCTTGCACACTACTCTCTCTCTCTCTCTGTCTCTCTCTTCTCTCCATTATCAGGGCTCCCTTCCCTCTGCAGCACCAGCCATTCCTTTCTTCCACAAATAATGTTTCTACCCCTTCTATCTTCCATGACATGGCCTCTTCTCTCCCTCTAGTTGTGCACTTCGTTCCCTCAGTCTTCAGATCAATTTCTTAGGTGTTAAGAATGATCTAATATTTATCTAGTTGTGTTCATGGGACAAGGCAAACATAGGGTCCCTCTATTACTCTGACATCTTAACTCCTCGCACTATTATGAAATTTTCTATTGGAAAGCTTAAAACAACATCTTGAAAAGTGTAAATAATTTTATTTTTAACTTTTTTGTTATTGTTTTTGCTTTGTTTTTTAATTTAATGTAATTTTATTATGTTATGTTAGTCACCATAGAGTATATCATTAGTTTTTGATGTAGTGATACACTAACAATGCAACTGTAGAAAGAGAAATTAGAAAAAGATTCCATTTACAATAGCACCAAAATCCATAAGATACCTCGGAATAAGCCTAACCAAAGAGGTAAAGGATCTATACTCTAGGAAATACAAAACACTCATGAAAGAAAATGAAGAAGACACAAAAAGATGGAAAAACATGCCATGCTCATGGATCGGAAGAATAAACATTGTTAAAATGTCTATGCTACCCAGAGTAATCTATACCTTCAATGGCATCTCAATCAAAATTGCAATGACATTTGTCAAGGTGCTGGAACAAACAATCCTAAAATTTCTATGGAATCAGAAAAGACCCCGAATCCCCAAGGAAATGTTGAAAAATAAAAACAAAGCTGGTGCTATCACATTGCCCAATTTCAAATTATATTACAAAGCAGTGATCATCAAGACAGCATGTCACTGGGCACTGGCACAAAAACAGACATATCGACCAACGGAAGAGAATAGAGAGCCTAGATATGGACCCTCAACTCTATGGTCTAATAATCTTCAACAAATCAGGAAAAAATATGCAATGGAAAAAAGACAGTCTCTTCAATAAATGGTGATGGGAAAATTGGACAACTATATACAGAAGAATGAAACTCGACCATTCTCTAACATCATACACAAAGATAAACTCAAAATGGTTGAAAGACCTTAATGTGAGACAGGAATACATCAAAATCCTAGAGGAGAACATAGTCAGTAACCTCTTTGACATGGGCCACAGCAACTTATTTCAAGATTCATCTCCAGAAAGCAAAAATGAACTTTTGGGACTTCATCAAGTTAAAAAGCTTCTGTACAACAAAGGAAACAGTCAACAAAACAAAGAGGCAACCCACAGAATCGGAGAAAATATTTGCAAATGACACTATAGACCAACCACTGATTTCCAAGATCTATAAAGAACTTCCCAAACTCAACACACAAAAAACAAACATCAAGTCAAGAAATGGGGAGAAGACATGAACAGACACTTCTCCAAGGAAGACATGCAAACGGCTCACACACACATGAAACAACCTTCATCATCATTAGCCGTCAGGGAAATTCAAATCAAAACCACATTGAGATAACACCTTACAGCAGTTAGAATGGCAAAAATTGACAAGGCAAGAAACAGAAAATGTTGGAGAGGTTGTGGAGAAAGGGGAACCCTCTTACACTGTTGGTGGGAAGGCAAGTTGGTACAACCACTTTGGAAAACAGTGTGGAGGTTCATCAAAAAATTAAAAATAGAGCTACCCTATGACCCAGCAATTGCACTCCTGGGTATTTACCCCAAAGACACAGATATGGTGAAAATAAATTTAATAATAAATTTTATTCATCTGTTATATATAAATATTATCATTATACTGTATAACCAAAAGAATATTATTTCCTGAGATATTTTAGATTTAAAAAAATATTTATTTATTTATTTATTTATTTATTTATTTATTTATTTATTATCAAAGAGAGAGTGAGAGTGAGAGCAAGAGCACAAGCAGGGGAAGCAGCAGACAGAAGGAAAAGCAGGCTCCCTACTGAACAGGGAGCTTTATGTGGGACTCGATCCCATAACCCTGTGTTCATGACCCAAGCTGAAGGCAAATGCTCAACTGACTGTGCCACCCAGACATCCCAATATTTTAGATTTTTATACTCTTTTCTAGACCCAATGTGTATTTTATACTGTATATGTCAATTTAGAATATGCACATGTCAAGTGCTCAATAGCCAATGATACTTAATAGCTACCATACTGAACAATTTTGTCCAATAAAAGAAAGGGAAATTAAATAAAACTAAGGCACATATTATATAATTACACATGCTATTTGGTGTTTAAACATAAAACAAAATATGCACACATATGTATATATTTTGATTTTATATATATAGGGCAAATATATTTTATTATTTATTATAGGCATTATATAATGCATATGTAATGTATAAAATGATGCATATAATGTACGTTATTACATATACTATAGAAATTTATAGAATAATACATCAATAATATACTACAAATATTTGCAATGTGTTACATATTATACATGTATATTTACAGCATATGTGATTTATATATATATGAAAGTAATTTTAAGACTTATTATTTACATAAACCTCTAGCAAGATAAAGCAGAATGAGAGAAAGCAAGAGAGAAGTTACCAAAAAAAATTACCTTAGGAATTAACACAAAAAATAAAGGCTGTCTGGGCCCAGAGTGTTTGCCGGAATATGTTCACCCGTCTCACCCAAGTGCCATCCCAATCTCCACTCCCACCTGTCCTGGCTCCCTACTCCATCCCTTTCACAAGCACATCTCCAGCAAAGACCCGGGGCTCTGGCCATCACTTGCACTGTGAGATGCTGGTCCCTGTGCTGAAAATTCTGAGGAGTAAGAAACTTTATTTATGTCTTGAGGCAAGTGGTGAATGTCACCTTCTGAGATGTCAGAAATTACCTCCATAAACCAGATTTAAGAAACAATGAAGTTACTTGTTCCATAATTTCTTACAAACATTGGTAATCTTCCTGTATGACCACATGAAATGTTTTCTCTGTCTTGGATTCTAATCACAGTGTTGGAATTTGATATGTGCAAATGTAAAAGGTAGATTCAAAAAGTTATTCATAAATTTCATCCTCCTCCAAGAATATTTTAGTGGAAATTTTGTTGAAATAGAAATAGCTTTTCTGAGTTTCATAGAGAAAGGAAGATGCTTATTTTAATTCATCAGGGTTATTATTTGTGGAAATAGATAAGACTCACCAAATGAGCACAAGCAAAATCTATTTATTAAGATCTTGTTTTAGTAAGGGAGTCAACAACTATCACTTCTATTTAGCAAATTATTAAGGTTAGATAGAGAGGTGGGGAAACTCAAAACAAAACAAAACAAAACAAGAAAGAGCTTCAAGCGTGCCCTGATTGGAGACTATTGCCATGAGGAAGTTGAGGTAAGCAAAGGGTACATATTTGGCTTTTTCTGGTTAGTCCAAAATTGGAAGCAGAAAAAAAAAAATCAAGAAGCTCTCAGTCATTAATGAAGTTCACGCTTGGGTCTGATTTTTATTGGGTTTATTGTTTGGCTTCCTGGGTTCTTACTAGAGATAGTTTGGTCTGACTTCTTATTAGTCTGACTTACAGCAGTCTGGCTTTTAGCGCCAGATTCTGTAGACTGTGTATCACAGTTCTGTTTCTAAACATGGTCTGGTTTTGACTATATATTCTGTACCTCATGTTTTTTTTTAATTTAAATTTCATACTTCGATGGAGTTGCTCATAAATATGTTAGAAAATGTCACATATTCAAAATAAGAATGATGTTTAAAATATTTAATTATATTATTTTTACAAAATATATATATGATGGTTAAAGAACAACAAATGTTTATGGAAATTTAACTAATTAAATAAAATATATATGACTACAAAGTGAAAATCAAAACTCATCAGACAACTACAAAAGTGATGACAATAAGTTTGAAAATGTAAAATACACTCTTTTGCAAAAAAACAATTTGTATTCAACTCAATAAGAAAAAAAAATATGAATAAACCATAGTAATTAAAGAAAATAATTGATAATCGAAACTATCCACAGTGTGAATCAATAACTCTGTGAGTTGGCTGAAACTTTTACAAAATTACTGAGGAGACTGATATGGCTTGTGACCCAAAAATGTTTTTTGTTTGTTTGTTTGTTTTATCATTGTTATTTTTAATTTGACTTCCAGTTCCTTCATATATTATGTATCAAATTCAAAAAACAAAGCCAGCATGGATTGTTGTTCCTAAGGTTATAGTATGATTATGAAAATATACACCAACAAAAGTCAAAACTCTGACTCTTAAATCTTTTCAATGATCTCAAAAGTGTGGTAACAGTCACTTAGAAGTTCTGATGCCATAGGTTAAGGTGATAATATTTTGAATGTACTTTTCCCCTTGCTTTTATAAGCCCTTTACCAGGGTCTATGTACCATCACTCATATTAGTTTTTGATCACTAAGAGGTACAATGATCCTAAGTCCTGGAGGTACATAAGCCTCTGGCTATCTAGTACCAAATATATGACTTGGGTGTATAAAATGTTTATTGTGTACACATCTAAACAGCTAATTTAATATAAAATTTTATTTTAAAATATAAAAGTTATCACAAGAATGAATCCCTCGGTGATTGTTTAAAACTTTAAATAACAGTCTTCCTTCTATTTCTGCTCTACTTAAACATTACCATGAAAAAAATGTATGAAAACAGTTAAATTTATCTCTCAAATACGGACATATAAAATGGAAGAGGAAGGGACAGAGGAAGAGGAAGAGAAGGGATCTTCACACTCTGCACTGAACGTGGAGTCCATCATGGGGCTCGATCTCACAACCCTAAAATCATGACCTGAGCTGAAATCAAGAGCTGGACACTTAACTGACTAAGCCACCAATGTACCCCTAAATTCTTATTTTTAAAATATGAGTATTCTACATATCAAATAGAATATTAAAGAAAAACTTGTTAGAAATACTATGGTGTTATATGAAACTGATGAATACCACATTCTACCCCTGAAACGTAAAAACAAACAAGCAAATACTATGGTAGGCAATAATACATTAATATTTCATTAAGTTCTATTTCTCTCATGAGACTTAATAGTGTGTGAGTATGCTACATACTTAACACATTCTTCTATAGCCTAAGTAAAAAGATGTAAAAACAGGTCTAAGAAAATTTATTTTGAGAAAGATTTTTATGAGAGAAACTCTTCTTTAATCTCTATTAAGTTCAGAGATCTTTCTGAAATAATGTCAAATGATGTCATTATATTTGATAGAAAATGTCAACAAACTCAAGCATATAATAAATAAATAGAAATTTATATAAACATTATACTTGTTCACTGAATAGCTTCCTAAATATGTAATAAGAAAGAATATATAAACATAATTACATACATATAGATATACATAAAGATGTGTATAATTATATAGTATTAAATTATGAATAATATTGTCTATTATATATGTATTTAATTAATGCAATATAATTCCATATATAATACATTGTAGTACATAACATTATATTTTAGTATGTAATATTGTGTATTATTCTGTAATGTATCTTCTATAATGTATATTTATATAATAATTATATATGTTTACATGGTGATATGCATATTTCTGATGTGTGAAATATCATCTGGATAGCAGTCCTTTTTGCTTCCATTTCCACTTAGCAGTTAAATTTTTAAAAAATATTTTATCTATTTATTTGACAGTAAGAGAGCACAAGCAGGGGGAGTGGCAGAGGGAGAGGGAGAAGCAGGCTCCCCGCTGAGCAGGCAGCCCAAGGTGGAGCTGGATCCCAGGACCCTGGAACCATGATCTGACCCGAAGACAAACACTTAACTGACTGAGCCACACAGGTGTCCTTAATTTTTTTTTTAAACAAGAATTACATATCTTTAGCAACATGGTGGACAAGGAAATTACAGGCTAACCTCATTACTTCACAGAAACATCAAGTGAATCACTACAGACTGAATAAAATAGCCTTTAGAGAGCTCTGGACACCAGTTAATTATCTGTAGACACCACTCAAGAAATGGTCAATCAAGAAACAAAGAAACTAAAAACAGTAAGAAATAGGGGCATAATTTGCATCTCAAGTTAGAATCCACAAAATGAACTTGCAGACACCACAGCCTATGAAAATTGGCGGGGGGGGGGAGCAGAACAGCCGATCAGTGAACACCTAGGGGTAAGAGATAATGGGCAGTTAAACATAATAGAACATTTGGGGCACCGTGAAGAAGCAGAGGTGACAGCCAAAGAAAAGTCAAGACATATAAGATCAGTCAATACTGGAGAATTTGGAAAAAGACATTTGCCCAAGCCTGGGAGAGATGCATACCAGAAAAGGCTTAATAGCTATCTTAAGTCTTCACATTGGTCTGAATAGTGAAGGTCTTCCCACACACAGAGCCTGTCTGTGAAGATTGAGAGAGGAGGCTCTTTTTTTCAAATTTCCAATTAAAAAAAAAATCACAAGGCATACAGAGAAATGTGGTCTATTAAAATAAATAGAACAAGTCTCTCAAAACTAACCCTACAGAAACAGTCTTATTAAAGAAAACATTTTAAAATAGTAGTTTTAAATCTACTAACAGAGCTAAGGGGAAAGATCAGCACAAACTTAAGGAAATGAGAAAAAATGACATATGAACATGTAAAGAACATGAAGAACATATCAAGAAAAATAGATTTTATAAAAAAGGAATAAAACAGAAATTCTGTAGATGAAATATACAAAAACTGAATTCAAACATTCACTAGAAGGGTTCAAGTGCAGACTTGAAAGGCAGAAGAAATAATCAGTAAATTTGAAGACAAGTCAAGTCTTAGGGGATAAAAACATGAAGAAAAGTGAACGGTGCCTAAAGGACTTACTTATATCATCAATCAGTCCAGTATATACTTCACAGGAATCTCAAGGGAGTGAGAAAGGGGTAGAGAGCTTATTTAAATCAATAGCAGCCAAAATTTCCCCATATTTGAACAAGGACATGGTATACAAATGAAGAAACTCAGTGAACTCCGAGTAATACAAACCCAAGAAAATATACACAAAGACACTTATAACCATACTACTGCAAGTCAAGGAGAAAATCTCAAAAGCAGCCAAAGAAAACAAACTCATCATGTACAAGGGAATCTGAAAAAAAGATTATCAGTCAATTTCTTAGCAGAAATTAACAGCCCAAAATATAATATGACACTGTATCCAAGGCACTGAGAGAGAAAAATTGTCAAGTGTGAATTCTACTATATATGACAAAATTGTCTTTCAAAATAAGGGAGAAATTTAGACATTCCCAGGTAAACAAAGGCAGAGGGAGTCTACTACCATAGACATGCCCTATAAAAAAAACATGCTAGATGATATTTCAAAATCCAAGTTCTTTGAAGTCTGCAGTTACCATAAGTAACGGCATAAAGTTTAATCTAGGGAATTATAGGTGACCCGTGTAACCACTTCTTTGTCACTATTAAGCATGAGATATTTGTCAGCTGCCGTGTTAACTCAGCTGTGAGATAGCCATAAACTCACTTTGGTTCCAGGCCTGAGTACATCTCCAGACAGGGGACCTCCAAGGAGAGTGCCTAGCATTCAGGAGCTATGATCGCTGGCTGATGGCTTGATAGACTGGCAAGCACACAGGGGAGAAGGAAAAGTAGTTCGCACTGTAATGTCCATTCACTAAAACCTCATTTTGTCTGGAGAGCCAGTGGTGTTGCTGGGAGGCAGGACTTCCGGAAGAATGAGTGGCGCAGACCATGACAATCAGAATAGACATTGAAGGAGCATGGAACACGGTGGCAGAGACTCTAAGCAATTAGGTCATAGTCAAAAGGCAGGGATTTTAGGTATCATTTAATGTGCCATCAACTATTTACAAACTAGTATGAGAATTTTTCTATGTTTTAAAAACTCGGTTACTCACACTAGTGCATTCTAATTGAGTATAAATGTTATCCCCAGTAAATTCCAACTCCTCAAATAAGTGAGCAAGATTGAAGTGAAAGGTGAAGATTAAAAATGCTTTTGATGAATGCACAAATGATGTAAAAAGATGAAAGATAATTAGATATTGCATATAAAAGTAGAAGTGATGAATTATTTTATTGATTAGAGGTGGAAAAATAAACTGCAAGGGGGGCTAGCACATCAAACATGTCAAAAGGAAGAATAAAGTAGACAAACTAAATAATGTAATTGCATTTTTATTCTCCTTTGAGACTTAGTCTTCCAGAAAATACTTTGTGAAGGTGTCTATTTAAATTGTGTATTTTCCAGAAGCATAGTTCAAAAACCACAAACTTGAAGTTTCACTAAAGGAAAAAAAATATCCCTGTTAATGTTACATTTTGATGCTATGCAATAATTTGGATTTAATTTGGTTCAAGTTCTTGGATTTCCTCAAAAGGCATACATACTAGTCACCAACAAAAGGAAGATAATTTTGAATTCAGATTTACTGATTTATTTAGTACAATGAACATTTTAACAATTAAATAAAACTTTAAACTTGAAACTAAGGTTCATGAAAATGATTGTGTTAATCAATTTTAGTGGCTGCAAAAACTACACAACTATCAGTGAAGGTTACATTCTTTTTCATTTTTATTAGAGCTAACTACCACACAAAGAAAGGACTTAAGAGAGCTACTTTAGCTGAATTTGTGTGGTGAGTTTTCCCCCTAGTGTGGAAATACTTCACTCATTCAAAAAGAGCCTGTCTTTAGATGTCACTGATAACATCAGTTTCTGCATGAAGAACTTGAATTTTTAAGCTGGCTTCATTCAGTATCTGTGGGTAACATGTGCCCCAGTGGAAATTTAGTTGAAACAAGTAAATGTATTTCATTCTTTTTTAATAAATCCAATTGAGTCACCAATACATGTTTTCTTCTTATGGGACACTTAGGAATACTCTATCATAGCTCTGTTATTCCAGTCCTGGAATCACACAGGCAACTTGAGTTCAGAGCATTTATCCCCACACACACTTGGGCATAATTAAAACACCACACACCAATTTGATAAAAAGAAAATAAAACAACTTTAAAAAGATGTCAGTAATTAAAATAATGAGGTAGGACCTTTTAGTCTAATACAACTTTTTGAGAATGATATATCTGAAGAATAATCATGGGGCTCGTTAAGCTAACAAGATAACTGAGAAGCATTTGGAGTTCTTAGAGTTCTGTCTCCTGGGTTTCCTTTCCTAGATTAATTATGATGCATCTGGCTAATATCACCCAAAAGAGCAGACATCTAATGCAAGTAGGAATCCTTTGAGAAATCGAGAGATCAAAAAGTGACTGTAGCTGTGAAACAAAGAAAATAAGAAAAACATCTCAATGCACTGTAGGAAAAATATTCCAGGAAAAAAAAAAAAGAGCGGGTTAAAAGGTGTTGGAGTGATTCTGGTGAGAGGCAGAACTTGACACATTGCACTTCAAATATGTGAATTAGATAATTCTATTATCCTAATCACAGTCAATATTGTCAAGAATATGATAAAACATCAACAATTTAGTTTATTAGAAAGATGATTTGATTGGATAGACTCCCTTTTAAATTTATAGATTAGGGAATTCTTTCAGAATTTTTTTCTTTTATTTAAATTCAATTAATTAAGATATAGTGTATCATTAGTTTCAGAGGTAGAGTTTAGTGATTCATCAGTTGCATATAATAAAGTGCTCAATCCATCAGATGCCCTCCTTAAAGCCCAATACCCAGTTACCCCATTCCCCAGTCTCCTCCCCTTCATCAACCCTCAGTTTGTTTCCTAGCTTAAGAGTCCGTTATGGTTTGTCTCCTTCTCTGATTTTGTCTCATTTTATTCTTCCTTCCTTCCCATATGATCTGTCTTGTTTCTTAAATTCCACATATGAGTGAAATCATATGATAATTCTTTCTCTGATTAACTTATTTTATGTAACATAATACCCTCTAGTTCCATCCAAATCATTGCAAATGGCAAGATTTCATTTTTTGGTGGCTGAATAATATTCGTGTGTGTATGTGTGTGTGTGTGTGTATCACATCTTCTTTATCCATTCATCTGTCAATGGACATCTGGGCTCTTTCCATAGTTTGGCTATTGTGGACATTGCTCCTATAAACATTGTTATACACATTTCTTGTTCTATATATTTGTCATTAATTGACTTTAAATATGCAATTCTTGGGGTATACACCTTAATGTAAAATGTCCAAGAACACTGCCTTGAGGATCCCATGCTTGCTATTATGTCTATTTGATAATTTAAGTTTACAGAGAAATTTTAAAGAAAAACTTTGTTAGGTGTTTAATTATGTTAATTGTGTATTAATCAGAATTTTTGATATAATCTTTCATTTACTTATCTATAAAAATGACAAAATAACAGTAAGTCTGTGTCATTTGTGTTTTAAGGCTTTTCCACTAAAAAAAAAAAGATGTACACACGTCACACCAGTCAGAATGACTAAAATTAACAAATCAGGAAACAACAAATATTGGTGAGGATGTGGAGAAAGGAGAACACTCTTACACTGTTGGTGGGAATGCAAGCTGGTGCAGCCACTCTGGAAAATAATATGGAGGTTCCTCAAGAAGCTAAAAGTAGAACTACCTTATGACCCAGCAATTGCACTACTAGGTTTTTACCCCAAAGTGCAGATGTAGCAAAACTAAGGGGTACCTGCACCCCAATGTTCATAGCAGCGATGTCCACAATAGCCAGATTGAGGAAGGAGCAGAGATGTCCTTCAACAGATGATTGGATAAAGAAGATATGGTTCAGATATACAATGGAATATTACTCAGCCATCAGAAAGAATGAATACTTACCCTTTACGTAGACATGGATGGGACTGGAGGGTATTATGCTAAGTGAAATAAGTCAGTCAAAGAAAGAAAATTACCATATGGTTTCACTCATATGAGGAATATAAGAAACAATGCAGGAGGGGGCGGAGCAAGATGGCGGAGGAGTAGGAGACCTAGATTTCGTCTGGTCTCAGGAATTCAGCTGAATAGGGATCAAACCATTCTGAACACCTACGAACTCAACAGGAGACCGAAGAAGAGAGTAGCAACAACTCTCTGAACAGAAAAGTGACCACTTTCTGGAAGGTAGGACGTGCGGAGAAGTGAATCCGAGGCGATATTCGGGAGGATAGACGGCGGGGGAGGGGCCTCCGCCGGCCGCTTCTGGCAAGTGCTAGAGCCGCGGAGCACAAAATCGGACCTTTTAGAAGTTGGCTCCGTGGAGGGACGTCGCTGCAGTGGCTAAGCGGGGGGTGGAATCCTCCCGGGACAGTGTGGTCTCAGGACCCGCGGGGTCACAGAGAGACCGGGGGTGCCTGAGTGCGCCAGAGCTCCCAGGTATCGGAGCGGGGAAGCCGGCTGCAGAGACGGAG
>NW_027397143.1:582210-582953 GCF_003265705.2 Callorhinus ursinus | reverse complement strand
ATCAGGGAAATCCAAATCAAAACCTCAATGAGATACCACCTCACACCCGTCAGAATGGCTAAAATTAACAAGTCAGGGAACGACAGATGTTGGCGGGGATGTGGAGAAAGGGGAACCCTCCTACACTGTTGGTGGGAATGCAAGCTGGTGCAGCCCCTCTGGAAAACAGTATGGAGGTTCCTCAAACAGTTGAAATTAGAGCTACCGTTCGATCCAGCAATTGCACTACTGGGTATTTACCCCAAAGATACAAATGTAGGGACCCGAAGGGGTACGTGTACCCCAATGTTTATAGCAGCAATGTCCACAATAGCCAAACTGTGGAAAGAGCCAAGATGCCCATCGACAGATGAATGGATAAAGAAGATGTGGTATATATACACAATGGAATATTATGCAGCCATCAAAAGGAATGAGATCTTGCCATTTGCAACGACGTGGATGGAACTGGAGGGTGTTATGCTGAGTGAAATAAGTCAATCAGAGAAAGACATGTATCACATGACCTCACTGATATGAGGAATTCTTAATCTCAGGAAACAAACTGAGTGTTACTGGAGTGGTTGGGGGTGGGAGGGATGGGATGGCTGGGTGATAGACATTGGGGAGGGTATGTGCTACGGTGAGCGCTGTGAATTGTGCAAGACTGTTGAATCACAGATCTGTACTTCTGAAACAAATAACGCAACATATTTTAAGAAAAAAGGAAAAGAAGAAGATAACAGGAGAGGAAGAAAAGGGGA
>NW_027397143.1:570837-582110 GCF_003265705.2 Callorhinus ursinus | reverse complement strand
GTAATAAACAAAAAAATAAAAAAATAAAAAAAAAAGAAACAATGCAGAGGATCAGAAGAAGATAACGGGAAAAAAGGAATGGGAAGAAATCAGAAAGGGAGAAAAACCACCAGAGATTCTTAACTATTGGAAAGAAACTGAGGGTAGCTGGAGGGGAGGTGGGTGGGGAGATAGGGTAACTGGTTGATGGGCATTAAGGAGGGCCGGTGATGTGATGAGCACTGGGTGTTATATGCAAATGATGAATTACTGAACTCTACATCTGAAACTAATTATGTTCTATATATTGGCTAATTTAATTTAAACTAAAAAAATAAGTTGTTGGAAATTTGGGGATATGATGGATAATCAATGAACTTGACTGTGATAATGGTTTCACAGGTATATGCAATCCATCAAGTTCTGTATATTAAAAATCTACAGTATTTTCCGATGTCAATTATACCACAATATACTGGGTTTTTTTTTTTCAAATAATCTATATTTAAAAACTTATCTATTTAGGTGACACTTATTGCATGATCAATAAAATCATTTAAAATTCTAATCAAAAAATCATAATCTCTTTACCAAATAAAGTCTAGCAACTGTGTACCTGGAGTCCATGTATCAAATCACTGTGAATTGGTGTTTGGTAGTAAGTAAAACCTTTGACAAGAAAAAAAAAAGGAATATCCATATACATTTTTTTAAAAAGAAAGGTCTGTATCTGAAGGTTATGTACAGGATAATTTCCTTAATCTTTGAGATGCAACTCATCTATAAGTCATTATTTTATGTTCCCCCATGTCCAATTATTCTTAATTAACTTTTTAACTATTTCCAGAATTGTTTCAATTTATTTCACCCTTATTAATACTGGCTTAGTTCATGCCTTCAATAATTTATTTTATTTAGTTTTAAGTAATCTCTACACCCAACATGGGGCTTGAACTTGAAGATCAAGAGTTGCAACATCTATGAACTGAGCCAACTGGGCACCCTGTCTTCCATAATTTCTTAATTATCAAAAATTTCCTATGAATTAATTCATTAAAACATCCTAAACTGGAGATATGGTATTGTCATTCTAGAAATTAAACTTCTTTGGGAGACATTGCTAATAGAATTTAACCTCCCTTCATCAAATGACTTTAGAAGTATTTGGTGTCTGCTCTTAGCAATGACTAATAGATATATTCCCTTTTTTTCCTCTGAGGAAACATTTTATTGAGTATAGACAATGTGGCAGTCATTATGCTAGACTAAGGATAAGACAGGAACGATCCCTGCATAACACTATTAATTATATTCAAAATATAAACATATAAATAACTAAAAAATCATGTAGAGATGCAGGGTTAGCATTTACATTGGGTATTTTGGACTCTCAGAGAGTTTCACCTAAGACATTCAAGAAGGTTAAATGTGTCTGCAGAGTGCTGTTCTCAAATAAGGTTTAGAAAAATGATCTGCCCTTAATATAATCCTCCCCAGCACCCTAACTGTGTCTCCTTCCTTGTGTTGTCTTTCTCCAGAGTACTTACCACCATCCAATATGGTACACATTTCCTTTCTCTCCCACAGAGATATAGAGGTAATATGGGAGCAGGAATGTCTATCAATCTTATTTACTACTACATCTCTAGTTCTTAGAACATGAATGACTATATTAGTAAAGATCAGAAAACATAAAATATATTACCTCCAAACCTGAAAATACTATAGCCACTGAGTTCCCATTAGCCTCTCTGATAATCAAAACTTCAGGGTCGTGGTGCACCATATGGAGCACCAACATTTAGCATGATGTTATTGAATATAACATAAGAACTCTCTTTATGAGAAGCATTCAAATGTTTCAGGATTCCATGCAGGTGGGTGTTTCAATTCACCCAGTGTGTACCAAGTGTTTATTTATGGTATATATAAATAGAGATAGAAGTAGTTAACAACTTCAAATTTATGAATGCTTCTGTACTGTCTGGAGGGCAGAAGAAGCCACATTTTATTTTATTTTTGTTTTCTTTTCTTCTTTTCTTTCTTTTTTTTTTCTTACCATGAGGCAGGGTTGACAATTATTTTAATAACTAAAAATTCACATGGATTCTTGCATGTCACTGATGGATCATGTGGATTTTGATGCCAGGATGGAGATTATCTCAGTTAATATAATCTGTTTTTCCTAAACAGAAAATAGTGCACAAATCCAAGATGCTAGGGGTTTAACATAAATTTTTAGGCAATGTCTGAAATTTAAAGAATATCAATCAGATCAGCATACTGTTAATCCTACTCAGCGCAGAATAAGAAATTGTAAAGTGTCTCTCACCAGACATTGATTACATTGTGACAATCAAAACTCCCAAGGCATTTTTTGATGTTGTATAAGAATCTCTGCCACTTACAGATGCATATAAGATATACAACTATCTCTCCCCCGGGGTCTCAAAAATAAAATTACAGTGATAGGCCTGGGTCATGGTTGATATTTTGGACTCTGTATATTCCCTCAACCAACCCTCAACAGAATGACTAGGAGGAGGAACTCCCAACAACAACAACAACAAAGAACCAGAGACAATGGCCTCTCCTGCAGACATAATAGATATGGATATAAGAAGATGTCAGGGACTCACTTCGGGGTAACAATTATGAAGTCAATAGCTAGGCTTGAGAAAACTATTAAGGCAATATACAACCTTTAAGGACAGAAAGGAGAGTTAATCTTGCCAATCTTAAAAATGCTATGAATGGGATGCAATCTAAAACTGGGTACTCTAACAGCTAGGGCAAATAAGGCAGAAGGATGAATTAGTGATCTAGAAGATAAACTGATAGAAAGGAAGGAACAGGAGGAAGTTGGAGACAAACAGCTTACAATCCATGAAAACAGACTTAGAGAAATCAAGGATGCCATGAAACTTTCTGATGTCAGAATTATTGGGATCCCTGAGTGGGTGGAGAGAGGAATAGGACTAGAATGTATATTTGAGCAAATTGTAGCTGAGAAATTCCCTAATCTGGGGAAGGAGACAAGCATTAGTGTTCTAGGGCAGAGAGGATCCCTTGCAAATCAATGAGAATAGACCAACACCCCAGCTTATAATAGTAAAACTTGCAAATCTTAGAACCAAAGGAGCTATCCTGAGAGCAGCTGTGGGGAAGAGATTTCTTATATATGGAGGGAGGAACATCAGAATAACATCAGACCTATCCACTGAGACCTGGCAAGCCAGAAAGGGCTGGCAAGACATAATCAGGGTACTAAATGAGAAGAATATGCAGCCAAGAATACTTTATCCAGCAAAGCCATCATTCAGAATGGATGGAGAGATAAAGAGATTCCAGGACTGGCAGAAACTGAAAGAATATGTGACCACCAAGCCAGCCTGGCAAGAAATACTAAGGGGGATTCTATAAA
Source organism: Callorhinus ursinus (assembly GCF_003265705.2). NCBI lineage: Eukaryota > Metazoa > Chordata > Mammalia > Carnivora > Otariidae > Callorhinus > Callorhinus ursinus. The sequence goes on along the minus strand of NW_027397143.1, from coordinate 578,707 downwards.
AGAAAAAAGAACCCAAGAGTCACTTAGACTAGAAATTTACAGAGACAATCCATAGAAACAGGGAGTGTATAAAATATAGGATGGCAATAAATATGTATCTTTCAGTAGTTACTCTCAACATGAACAGCCTAAATGCTCCCATGAAACTGCATAGGTTTGCAGATTGGATATGACAAGATATGACCCATCCATATGTTGTCTGCAAGAGACTCATTTTGAACTTAAGACACATCCAGACTGAAAGGGAAAAGATGGAGAACCATTTTTCAGCCAACGGACCTCAAAAGAAAGCTGGGGTAACAATTCTTATGTCAGACAAATTAGAACAGAACAATGCCCCAGCATGTAATACTAAAACTTCCAAATCTTAGAACCAAGGAAGCCATGCTAAGGGCAGTTGGGGGAAGAGATTTCTTATATATGGAGGGAGGAACATCAGAATAACATCAGACCTGTCCACAGAGACCTGGCAAGCCAGAAAGGCCTGGCAAGCCAGATTAAGGGTAATAAATGAGAAGAACATGCAGTCAAGAATATTTTATCCAGCAATGTTGTCATTCAAAATGGATGGAGAGATAAAGAGCTTCCAGGACTGGCAGAAACTGAAAGAATATGTGATCACCTAGAAAACCCTGCAAGAAATACCAAGGGAGATTCTATAAAAGAAGAAAGACCCCAAGATTAATATGGACCAGAAATTTAGAAAGACAATATATAGAAACAGAGACTGTACAGACAAAAGTATGGCAATAAATACATATCTTTCATTAATAACCCTCAAAGTGAATGGCCTAAATACTCCTATGAAGAGGCACAGGGTTGCAGATTGAATACAGATTCAGAACCCATCCATATATTGCCTACAAGAGACTCATTTTGAACTTAAGACACCTCCAAACTGAAAGTGAGGGGATGGAGAACAATTTTTCAGCCAACGGACCTCAAAAGAAAGTTGGGGTAGAAATTCTTATATGAGACAAATTAGAATTTAAATCAAAGACTGTATTAAGAGATGCAGAGGGACACTATATCACTCTTAAAGGCTCTATCCAATGAAAAAATCTAAGTACTGTAAATATCTATGCCCCCAAAATGGGAGCAGCCAACTATAAGCCAGCTGTTAACCAAAATAAAGAATCATATTGATAATAATACGCTAATAGTATGAGATTTTAACACTCCACTCTCAGCAACGGACAGATCATCTAAACAGAAGATCAGCAAAGAAACAAGGGCATTGAATGACAGATTGTACCGGATGGACTTCATATATATATATATATATATATATAACATTCTAACCTAAAACAACAGAATACTCATTCTTCTTAAATGCACATGGAAATTTCTCCACAATAAACCACATACTGGGTCACAAATCAGGTCTCAGCCAATACCAAAAGACTGAGATTATTTCCTGCTTGTTATCAGACCACAATATCTTGAAACTGAAACTCAATCACAAGAAAAGATTTGGAAGGAATTCAAACACTTGCAAGTTAAAGACCCTGCTGCTAAAGAATGATTGGGTCAACCAGGGAATTAAAGAAAAACAAACTATTCATGGAAACCAATGATAATGAAAACACTTCAGCCCCAAACCTATGGGATACTGCAAAGGCAGTCCTCAGGGGGAAATACATAGCCATCCAAGCCTTTCTCAAAAAACTAGAAAAATCCCAAATGTACAAGCTAACCTTACATCTAAAGCACCTGGAGAAGGAACATCAAACAAAACCTAAACCAAGCAGGAGAAGAGAAATAATAAAGATTAGAGCAGAGACCCCAAAATAGAAACCAGAAAAACAGTAGAACAGATAAAAGAACCTAGAAGCTGGTTCTTTGAAAGGATTAATAAGATCAATAAACCACTGACCAGACTTTTCCAAAAGAAAAGAAAAATGACCCAAATTAAAAAAAAAATCATGAATGAAAGGGGAGAGATCACGACTAACACCCAGGAAATAGAAACAATTATTAGAAATTAGGGGTGCCTGGGTGGTTCAGTCAGTTAAGCATCTGCCTTCAGCTCGGGTCATGTTCCCAGGGTCCTGGGGTTGAGCCCCGCATTAGGCTCCCTGCAGCCTGTTTTTCCCTCTCCCTCTGCCTGCTGCTCCTCCTGCTTCTGCTCTTTTCTGTCAAATAAATAAAATCTTTAAAAAAATAAATTATTACCAGCAACTATATGCCAACAAATTAAGCAACCTGGAAGAAATGGATGCCTTCCTGGAAAATTATAAACTACCAAGACTGAAACAGGAAGAAATAGACAATCTGAATAGACCAGTAACCAGTAACCAAATTGAAGCAGTAGCCAAAAATCTTGCAAAAAAAAATACCCAGGGCCAGACCTCTTCCCAAGGGAATTCTACCAAGCATTTAAAGAAGAAATAATACCTATTCTACTGAAGCTGTTCCAAAAAATAGAAAAGGAAGGAAAACTTCCAAACTCCTTCTATGAGGCCAGCATTACCCTGAACCCAAAATCAGGCAAAGACCCCATCAAAAAGGAGACTTACAGACCAATATCTCACCACTTAGATTTGGAGTTCTCCAGTCATGTTTATAATTTTAATTCCTTACTACCAGACCCAGAACACATTCTGATTTCCAATATCCACTGCCCCTAACACAAACACACACACACACACACACACACACACACACACACACACACACACATGAGGAGTGTCTGGGGAGAGGCTCTGATTTTTTGGAGTCAAGGGTAAGGTGCCTAGGATTGTCTGGGTTTACTATTTACTAGAAAATTTAAAACATGAGTGGAAATTAGGATAAGTGAAATGTGGGGTCACTCAAGTGACCAGTTGTCTAGGTTACTCAGGGCTTTCTAAATGGGGGACTTCAAGGAGTAGTTTTGTTTCTTTTATAGTTGTTTAGCTAGTGGCTGTGTCAGGAAGCTGGCAATATATTTATTCAAGATGGATGTCTTCTAAATAGTTGCTTTGGCAATGGAAAGCTTAATGTCAGGCACTTACACTACATTCCCTTTCTTTCTAACATTTAAGGTCTTAAAGTTATTGTAAATGTTACATGAAATAATGTGTAAAGCCACTTCATAGTGCACCACACACATTAATGAATTAATAATTAATAAGAGTTGATTTCTGTTTTTTTTTCCAGCTTTCTAACATTGAAGTGTTTTCTAGAAGTCCGAGGACCTCCTACAAGAGATGTGCTAAAAGAACTGATGTTTAAAATAATTTCACAGAACCTGTTAAATTGGTCACATTATGTGACACCTGAGGCATAAATTGTCACTAAATGTTGATGTAAATGAGTCTACATTATATTGTATCTTACAATTGATAATATAGAGTTTTTCTCCTGTGTTTGAAAAAATTATGTACATGTACACTATATATATAAAGGTTTTATATATAAAGGTTATTTAAATGTATGGCATTCAAGTTGATGTTGGAGTTGGGTCATGGGGATTAAGGAGTGCACTTGTCATGATGAGCACAAGGTGGTTATGGACCTGTGGAATTACTATATTGTACACCTAAAACTAATATGACACTCTATGTTAACTACTTGGAATTAAAATGTAACTTAAAATAATGAAGACCCCACAAAGACTTTCTGTTTATATGGTTTACATCATCAATATTTATGAACTTAAAACTAATATTAAAGAAAAAATAATAAAGAAAAATATTTAAAAAATATTAAAATAAACAATTCACAAAAAAGATAGAATTCATTAGAAGATGAATCTGGAATTTTGTATAGCCTCTGGTATGCTGACCTGAAGGGAGAAAATGGTGTCTTGGTTCAAGGCTTGTCTCTTTGTATAAGTAAATATATTTTAAGAAGGGAGTACTCCCACTCCCACAGTAATATACTATAATTCTCTGTAGAGTGATACATGCTTATCTATATCTCATTATTCCTTCCTTTTTCACCCTCAATGAGGAATCTGAATGAGTGCACAGGCCCAATGGATATATAGTAGGGAGGAAATTTTTGATTGGTAAAAGGTCTCAAAGAAGAAGATATGTGTCGATAGTTTTTAAAAATTTTTGCAGGCATATCTAATGTGTTGATTCCCTAAATTTTAAAATGTAAAACATTTTTAAATTAATCTGTTAAATATTTCAATGTCAGAGTAAATTTTTAATAAATCCTGGTTAAGAAAAAATTCTGGAATTAACATTATGTTCTATAGAAGAATATAGAAGTGTCTTCCCCAAAACCCCCATACTTCCTTGGCTTAAAATGGAGTAAGCACAATCATATGTGTGTGTGTGTATTTTATTCCAGAATTTTTCATTTACTTTTGTTCTCATAAGCACCATTTCATGCAAATTATACACAATTTATATGTGCATATGTTATATATTAAGTATATATACTACACAGAGTCATGTAGTGTGTGTGTGTGTGTGTATCTTACTAAGGATTTCAACATAATAAATCAAAATTCTGACAAAATATCACTGACCACAATAAAACAGGCAAAAACAACAACAACAACAACAACAAAAACAAATTGCTATGCTTGGTATAAGAGGGATAATTATGCGATTGAGGAAAATGGCATAGCTGACCTTGCTTGCAGTGAAGGAAAGCCATCTCTGAAAGGATATGCCTTACTCAAAGGAATGCATATATGGGGATTTATATTTCTTCTTAGTACAGGTTTTATCATGAAATGCCTCAGATTGGGTAAAAGGGATGCAAGAAAATTAAGTGAATTATAGAGGATTCAGAGCAGATAAATTTCTAAGGTTTAATTGTGGCTCATAATGAAGTTGGAATTCAAAATGTGGCAGAAACAAATGCACAGTACTGTGTTCTTTAGTATTAATTAACTGTATTTGTGTAGAAATGAAGTGGTGCTCCTTGGAATCACCTTTAGGTGAGAATTTGAAGAGTGTAATGAGGGGCTGCAAGCAGCAAGATACTTTATGAAAAAATTAGGTGTGAAATAATATTCTTACTGCCTCTAGAGAAAGTAGTGTGCATGAGCTGCTGTGAGGAAGGGGGCTGAAACCCCCAGCCACAAACACCACGCTTCAGATGACTTTCCACAGTAACCAGAGGCTGTATCACATGACCAGAAAGAGACCAAAGAAATGGTAGTCAGCCCAAGGAAGAATTGTGCAAATGTTGTACTTATAAGAAGAAAACAAACTGAAATGAGATCTGTATCCATGGATATGGACATCAGATTGGGAGGAAAATTACTCATTGAAAGTAAATATTTCCACTGGGTTAGAGTACATAAATAGCATGACTGATAAAGTAAGAATTGTAGGTGTAAAGTCAAAAATGAATTATATGATTAATATAGACAAAGCAACATTATTGGCACAATTTAAGTTATTATTCACAGAATTTGCACTTTTGTTTGGGGGAAAGAAGCTATTATTTCTTGAAAAGAATAAATTATTATTTCTTGAAAAAAGCTTAGAGTGGGGTGTCTGAGTGGCTCAGTTATTAAGCATCTGCCGTCGGCTCAGGTCATGATCCCATGGTCCTGGGATCGAGCCCTGCATCGGGCTCCCTGCTCTGTGGGAAGCCTTCTTCTCCCTCTCCCACTCCCCCTGCTGTGCTCCCTCTTTCGCTATGTCTCTCTCTCTGTCAAATAAATAAATAAATAAAGTCTTAAAAAATAAAGAAAAAGTTTAGAGTATTATGCCCAACCCACCTATGTGAATATACAGACAATATCATAAGCACAAGATGTAATTGGCAAGGAAAAGTAATTTACATGGTACTGTATTTCACACACACACATACACACACACACACACCCCTGTGGGTGAGATATTTAACATTTCTGGTCTCCACAATTTAATATTTTCCTTTTCTAGATTTGTTGGGAAGATGGAAACAAGAAATCTAACAGTCATCAAAGAATTCATCCTTCTGGGACTTTCTGGATCAGCAGAGCAGCAATATTTCTTATCTGTGCTATTTCTCTGTATGTATTTAATGACTGTATCAGGCAACATGCTCATCATCATCTTGGTTGTTGGCTTTAACTCTCACCTCCATTTACCCAGGCATTTCTTCCTTAAGTAACTTGGCCTTTGTGGACATCTGTTTTTCCTCCTCTACTATTCCCCAAATGATAGTGAACATCTTAACTGATACACAGACTATTTCTTTTGTAGGGTGCCTCAGCCACTTTTTCTTCTTCATTGCTTTTGTGAATAGGGACAGCCTTCTTCTGTGTGTGATAGCATATGATAGGTACGTGGCAATTTGCCACCTTTTACATTATATTGCCATTATGAATCCCCACCTTTGTGTCTGGCTAGTGGCTGGGCTCTGGCTTGTCACCTATCTCTATGCCCTCTTACACACTGTTTTAATGGCACATCTGTCCTGTGCTTCCAATATCATGCACCATTTCTTCTGTGATCTCAACCCCCTCCTGCAGCTCTCTTGCTCTGATATATCCCGCAGTGTGATGGTTATTTTTATAGTAGGAGGTCTATTTGCTCTCACTCCCTTTATATGCATCCTCATATCTTATGGACTGATCTTCTCCACGATCCTGAAGATCACATGTACTCAGGGGAAACAGAGAGCTTGCTCCACCTGTGGCTGCCACCTATCAGTGGTGGTGGTGTTCTATGGCACAGCAAGCACTGTCTATTTCAGTCCCTCCTCCTCTTTTGTCCCTAAAAGTTGAACAATTTTAGCCCTTATGTATTCATTGGTGACTCCAATGCTGAATCCTTTCATCTACAGTCTAAGGAACAGTGATATGAAAAGAGCACTTCAGAAAATGCTTTGTAAAGGTGCACGCTTTCAGCAGTAATGATGAATGCTCAAATGGCTGAATTAAACATTAGGGATATGGTAATAAAAAGTGCATTCCTGGTGATCATAATAACAGTAATAAAAGCAACTAACTCTTTTTCTTAATTTTTTATTGTTATGTTAATCACCATATATTACATAATTTGTTTTGGTGTAGTGTTCCATGATTCATTGTTTGTTCATAACACCCAGTGCTCCATGCAGAATGTGCCCTCTTTAATACCCATCACCAGGCTAACCCATCCCCCTACCCTCCTCCCCTCTAGAAACCTCAGTTTGTTTTTCAGAGTCCATCATCTCTCCTGGTTCCTCTCCCCCTCTGACTTACTCCTCTTCATTCTTCCTCTCCTGCTATCTTCTTCTTTTCTTTTTTCTTAAAATATGTTGCGTTATTTGTTTCAGAAGTACAGATCTGTGATTCAACAGTCTTGCACAATTCACAGCGCTCACCGTAACACATACCCTCCCCAATGTCTATCACCCAACCACCCCATCCCTCCCACCCCCAACCCACTCCAGTAACACTCAGTTTGTTCCTGAGATTAAGAATTCCTCATTTTAGTGAGGTCATATGATACATGTCTTTCTCTGATTGAATTATTTCACTAAGCATAACACCCTCCAGTTCCATCCACGTCGTTGCAAATGGCAAGATCTCATTCCTTTTGATGGCTGCATAATATTTCATTGTGTATATATACCACTTCTTCTTTATCCATTCATCTGTCGATGGACATCTTGGCTCTTTCCACAGTTTGGCTATTGTGGACATTGCTGCTATAAACATTGGGGTGCACGTACCCCTTCGGGTCCCTACATTTGTATCTTTGGGGTAAATACCCAGGAGTGCAATTGCTGGATCGAACGGTAGCTCTAATTTCAACTGTTTGAGGAACCTCCATACTGTTTTCCAGAGGGGCTGCACCAGCTTGCATTCCCACCAACAGTGTAGGAGGGTTCCCCTTTCTCCACATCCCCGCCAACATCTGTCGTTCCCTGACTTGTTAATTTTAGCCATTCTGACTGGTGTGAGGTGGTATCTCATTGAGGTTTTGATTTGGATTTCCCTGAT
>NW_027397143.1:541408-555837 GCF_003265705.2 Callorhinus ursinus | reverse complement strand
TTTGTTAGTAATTCCCTTTTATAATTGGCTGCTCCCATGTTCGGGGCATAGATATTTACAATTGTTAGATCTTCTTCTTGGATAGACCCTTTAAGGAAGATATAGTGTCCTTCTTCATCTCTTAGTACAGTCTTTGTTTTAAAATCTAGTTTGTCTGATATAAGGATTGCCACCCCAGCTTTCTTTTGGTGTCCATTAGCATGGTAAATTGTTTTCCGTCCCTTCACTTTCAATCTGGGGGTGTCTTTGGGTCTAAAATGAGTCTCTTGCAGACAGCATATTGATGGGTCTTGTTTTTTAATCCAATTTGAAAGCCTGTGTCTTTTGATTGGGGCATTTTGCCCATTTAGTTTCAGGGTAACTATTGAAAGGTAGGAATTTAGTGCCATTGTATTGCCTGTAAGGTGACTGTGACTGTCTATCGTCTGTGTTCCTTTCTGATCTATGCTGCTTTTAGGCTCTCTCTTTGCTTAGAGGACCCCTTTCAATATTTCTTGGAGGGCTGGTTTCGTGTTTGCAAATTTCTTTAGTTTTTGTTTGTCCTGGAAGCTTTTTATCTCTCCTTCTATTTTCAATGACAGCCTAGGTGGATTTAGTATTCTTGGCTGCATATTTTTCTCGTTAGGGCTCTGAAGATATCACGCATGTCCTTTCTGGCCTGCCAGGTCTCTGTGGATAGGTTTGTTACCAATCTAATTTTTCTACCATTGTAGGTTACATATCTGGTCTCCCGAGCTGCTTTCAGGATTTTCTCTTTGTCTCTGAGACTTCTAAGTTTTACTATTAGATGTTGGTGTGTTGATTTATTTTTATTGATTTTGAGACTGGTTCTCTGTGCCTCCTGGATTTTGATGCCTCTTTTCTTCCTCACATTAGGGAAGTTCTTTGCTATTATTTGTTCCAATATACCTTCTGCCCTTCTCTCTCTTTCTTCTTCTTCGGGATCCCAATTATTCTAATGTTGTTTCATCTTATCGTATCACTTATCTCTCGAATTCGGTCCTCGTGATCCAGTAGTTGTTTCTCTCTCTTTTTCTCAGCCTCTTTATTTTCCATCATTTGGTCTTCTATATCACTGATTCTCTCTTCTGCCTCATTTATCCTAGCAGTTAGTGCCCCCATTTTTGATTGCACCTCATTAATAGCCTTTTTGATTTTGACTTGGTTAGATTTTAGTTCTTTTATTTCTCCAGAAAGGGTTTCTCTAATAACTTCCATGCTTTTTTCAAGCCCAGCTAGTATCTTTAAAGTCCTGATTCTGAACTCTAGGTCCGACATCGTACTAATGTCCATATTGAGTAGGTTCCTGCTGACATAGTACCTCTTGTTCTTTTTCCTGAGATGATTCTTTTCCTCTTGTCATTTTGCCCAGAGGAGAATAGATGAATGATAGAATAAAATGCTAACAGGTTAACAACGTCTCCAGCAAATATACTCTATACAAATCAGAAAAGTCCTGAAACCAGGGTTAAAGAAAAGGAAAGAAAGAAAAAAGAAAGAGAAAAAAAACAAAAGATAAAAACAAAAACAGAACAATACAAAAAAAAAAGAGAATATGGTCAAATATGATCAGGCTAGTGCATAAATCAGTGCCACACACAAGATTTTGGGCATATTTTTGTCTGTTAGAGAAAAGTGCCTCCTAAAATTTTAAAGGAAAAAGGACTTATATATACAAAATAAGGGTTGATACACTGAAGCGATGGAAGATGACTGTAAAGATGAGAATTATAAAAGATTTTATGAAAGGAATTGATTAGAGGTTGTTTTAAAAAAGAAAGAAGAAGATTTAAAAAAAAAGAAAAAAACGGGAGAGGATGTGATTAGGCAGGAGACTAGAACAAAACCATACACTAGTAATTTAGGGTATATTTTGATCTGTTATAAGAAACTGTGTCTCAAAATTTTAAGGAGAGAACAACTTATATATATATGCTAAAAATAAGTGTAACTACTATGAAGGGATAAATTATGGCTCTAAAAAGAAAAATAAAAAATGTTTTTTTTAAAAAAGGGATTGATAAAATGTTGGTTGAAAAAGGGAAAATTAAAAATTAAAAAAAACCTTTTAAAAAAATTAACTTTGAAAAACTAATGAATCATGGTAAAAAAAAAAGCCATGAATTCTATGTGCAGTATTCCCCTAGTGCTGGAGTTCTCCTGTTCTCTTTGATCGGTAAACTTAGTCTTGGCTTGCTGGCTGTTCGTGCTGATCTTCTGGGGGAGCTGCCTGTTGCCGTTGTTCCCAAATGTCTTTGCCGGAGGCGGAATTGCCTCGCCCTTGTTCGTCCGGCCTAAGCAAGCTTCTCGGGTTTGCTCTCAGGAGCTTTTGTTCCCTGCAAACTCTCGGTACAGCTTTGGAGGACCAGGGTGAAAATTATGGCCTCCCAATCTCCGCCCGGAGGAGCTGAGAACTCCGGGCCCCGCTCCTCATTGTGCCCCCAGAGAAAAGCGGTCACTCCCGTCTCCCTGGTCTCCGTCCGCACTCGGCGCTCACCCGGCCTGTGACCGATTGTTTCTATCTCTGACACCTGACCCCATGTGGAGTCTCCAAACCCAGCAGATCCCTGCGGTGCGCTCCCATGCCACTCCTCTCCGGGGAGGAAGGGGAATCTCCCTGGCTCTGACGCTTGTTGGGTCCCTGCTGGAGGAGGAGTGGTCCGACTGGGCCACGGATTACAGTTTATGGCAACCCTGAGCTGAGAGCCTGCGCCTCGTCTCCATCTCTGCAGCTGGCTTCCCTGCTCTGATACCTGGGAGCTCTGCTGCACCCATGTACCCCCGGTCTTTCTGTGTCCCCGAGGGTCCTGAGATCTCACTGTCCCACGAGGGTTCCATCCCCCCCTTAGCCACTGGAGCGATGCCCCTCAGCGGAGCCGACTTCTAAAAGTTCCGATTTTGTGCTCCAGGGCTCTATCACTTGCCAGAAGCGGCGGACGGACGGAGGCCCCCTCCCCCGCTGTCTATCCTCCCGAATATCGCCTCAGATTCCCTTCTCCACACATCCTACCTTCCAGAAAGTGGTCGCTTTTCTGTCACTGGAACCTTTTTGAAGGTTTTATTTATTTACTTGAGAGAGCGAGAGCACAGAGGGAGAGGGAGAAGGAGACTCCCTGATGATCAGGGGGCCTGATGCAGGGCTCCATCCCAGGACCACAGGATCATGACCTGAACAAGGAAGACATTTAACCAACTGAGCCACCCCAGGTGCCCTTCACTGGAACTTTTTTTTTTTAAACGTATAACGTATTGTCTGTTTCAGAGGTACAGGTATGTGATTCATCAGTCTTACACAATTCACAGCGCTCACCATAGCAAATACCCTCCCCAATGTCTATCGCCCAGCCACCCCATCCCTCCCACCCCCACCATTCCAGCAACCTTCAGTTTGTTTCCTGAGATTTAGAATTCCTCATATCAGTGAGATCATATGATACATGTCTTTCTCTGATTAACTTATTTCACTTAGCATCATTCCCTCTAGTTCCATCCATGTCTTTGCAAATGGCAAGATTTTGTGTTTATTTTTTTGATGGAACTTTTTATAAGGAATATTTAGATTGAAAATTTAATAGACTCTCAAGGCCAGAAGGCAAGCTAAATAGTCGCCATCAGACATATTTGCAATACCTACAGATTTGAGTGAATTCCTCTTCTCAAAGTCCCCAAAATATCCTGAGATTTCCTGCACCTGCCAGGAAGTGAAATTTTTTACTCACCTGGTAAGACTGTATGCAAAGAATCAAGTCAACATTTTTAAGGACTTCATTGGCTCCCAAAATACAACCTTAGCTCTTAAAGCAGTCTGGTCATATCTGAGTCTATGTATGTCTCTCTCAAATATAACATTTTAGGCAAAGCCTTGGTAGTATAACCAATGTTTCCAATGGTGCCCTGTTATAAGAACAGATTCTTATTGAACTTATGCAAACAATCATAATTGTCATGAAAGAAAGAATATTCATTGAAGGCTTCTGAATTTTGCGGGTTCAGGTAAGGAGAAAAGTTAAATGTTTCAATTTGTTCATGAAAGAACGTTTAATCATTATTCTATAAGTCATAGGTATCTTTTTTATTAACTTAGTTTTTTTAAATTCAATTAGGTAACATATAGTTTATCATTAGTTTCAGATGTAGATCTCAGTTATTAATCCATTGCATATAAAACCCAGTGCTCAGTACATCACATGCCCTCCTTAATGCACATCACTCAGTTACCACATCCCTCTACCCACTTCTCTAGCAATCCTCAGTTTGTTTCTTATTATTAAGAGTATCTTATGGTTTTCCTCTTTCAGTTTTGTCTTATTTTATTGTTCCCTCTCTTACCCTATGATAGTCTCTTTTGTCTCTTAAATTCCAGGTATGAGTGAAACCATATGATAATTGTCTTTCTCTGATCGACTTATTTCACTCAGCATAATACCTTCCAGTTCCATCGACATCAATATAAATGGTAAGATTCTACCCTTTTTGATGGCTGAGTACTAGTCCATTATGTGTGTGTGTGTATATATATAGCACAACTTCTTATCCAATCATCTGTCAAAAGACATCTTGGCTTTTTCCATAGTTTGGCTGTTGTGGACATTGATGCTATAAACATTGGGGTGCAGGTGTCCTTTGGATCACTACATTTGAATCTTTGGAGTAAACACCTATTAAGGCAATTCCTGGGTCTTAGGGTAGCCCTATTTTCAACTTTTTGAGGAACCTCCAAACTGTTTTCCAAAGGGGCTGTATCAGCTTGCATTCCCACCAACAGTGTAAGAGGGTTACACTTCCTTCACATCCTCATCAACATATGTTGTTTCCAGACTTGTTAATTTTAGCTATTCTGCTTGGTGTGAGGTGATATCCCATTGTGACTTTGATTTTGATTTCCCTGAGCCAAGTGATGTTGAGCATTTTTTCATATGTCTGTTGGTCATTTGTATGTCTTCTTTGCAGAAATATCTGTTCATGTCTTCTGCCCATTTCTTGACTAGATTATTTGTTTTTTTGGGTGCTGAGTTTGATAAGTTATCCTTATAGATCTTGAGTACTAGCCCTTATATGATATGTCACTTGCAAATATCTGCCTTTTAGTTTTGGTGACTGTTTCCGTTGTTGTAAAAAAGCTTTTTTATCTTGAGGAAGTCCCAAAAGTTCATTTTTGCTTTTGTTCCCCTTGCCTTTAGAGACATGTCTAACAAGAAGTTGCTACAGCCGAGGTTTAAAAGTTTACTGCCTGTGTTCTCTAGGATTTTGATGGATTCCTGTCTAATACTTAAGTCTTTCATCCATTTTGAGTTTATCTTTGTGTATGGTATAAGAAAATGGTCCAATTTCATTCTTCTACATGTGGCTGCACAATTTTCCCAGCACCATTTGTTGAAGAGACTTTCTTTTCTCCTATGGATATTTTTTCTTTTCTTTTTTTTTTAAGATTTTATTTATTTATTTGAGAGAGAGAGAATGAGAGATAAAGAGCACGAGAGGGAAGAGGGTCAGAGGGAGAAGCAGACTCCCCGCTGAGCAGGGAGCCCGATGCGGGACTCGATCCCCGGACTCCAGGATCATGACCTGAGCCGAAGGCAGTCGCTTAACCGACTGAGCCACCCAGGCGCCCTGGATATTTTTTTCTTATTTGAAAAGATTAGTAGAACAGTGTTGAGGGTCTATTCTGTTCCATTGATCTATGTGTCTGTTTTTGTACCAGTACCATACTGTTTTGATTATTGCAGCTTTGTAATATATCTTGAAGTCAGGCATTGTTATGCCACCAGCTTTGGTTTACTTTTTCAACATTCCTCTCGCTATTTGGGGTCTTTTCTGGTCCATACTGTTTTCAGATTATTTGTGCCAGCTCTGTGAAAAATGTTTATGCTATTTTGATAAGGATTGCACTGAATATGTAGATAGCTCTGGGTAGCATAGACATTTTAATAATATTTATTCTTCCAATCCATGAACATGGAATGTTTTCCATTTCTTTATGTCTTCCTCAAATTCTTTAATAAGTGTTTTCCAGGTTTTAGAGTACAGATCCTTTGCCTCTTTGTTGTTGTTTTTTTTAAGATTTTATTTATTTATTTGACAGAGAGAGACACAGCGAGATAGGGAGCACAGGCAGGGGGAGAGAGGGAGAAGCAGGCTCCCCACTGAGCAGGGAGCCTGATGTGGGGCTCAATCCCAGGACCCTGGGATCATGACCTGAGCTGAAGGCAGACACATAATGACTGAGCCAACCAGGTGCCCCTCCTTTACCTCTTTGATTAGGTTTATTCTTAGGTATATTATGGGTTTTGATGCAATCGTAAATGGGATTGAGTACTTAATTTCTTTTTCTTCTCTCTCATCATAAGTGTATAGAAATGCAACTGATTTCTGTGCTTTGATTTTATATTCTGCTATGTTGCTGAATTTCTGTATGAGTTCTAGTAATTTTGACATGGAGTTTTTTGGGTTTTCCCCATAAAGTATCATGTCATCTGCAAAGAATGAGAGCTTAACATCTTGTCATTTGGAATGCTTTTTTGTTTGTTTGTTTGTTTGTTTTGTTTTTGTTTTTTGCCTGATTGCTGAGGCTAGAACTTCTAGTACTATGTTGAACAACAGTGTAAGAGTGGGCATCCCTGTCATGTTCCTGACCTTAGGGGAAAAGATCTCAGTTTCTCCCCATTGAGAATGATATTCTCTGTGGGCTTTTCACTGATGGCTTTTATGATACTGAGGTAGGTTCCCCTCTATCCTTACACTGTGGAGAGTTTAAGTCAAGAAATAATGGTATGTTTTTCAAATGCTTTTTCTGCATCAATTGAGAGGATCATGATTCTTGTCCTTTCTTGTATTAATGTAATTATAACAATGATTGATTTGTCGATGTTGAACCACGCTTGAGGCCCAGGAATAAATCCCACTTGGTTATGGTGAATGATCCTTTTAATATGCTTTTGGATCCTATTGGCTAGTATCTTGGTGAGAATTTTTGCATCCATATTCTAACTGCTAGGGTAAACGAGGCAGAAGAGAGAGTCAGTGATATAGAAGGCAAAATGGTGGAAAGTACAGAAGCTGGGAAAAAGAGAGAGAAGCAACTACTGGATCATGAGGGGAGGCTTCGAGAAAAAAGTGCTATCTTAAAGCACAATAATATTTGGTTAATAGAGGTCCTGGAAGATGAGAAAAGATAGACTGACAGAAGGTTTATTTGAACAAACTAGAGCTGAGGACTTCCATAATCTGGTGAAGGAAACAAGCATTGAATTCCAGGAAGTACAGAGAACCCCCTTCAAAGTCAATAAAAATAGATCAACACCCCAACATATAATTGTGAAGGTGAAAATTTTAGAGACAGAGAAAATTCTGAAAGCAGCTTGAGACAAGAGGTCCTTAACCTACAGGTGTAGAAACATTAGACTGGCAGCAGATCGATCCACAGAGACCTGGCAGGCCAGAAAGGATTGGCATGATATATTCAGGGTGCTAAATTAGAAAATCATGCAACCAAGAATACTATATCCAGCAAGACTGTCATTCAGAATGGAAGGAGAGATAAAGAGCTTACAGGACAAACAGAATTTAAAAGAATTTCTGATCACTAAACCATCCCTTCATTAAATATTAAAAAGGATCATATAAGCAAAGAGAGAGTCCAAAAGGAACATATACCTGTAAGAAACAGAGACAAACTACAGAAAAAGTGACTTTGCAGGTCATACAATGGCATTAAATTCATATGTTTTAATAGTTACTCTGAACGTAAATGGGTTAATGCTTCAATCAAAAGACACAAGGTATCAAATTTGATTTAAAAAAAAGACCCAATGATATGCTGTCTACAGGAAACTCATTTTGGACCCAAAGACACCTCCAGATTGAACGTGGGGGGTGGAGAACCATTTATCCTACTAATAGATGTCAAAGGTTGTTGGGGTAGCAATCCTTATATCAGAGAAATTCGATTTTAGAACATTGACTGTAATAAGAAATGAAGAGGGATGCTATATCATATTTAAGGGTCTTTCCAATGAGGAGATCTAACAATTGTAAATACCTATGCCCCTACCTTGGGATAATTATATAAACCAATTAATAACAAAATTAAAGAAACATATTGATAATAATACAATAATAGCAGAAGACTTTAATACTCCAGTCACAGCAATGGACGGATCATCTAAGCAGAAGATCAACAAGGAAACATGGACTGTGAATGACACACTGGGCCAGATGGACATCACAGCTATATAGAGAGCATTCCATCCTGAAGAAACAGAATACACATTCTTCTCGAGCATGCATGGAACATTCTCCAAAATAGATCACATGATGGGTCAAAAATCAGGTCTCAACTGGAACAAAAGACTGGGATTATTCCCTGCATATTTTCAGACCACAATGCTTTGAAACTTGAACTCTTTCACAAGAGGAAATTTGGAAGGAACTCAAATACTTAGAGGTTAAAGAGCATCCTACTAAAGAATGAATGGGTCAAACAGGAAATTATAGGATAATTTTAAAAAAATCATGGAAGCAATTAAAAATGAAAACAATTCACAACCTCTGGGACCAGCACAGGCAGTCCTAAGAGGGAAGTGTATAGCAATACAGGCCTTTTTTAAGACACAGGAAAATTCTCAAATACAGAAGCTAACATTACACCTAAGTGAGCTGGTAAAAGAACAGCAAATAAAGCCTAAACCCAGTAAAGCAGAATTTCAATCTCATACCAGTGTACTTCTAAAATCCATTCATTTCAATCTGAGTCCTGACCACACATAAAATTCTTTTTTAAAGCTTTCCCTTCACAAACTTTCTACAACTTTCTTTTCATTCAGTTTTTGTCCTAAGTCTTTTCTCTCTAAACAACCAGTCTCGTTTAGGACAAAATTAGTATCTTTTTTTTTTTTTTACCTCAACAAAAATGTATTATCAGTTCTTTTAAATTTATTTTTTATTTATTTCAGAGGTAAAATTTAGTGATTCAACAGTTCCATATAACACCCTACGCTCATTACATCAAGTGCCTTCCTTAATGCCCATCACCCAATTATGCCTTCCCCATCCACCTCCCCTCCAGCAACCCTCAGTTTATTTTGTAGAGTTCAACATTTCTTATGGTTTGCCTCTCCCTCAATTTTAATCTTATTTTAATTTTCCTTCCCTTCCCCATGTTCATGTATTTTGTTTCTTAAATTCCACGTATGAATGGAATTTGTCATTCCATGTCATGTATGGTATTTGTCATGCTTTGACTGACTTATTTCACTTAGCATAATACTTTCTAGTCCCTTTCTTGTCATTGCAAATGGCAAGATTTGTTTTTTTTTGATGGTTGAGTAATATTCCAATACATATAATGCACATCAACTTTATATATATTTATATATAATATTTACATATTATATATTTACTATGTTTAATATTAGATTTAATATATACTATAATGTTTAATAATATTTTGTGTAACATATTAATGATATATGTCACATGTAAATCTATATATAGATACATAGATATATAGGTATATATCATATCTTCTTTGTCAGTTTTCATAACTTTCTTATACATCTCCTACATACAGTGTTGCTTTCCTTATTATTTCCATCCAGCTTTATTAAATTTAGCATAATTTTAAATTTCAGAAACCTTAGTCTCCAGTGAAAATTTAGTATAACCAATTGTGAACTGTCTATTACACTAGGATTCTTTAGATGGCAAATTTATGAATACATTAAATAATTTTTAGGAACATGTATTTTTTAAAAAACAATCTTTCAATAAAGCATAAAGCATGTTTTCCAACAGACCAAGTATGTTTAGTTTATCTGTAGCATGAATCAAAAGCAGATAAATCTTATGCTTAGTAATTAACATTTCAGTATTTTTCTTATTTGGAAAAGACTTAGATGTCCAATGATTTCAATTCAATTTGTCATTTAACTTAGCAAAACTTCAAAGTTTTAGGTTACCAAAGATTTTGATAGCTCTCTTAACCCACGAGAACTTTGTGAGAGAGACAAAATTAACTATCATTTTAAGTTATCTTTTGCTGACAAATTACAACAGAAATAATACAAGCTTATTTAACCTTTAGCAGACCTTGGTAGAATAAAAAATATATATTTAATGTGGATAACTCTAAAAACATTTCTATTTTAGTTACACCAACCAACTTAAATTAGCTTTAATACCACATATATGTACCTGTGTCCACTAAATGTCAATCAGTTTGTTCCTCATTGTCAATTTTTCTTGGGCCACCTGTGGAGAAATCTGAAGATACTGGCTTAAGTCCAGGGGAGACCCTGGGCCCCTTCATACTGATTTGGAAGTGCTTCAGTTTGAACCTCATAAGGAGGCAGCGTAATAACTTGAGGTGCTTTTTGTTCCTCAATAGTGAAGGTGGGAGAAGCTGGAGCCAATGAACCTGAGGGAACTGAGGATGGTGTAGAAGCGGTTCTATGAGCCACGCCCATTGTGGTGCAGAAACAGGAGGAGGGGAAGGTGGAGGCAGCGGTGGCAGGGGTCCCCCCAGCAAAGCTGGAGGAAAATTTGATGTTTGGCCTAACATTCCTTTATCTATGTCTCCTGTCCCTCCTTCTTGCAAGACAGGCTTTTTCTCTGATTGCTTTTTAGCATTTTGCACCTTCTGTTCAAAATATGCTCAAGGGGACTTTCTTTGGGAACAAAAGGAGTATCCTCATCTTCCTAGGCAAAACTTCAGGAAGAATACAGAAGAAACAAAATTATGACTCGATGAAGCTGTTAGTATTTGTTCTTCCCAACAGTTGGAGGGGCTTCAATGATATACATAGGCCTGGTGATGTTACAATAAAAAAATCATTATTTTCTTAGCCATAGGCTTTTGGCTATACTCTTTCCATTTATTAAAAATATTGTCCAGTTAACCGTTTGGTGGGACAGAGATAGAACTTCACATTATACACAAATTAAACACAACACAATAAACATAACCCACACATACACCAAAACAGATCTACTCCCAATTCCAAATGCAGGGACTATAATTCAAGTCCCTTTTAATTTCTCCCAAAAGCCACAAATGGGAAACTTGTGTTGGTGAAGTCCAGTGGACTTACCTGGCCCAGGAGCTCATCACCTTCCCCAAAAGCTCTTTTCCAGCCCACTCCATCAAAAAGTGAAACTGGCACTTGGTGTCAGTCAAGAATCAGCAGGGAGTTTCCCCAAGACAAAAACAGTATCGACAGTTGCAGGGTTGGTACCCCCAGTCTCCCTTTCAAGGCCAACTAGTCTCAAGGATCTTGTCTACCATGACCATCAAAATGACTAGACTGAAAGTAAAGAGTAAGTCCTGGTGTGATGCAGGGGTGACTTTCATTTGCCAATGGATGAGAGTTCTAGCTATCATGGACCTCTTGCCAAATTTGTTACCCAAACCCAAGTTCCACTGCATTTCATTCAAAAAGTGAATGCTCAAGACACTAGTTCAGTTTGGAAAAGAATATGAGCTTTAATCAGGAGGCTAACCACCTGAAGATAAGACAGACATTTGTTCAAAGGTCAATTACCCAGTTTCTGCCTGGCCCAGAGATTTTTAAAGGGGTTTAATCAGTTAAGGGAGTACAGTGGTATGTGACATTTCTTGATAACATTCATACTCGATGATGTCAGGTCCAGGGGTATTTCAGTGCTCAGAGGTTGTGCAAAAAGTTCTTGTTACCTTGGAGAAGATGCCAGCAGAGTAGGAGTACCCTAGGCTGATCTTTATCCCATGAACACAGCTAGATAACTCTCAAATTATTCTAAATAGCCCCCAAATCAATCTGAAGATTGGCAGAACAAACTCCACAACTAAGGGAAGAGAACAAGACACACTGAAGAAGGTAGGAAGGGTGGAGACATGGTTTAGGATAGAGCAGCCAAAACACAACAGCAGACACCAGAGCTACTTCCTGAAGCACTATATGACCTTTTCTTCATAAAGCTGTTAGTCTCAAGAGCAGATTATAATAGGCTTTTCTAACATGGGAAGACAGAGACATAGACAAAATGCCAAGTTGGAGGAATTCATCCCAAATGAAAGAACAAGATAAAGCCATGGCCAGAGATCTATGAGAGGCAGATATAAATAACATGCCCAATGGAGAATTTAAAGCAACAATCATAAGGATACTAGCTAGACTTCAAAAACGAATAGAAAACTCCAAAGAAACCATTACCATATGGATAAAAGAGTTAAAGAATCAATCAGAAATGAAAATACAATAATTGAAATTGGAAACAGACATGGTGCAATGAACACGAGACTGGAAGAAGCAGAAGAACAAATAAATGATATAGAGGACAAAATAATGGAAAATACTGAAGCTGAAGAAAAAGAGAGAAATATTTATGGAACACAAGAATAGACTCAGGAAACTCAGTGACCCCAAAAATGTAATAACATTCATATTATAGGAATCCTGGCAGAGAAAGAGAGAGAAAAGTGGGCAGAAAATTTATTTATTTGAGGAAATAATAACTGAAAACTTCCTTAATCTGGGGATGGAAACTGGCATCCAGGTGCAGGAGGTATAGAGAACGTCCATCATAATAAACAAAAACAGGTCAACACCGAGACATATTGGAATTGAATTAGCAAAATATAGTGAAGAAGAAAAATTCTTAAAAACAGAAAGGCAAACAAGTCCTTAACTTACAAGGGAAGACCCAGGAGACTACCTGCAGTTTTCTCAACAGAAACATGGCAAGCCACAAGTGAGTGGCATGATATATTCAAAGAGCTGATTAGGACAAATCTGCCACCAAAAATACTCTATCCATCAAGTCAGAGCTTTGAATAGAAGGAGAAACGAAGAGTTACACAAAATTTAAAGGAGTTCATGACTAATAAATCAGCCCTATTGAGGCACCTGGGTGTCCCAGTTGGTTGAGGGTCTAACTGTCAATTTTGGCTCAGGTTATAAACTCAGGATCCTGGGATTGAGCCCTGAATTGGGCTCCCTGCTCAGTAGTGAGTCTGCTTGAGAATTCTCTCTCCTTCTGTCCCTCCCTACTTTGTTCTCTCTCTCTAAAATAAATAAATCTTTAAAAAATCTTTTAAAAATAAAAAATAAAATAAACCAGCCCACCAAGAAATACTGAAGAAAACACTTTGAATGGAAAGGAATGACCAAAAGTGATACAGAGAAGAAAGGAACAGAGAAAATCTCCAGAAACAATGAAAATAATAGGTAATAAAATGACACTAAATGCACATCTATAAATAATTACTCTGAATGTAAATGGACTAACGTCTCCAAACAAAAATCATAGAGTGCCAGAATGGATTTAAAAACCCAAAAGACTCCACCCTAAAACTGCTAGAACTCATACAGGAATTCAGTAAAGTAGCAGGATATAAAATCAATGCACAGAAATCAGTGGCATTCCTATACACCAACAACAAGACAGAAGAGAGACAAATCAAGGAGTCTATCCCATTTACAATTGCACCCAAAACCATTAGATACCTAGGAATAAATCTAACCAACGAGGCAAAGGATCTGTACTCAGAAAACTATAAAATACTCACAAAAGAAATTGAAGAAGACACAAAGAAATGGAAAAACGTTCCATGCTCATGGATTGGGAGAATCAACATTGTGAAGACGTCAATGCTACCTAGAGCAATCTACACATTCAATGCAATCCCCATCAAAATACCATCCACTTTTTTCAAAGAAATGGAACAAATAATCTTAAAATTTGTATGGAACCAGAAGAGACCCAGAATAGCCAGAGGAATACTGAAAAAGAAAACCAAAGCTGGCGGCATCACAATTCCGGACTTCCAGCTCTATTACAAAGCTGTCATCATCAAGACAGTTTGGTACTGGCACAAAAACAGACACATAGATCAATGGAACAGAATCGAGAGCCCAGAAATGGACCCTCAACTCTATGGTCAACTTATTTTTGACAAAGCAGGAAAGAATGTCCAATGGCAAAAAGACAGTCTCTTCAACAAATGGTGTTGGGAAAATTGGACAGCCACATGCAGAAGAATGAAACTGGACCATTTCCTTACACCACACACAAAAATAGACTCCAAATGGTTGAAAGACCTAAACGTGAGACAGGAGTCCATCAAAATCCTAAAGGAGAACACAGGTAGCAACCTTTTCGACCTTAGCCGCAGCAACTTCTTCCTAGAAACATCGCCAAAAGCACGGGAAGCCCGGGCAAAAATGAAGTATTGGGATTTCATCAAGATAAAAAGCTTCTGCACAGCAAAAGAAACAGTCCACAAAACCAAAAGACAACCGACAGAATGGGAGAAAATATTTGCAAATGACATATCAGATAAAGGGCTAGTATCCAAAATCTATAAAGAACTTATCAAAGTCAACACCCAAAGAACAAATAATCCAATCAAGAAATGGGCAGAAGACATGAACAGACATTTCTCCAAAGAAGAC
>NW_027397143.1:529881-541308 GCF_003265705.2 Callorhinus ursinus | reverse complement strand
TTCGATCCAGCAATTGCACTACTGGGTATTTACCCCAAAGATACAAATGTAGGGACCCGAAGGGGTACGTGTACCCCAATGTTTATAGCAGCAATGTCCACAATAGCCAAACTGTGGAAAGAGCCAAGATGCCCATCGACAGATGAATGGATAAAGAAGATGTGGTATATATACACAATGGAATATTATGCAGCCATCAAAAGGAATGAGATCTTGCCATTTGCAACGACGTGGATGGAACTGGAGGGTGTTATGCTGAGTGAAATAAGTCAATCAGAGAAAGACATGTATCACATGACCTCACTGATATGAGGAATTCTTAATCTCAGGAAACTCACTGAGTGTTACTGGAGTGGTTGGGGGTGGGAGGGATGGGGTGGCTGGGTGATAGACATTGGGGAGGGTATGTGCTACGGTGAGCGCTGTGAATTGTGCAAGACTGTTGAATCACAGGTCTGTACTTCTGAAACAAATAACGCAACATATTTTAAGAAAAAAGGAAAAGAAGAAGATAACAGGAGAGGAAGAAAAGGGGAGTATGTCAGAGGGGGAGACGAACCATGAGAGATGATGGACTCTGAAAAACAAACTGAGGGTTCTAGAGGGGAGGGGGGGAGGGGGATGGGTTGTCCTGGTGGTGGGTATTGAGGAGGG
The DNA here is from genome assembly GCF_003265705.2 of Callorhinus ursinus. Lineage (NCBI taxonomy): Eukaryota > Metazoa > Chordata > Mammalia > Carnivora > Otariidae > Callorhinus > Callorhinus ursinus. Next base: position 540,654 of record NW_027397143.1, on the reverse strand, counting down.
CATGTTCTGCATGGAGCACTGGGTGTTATGAACAAACAATGAATCATGGAACACTGCACCAAAAACTAATGATGTAATATATGATGATTAACATAACAATAAAAAATAAAAAAAAAAGCCACCCTGGAAAACAAAATGGAGGTTCCTCAAAAAGTTAAAAATAGAACCACCCTATGAATGAGCCATTGTACTACTAGGTAATTTACCCGAGGATAAAAAATACTAATTTGACGGGGCACATACAACTTGACGTTTATAGCAGCCTTATCAATAATAGCCAAATTATGGAAAGAGCTCAATTGTCCATATGCCCATCCAATATGAATATATATATGATAGAATATTAGTTAGCCATCAAAAAGAACGAAATTTTGCCATTTGCAATGATGTGGATGGAGCTAGAGTGTATTATGCTAAGCAAAATACATCAGTCAGAGAGAAAAATACCATATGATTTCACTCATCTGTGGAATTTAAGGAAGAAAACAGATGAACATAGAAGGGGAAAAAAGAGAGGAAAACAAACCATAAGTGACTCAACTATAGAGAACAAACTGCGGGTTCCTGGAGGATAGATGAGTGGTTGATGGGCTAAATGTGTGATGAATACTAAGGAGGACACTTGTGATGAGCACTGAGTGTTATATGTAAGTGATAGAATTGCTAAATTCTATCTGTGAAACCAATATTACACTATATGCTAACTAACTTGAATTTAAATAAAAACTTGAAACAACAGAAATAAGACCCAAAAATATGCTGCCTACAAGAGACTCAACTTTTACATAAATACGTGTGCAGATTGAAAGTGAAGAGAAGAAATATTTATCATGCAAGTGGACGTAACAGACAGAGTAAAAATATGTATATCTGACAAACTAAATTTTAAACCCAAAGACTGTAACAAGAGTTGAAGAAGGGCACAATATCATACTGAAGGGGATGATTCAACAAGAAGATCTAACAATTTAAATATTTATGCACCCGACATGGAAGCACCCAAATATATAAAACAATTAATAAAAAAAAATAAAGGAACTCATTGATAATAATACACTAATAGTAGGGGACTTTAACACCCCACTTACATCAATACAGATTACCTAAGCAGAAAATCAAAAATGAAACAATGGCTTTTAGTGACACACTGGGCCAGATTTACTTAACACAAATATTCAGAACATTCTGTCTTAAAGCAGCAGAATACACAATCTTTTCAAGTTCTTATGGGATATTCTCCAGAATAGATCCTATACTAGGTCACAAATCAGGACTTAAAAAAGTACAAAAGGATTGATATCATAGCATGCATATTTTCTGACCAGAGCACTATGAAACAGGAAGTCAATCACAAGAAGAAAAAAAAGACCTCAAATGCATAGAGGTTAAACAACATGCTACTAAATAATGAATGGGTCAACCAGGAAAACAAAGAAGAAATAAAGAAATACATGGAAACAAATGAAACTGAAAACAGAATGATTCAAAACCACTTTGATACAGCAAATGGGATCCTGAGAGGGAAGCATAGAGCAATACAGGCCTACCTCAAGAAACAAGAAATCGCTTCTCAGCCTTTAGTCTAAGATCAAGTGAAACAAGAAAAATCTCAAACAAACAAATAAACAAACAAACAAACAAAAATAACCTAACATTACACCTAAAAGGCCTAGAGGAGAATATAAACAAAACATAAAGGCAGCAGGAGAGAAATAGTAATGATTACAGCAGAAATAAAGATATTGAAACTAAAAACACAAAGTAGAACAGATTAATGAAACCAAGAACTCTTTCTTTGAAAAAATATATAAAATATAGAAATGCCTATCCAGAATTTTCAGAAAGAATGAAGGACCCAAACAAATAAAATCATGAATTAGAGAGGAAAAATAACAAAGCTACAGAAATACAAACAATTATGAGAATATCATGAAAAAATTGTATGCCAACGAATTGGACAATCTGGAAGAAATGGATAAATTCCTAGAAACACATAAACTACCAAAACTTAAAATGAAAAAAAAAATAGAAAACTTGAACAGACCAGTAACAGCAAAGATAATGAATCAGTAATAAAAATTCTCTCAATAAACAAAATTCTACTGCCAGATGGTATCACAGGTGAGTTCTACCAAACATCTAATGGAGATTTAACCTATTCTGCTCAAACGACTCCAAAAAATAGACATAGAATGAAAATTTTTAAATTCATCCCAAGAGGCCAGCAGTACCCTGATAACAAAACAGGTGAAGACTCCACTAAAAAAGAGAACTACAGGCCAATATCCCCAAAGAACATGGATGCAGAAATTCTCAATAAAACACTAGCAAATTTAATCCAACACTAGAAAAATTAATCCCACCATGATCAAGTGGGATTAACTCCTGGGCTGCAAGGGTGATACAATATTATAAAATCAGTCAATGTGATACCTGCATTAATGAAAGAAAGGATAAGCACCATATTATCCTCTCAATTAAGCCCTCAGCAAAATAGTGTTAGAAGGAACATACCTCAATATAATAAAGACAATATATGAAAACCCACAGCTAATATCATTAGGGAAAAACAGAGCCTCTCCTCTACAGTTAAGAACAAGAGAGGGATGTCCACTCTCACCACTGTTATGTAACATAGTATGGGGAGTCCTAGCACAGTAATCAGACAACAGAAAGAAATAAAAGGCATCCAAACTGGCAAGGAAGAAGTCACACTTCCACTATTTGCAGATAATACTCTCTATAAAAAAAAACCCGGTGAGGTATCACCTCATTCCTGTCAGAGTGGCTAAAATAAAAAACCCAAGAACCAACAGGTGTTGGTCAAGATGTGGAGAAGGGGGGACCCTCTTTTACTGTTGGTAGGAATGAAAATTGGTGCAGCCACCTTGTAAAATGGTATGGAGGTTTCTCAAAAAGTTAAAAATAGAACTACTATACAATCCAGTAATTACCCTACTTGGAATTTACCCAAAAAAAATACAAAAACACTAATTCAAAAGAATATATTTACCCCTATGTTTATAGGAGCATTATTTACAATAGCAAAAGCAGTCCAGGTGTCCACTGATAGATGAGTGGATAAAGAAGATATTCAATGGAATATTATTCACCATAAAAAAGAATGAAATCTTGCCATTTGCAACAACATGGATGGACTTAGAGTATTATACTAAGCAAAATAAGTCAGTAAGAGAAAGATAAAACCATATGATTTCACTCATATGTGGAATTTAAGAAACTAAAAAAAATGAGGAAGGGATAAAAGAGAGAGAGCAAGAGAAGCCAAGAAACAGACTCTTAACTATTAGGAACAAAGTGATGGTTACCAGAGGGGAGGAGGGGGCGTGAAATAGGTGATAGGGATTAAGGAGGGCACTTGTGATTAGCACTGTGTGATGTATGGAATTGTTGTGTTAATTTTACTGGAATTTAAAAAATAATTTAAATATTAAAAAAAAGACTCCACCAAAAAAAAAAAAAGCTAGAACTGATAGAGAAATACAGTAAAGTCACAGGATACAAAATCAATGTATAGAGATCTGTTGCCTTTCTATACACCAATAAGGAAGAAGCACAGAGAGAGAAATCAAGGAATCAGTCCCATTAACAATTTTACCAAAAACCATAACATACCAAGGAATAAACTTAAACAATGAGGTAAAAGATCTGTGCTCTGAAAACTATAAAATACTGATCAAAGAAATTGAAGAGGACACAAAGAAATAGAAAAAACATCCCATACTCATGGATTAGAAGAACAAGTATTGTTAAAATGTTTATACTTCAAAAAGAAATCTGCACATTTAATGCAATACTTATCAAAATACCACCAGAATTTTTCACAGATGCAGGACGAACAATCCTAAAATGTGTATGGAACCACAAAAGACCCCAAATATCCAAAGGAAACTTGAACATGAAAAGCAAAGCTGGAGGCATCACAATTCTGTACTTCAAGTTATATTATAAAGCTGTAGTGAACAAGACACTATGGTACTGGCACCTAAATAGACACATAAATCAATGGAACAGAATAGAAAATCCATAAATGAACCCAAAACTATATGGTTAATTAATCTTGGATAAAGCAGGAAAGAATATGCAATGGGAAAAAGACAGTCTCTTCAAAAATGGTGATGGGAAAACTGGACAGTAACATTCAAAAGAAAGAAACTGGACTACTTTCTTACACCATACACAAAAATAAATTCAAAATGGATTAAAAACCTACATGTGAGATGGGAAACCATCAAAATCCTAGTGGAGAACACAGGCAATAACCTCATTGACATTGGCCACAGCAACTTCTCAATAGATAAGTCTCCTGAGTAAGAGAATCAAAAGAGAAAATAAACTATTTGGACTTCATCAAGATAAAAAGTTTCTGCACAGTGAAGAAAACAATCAACAAAATTAAAAGGCAGCCTACAGAATGAGAGAAAATATTTGCAAATGACATATCTGATAAAGGGTTATTTTCCAAAATCTATAAGAATTTATCAAACTGTACACACACACACACACACACACACACACACACACACAAAACAAACAATACATTTAAAAATGGGCAGACGTCACAAATAGATTTTTTTTCCAAAGTAGACATACAGATTGCCAAAAAACACATGAAAATATGCTCAATATCACTCATCATCAGAGAAGTGGAAATCAAAACTATAATGATATGTGTTACCCCTCTCAAAATGGCTAAAATCAACAATCAAGATACAACAGGCATTGGTGAGGTTACAGAAAAAGAGCCCTTTTACTCTCTTGGCAGGTATGCAAACTGGCATAGCCACTTTGAAAAACAATATGGAAAACAAAACTAGAACTACCCTAAAGTCCCGCAATTGCACTACTAAGTATTTACCCCAAGGATACAGAAATACTTATTTTAAGGGACACATGCACCTGGATGTGTATAGCGGTATTATCAACAATAGCCAAATATGGAAATATCCCAAATGTCCATTAAATGATGAATGGATAAAGAAGATACATACTATATATATATATGGTAATATATATGTGTGTGTGTGTTATGGAATATTACTGAGTCATAAAAATAAAGAAATCTTGTCATTTGCAATGATGTGGATGGAACTAGAGGGTATTATGCTAAGTGAAATAATTCACTTAGTGAAAGGCAAATACCATATGACTTCACTCATTTGTGGAATTTAAAAAATAAAACAAAGGAAAATAGGGGTAAAAAAAGAGAGAGGGATGCCTGGGTGGCTCTGTTGGTTAAGTGGCTGCCTTCAGCTTAGGTCATGATCCCAGGATCCTGGGATGGAGTCCTGCATTGGGCTCTTTGCTCAGCGGTGAGCCTGCTTCTCCCTCTACCTGCCACTTCCCTGGCTTGTACTCCCGCTTTCTCTCTCACTCTCTCTCCAGCAAATAAATAAATGAAAACTTAAAAAAAGAAAAAGAGGGAGAGAGGCAAACCAAGAAATAGACTCTTTACTATAGAGAACAAACTGGTGGTTACCAGAGGGGAGATTGGTATAATATGGGTTAAACAGGTGATGGGGATTAAGGAGTACCCTTGTAATTAGCACTGGCTTCTGTACATAACTTTTCTTTTTTTTTTTTTATTTTATTATGTTATGTTAGTCACCATACAATACATCATTAGTTTTTGATGTGGTCCACGATCCACTGTATTCGTATAACACCCAGTGCTCCATGCAGTACGTGCCCTCCTTAATACCCATCACTGGGCTAACCCATCCCCCCACACCTCTCCCCTCTGAAACCCTCAGTTTGTTTCTCAGAGTCCATAGTCTCTCATCGTTCATCTCTCCCTCCAATTCCCCCCCCATTTTTCCCTTCCTTCTCCTAATGTCCTCCATGCTATTCCTTATGTTCCACAAATAAGTGAAACCATATGATAATTGACTTTCTCTGCTTTACTTATTTCACTTGGCATAATCTCCCCTAGTCCCATCCATGTGGATGTAAAAGTTGGGTATTCATCCTTTCTGATGGCTGAGTAATATTACATTGTATATATGGACCACATCTTTATCCATTCATCTGTTGAAGGGCATCTCAGTTCTTTCCACAGTTTGGCTATTGCAGACATTGCTGCTATGAACATTGGGGTGGATATGGCCCTTCTTTTCACTACGTCTGTGTCTTTGGGGTAAATACCCAGGAGTGCAATTGCTGGGTCATAGGGTTGCTCTATTTTTAAATTTTTGAGGGACCTCCACACTGTTTTCCAAAGTGGCTGTACATAACTTTTGAATAACTAAATTGTACACATGAAACTAGTTTAGTGATTCATCACCTACATACAGTGCTAATCACTACATTTGCGCTCCTTAATATCCATCATCTGTTTAACACCTGCCTTCTGTTAAACCCTCATTTTGTTTTCTATAGTTGATTCTGTCTCCTGGTTTGCCTTTCCTTTTTTTTTTTTTAATATGGTCATCTGTTTTGTTTCTTAAATTCCACATATGAGTGGAATCATGTGGTATTTGTCTTTCTCTGAGCATAATATTCTCTAACTCTGTCTACATTGTTGCAAATCACAAAATTTCATTCTCTTTTATGAGTAATATTCCACTGTGTACTGGTATATGTATGTATGTGCATATATATATGCACACTATCTTCTTTATCATTCATCAACCAATGGACATTTGGACTCAATCCATAGCATGAGCATGGGATGCTTTTCCTTATTTGTGTCCTCTTCAATTTCTTTCATCAGTATTTATAGTTTTCACAATACAGATCGTTTACCTCTTTGGTTGGGTTTAGTCCTAGATATCTTATGGTTTTTGGTGCAATTGTAAATGGGATTGATTCCTTGATTTATCTCTCTGCTGCTTCATTATTGGTGTATAGAAATGCAACAGATTTCTGTATGCTGATTTTGTATCCTGTGACTTTATTGTATTTGTGTATCTGTTCTAGGAATTTTTTTTTTTTTGGTTATGTCTTTTGGGTTTTCTATATAGAGTATCATGTTATCTACAAATAGTGAAAGTTTGACTTCTTACTTACCAATTTGGATGCCTTTCATTTCTTTCTGTTGTCTGATTGTCATGCTAGGACTTCCAATACTATATTAAATAACAGTGGTAAGAGTGCACATCCTTGTCTTGTTCCTGAAACTAGAGGAAAAGCTCTCAGATTTTCCCCATTGAGGATTTAATAGCTCTGAGGTTTTTCAGGTATGGCCTTTATTATGTTCAGGTTTGTTCACTTTTTGTTGAGGGTTTTTATAATTAATTGATGTTGTACTTTGTAAAATGCCTTTTCTGCATCTATTGAAAGGGTCATATGGTTCTTATCCTTTCTTTTACTAATATGGTATATCACATCCTATGATTTGCGAATATGGAACAACACTTGCAGCCCAGGAATAAACCCCACTTTATCATGATGAATGATTCTTTTAATATACTGCTGGAATTGTTAGCATTTTATCGATATTTTTTGCAACCATGTTCATCAAGGATATTGGCCTGTAATTCTCTTCATTAGTGGGGTCTTTGTCTAGTTTTAGAATCAGCGTACTGCTGGGCTCATCAAATGAATTTGGAAGTTTCCCTTCCATTTCTATTTTTTGGAATAGTTTGAGAAGAATAAGTATTAACTCTTATTTACATATTTGTTAGAATTCCCCTATGGAGCCCTCTGGCCCTGGATTTTTGTTTGTTGAGAGATTTTTTATTACTGATTCAATATCTTTGCTGGCATTGGTTCATTCACATTTTCTGTTTCTTCCTTTTTCAGTTTGTGTTAGTCTATATGTTTCTAGGAATTTATCCATTTTTTTCAGATTGTCTGATTTTTTGGCACATATTTTTTCATAATATTCTCATGCAATTGTTTGTTGGTTATTTCTCCTCTCTCATTTGTGGTTTTATTGATTTGGGTCCTTTTTCTTTTCTTTTTGATAATTCTGGCTAAGGGTTTATCAATTTTTTTTTCAACCTGGAGCTTGTTTTAATATTACTACAAGCCCTCTATAGTTAAGTGATGCTTTATTGGCTTTCTTCTCCTTTTCCCCCAAGAAACTATAGAGAACAAACTAATGTTTACCATAGGAGAGGTGGATGGGGGAATGGGTTAAATTGGTGATAGGAACTAAGGAGAGCACTTACAATGAGCACAGGTTGTTGTATATAAATGTTGAGTCTCTAAATTCTACACCTGAAACTAATATTATACTGTATGCTAAGTAACTGGAATTTAAGTAAAGACTTGAAAAAAAATTACTACAACATATATATTTCTTTATAGTAAAGTTGAATTTTTGTATATTTGTGTTTTCTCACTAGATTTCAAGGACACAAGTGATGCCAGAAAATGCCATATAATAGGCTTGAGAAAGAAAAGGGGAAGACAGATGGACAACAGACTTTTTTTTCTTTTGCCTTGTTGGTGAGGTGAAATCAGCATAACTTAAAATTAAACATTGAACATGTACAATTTAGTGGCATATAATACATTCACAATGCTGTGCAGATATTGCTTACCTTTGTCTATTTCCTTTCATTTGAGAATGCATTATACATATTATGTCATGTGGCATATTACATACTGCTTTTCCTAAGAGTTACCATACAATTGGTTTGTCTGGGAGAACCAAACTTATCTCTTATGTCCAGTACCCTGTCCAATTTAGCATTTGTCACAGGAAAAGGAGTTCCCATTAGTATGACAAATATAAAGTCAGCATATATCTTTCCAGTTCCAAGTTGAACCATTCTGGTTTTGCCATCCACTTGATCTGGACAAGGAGGTTGTTTCTTGGTAGCACTTTAATGAATACAATGAGACTTTTTGGAGAATTTGTCCTCTACATATCCAATGTTATTACCAGACTATGCAACAGATTGTTCATATAATTATGTCAGTGAATACATAGATCATGATGTCTGTGATATTAACTCTTTATTTTGATAGGTTGTATGTGTTCATTATCAAAATCCTTAGTGCCATCTTCATATCCTTATTTCTCAGACTGTAGATGAGGGGGTTCATGGTGGGTGGCACCACAGTATAGAATACAGAAACTAGCATGTCTAAGAGTGATGGAGATTTGGGTAAGGGATGTAAATAGGCAAAAAAGCCAGAAGAGATAAATCAAGTCACAACAAGGAGATGAGGCAGGCATGTGCAGATAGCTTTGTGTCTGTCTTCTCTGGAGGGCATCCTCAGCACGGTGGAGAATATATAAATGTAAGAAATATCAAAGAACACAAAACAGCAAAAATCTAACACTAGGCTGAGCCCAGTGACTACTAATTCCCCAATGTTATATGAACAGGCAAGAGAGAGCAGTTGTGGGACATCACAGAAGAACTGATGAATCTCAGGAGGCCCACACATGGGTATGTAAAAGGTAGAAGCTGTATGCAGAACTGTATTGAGACCTCCACTGACCCAGGAAGTGGTGGCCATCTGCACATAGGCTCTGCGGCCCATGATAATGTCATATCTGAGAGGATGGCAGATGGCAACATAGCGGTCATAGGACATGACTGTGAGTAGTCCTACTTGTGCACTGGCTAAGAGAAAGAAGAAAAAGACCTGTGAAACACATCCAAGGAATGAAATTGTGTTGTGATTCATTAGAGAATTCATGATGGATTTGGGGACAGTGATGGAAATGAGGCAGAGATCCAGAAAGGACAAGTTCTTCAGGAAGAAGTACATAGGGGTGTGGAGCCGATGATCCATGGTGGTAAGGGTGATGATGAGAAGATTTCCCAGTAGAGCTGCCAGGTGAATTAGCAAAAATAGTACTGCATGCAAGATCTGGATCTCCCTAACATCAGAGAATCCCATGAGGAAGAATGTGCTCCTAGAGGTGAAGGTGTCCATTTCTCTGGATGTTTAATCAATTACTCTAAAAAATAAAGGAAGCAACATAAGACTCAGCTGGAGAATTTACTATTGTATTTTAATTTCCATTTCTCTTACTGTCATATGCATCTATCAAAATATTTATAAGCACATGAGACTAACACCAGAAAGCCTTCATTGACATCACTGAACCACAGTTGATCACACTGCAGTATGACTGAAAGGGGTGTCGGTCCACTCCAAATCATCTGCCTCAACCACCTATTTAGATCAAGAACTACACTCTGTATCTTGCTCAGATGGAATTTTTCATAATGTATATTGAGATAGGTAATGAAGAAAGCCATAGAATGTGAGCAATCAGTCCCAAATATAACTTTCATCTTACTCATTTACTACCGTTTTGATTCTTAATAAATTAATCTGAGTATCAGTTTATTCAATGAACAGAGTGAACTTTCTCATCTGATTTAGTTGAATGATGCATATAAAAACATCTAGCCAGGCACCTGGGTGGCTCAGTCAGTTAAGTGTCTCACACTTGATTTCAACTCACGTCTTGATTTCAGGGTCATTATTTCAAGCCCTGCATTGGGCTCCACAAAAACAAAAACAAACAAATCAAACAAACAAACAAAAAACACCTAGCATAATTCATTAACAAGAAGGTCTTTTACAAACACCATTTCTTCTACTTATCCAATCTTCCTTCAGTATGCCTGAGTCAGGAAATTGTCAATTGGTAATTTTTTGTCAATTGTCAAATGGTAATTTTTTTTCTTTATGTTTTAAACTAACTTTCATCCTTTCTCTCTTTCTTTCTCTCTCTCTCTCTTTCTTTCTTTCTTTCTTTCTTTCTTTCTTTCTTTCTTTCTTTCTTTCTTTCTTTCTTTCTTTTCTTTCTTTCTTTCTTTTCTTTCTTTCTTTCTT
>NW_027397143.1:396574-529781 GCF_003265705.2 Callorhinus ursinus | reverse complement strand
TAGTGCATTGTATTTTCTTTGAGCTGTTTTGCAGTTCTTGAAATTATAGGTAATTTTTAATGATATAAATTAGTCTTGTTCATAAATATTAGGTACATTTCTATGGAATGTTATTGACTATTGCTCTGTACTCAGACCCATTCTGTATTTATTCACTTTTATTTTATATGTGTTGGAAGTTTTTATCTTCTCAGCAGATTCTCCAACATTGTTGCTTTTGCCTTTCAGGAATCATTCCATTGAATTATGTTTGTAGCCACATGTCCCATTTAATTATGGGGGGCAACAAACTCACCTTCTGATTCATACTTGGCGGGTCAGCTTTCCTCTTCTTTTGTATTTTCCTCATTCTCTCGATTCTCTGTGGGTTACCCCATCATCCACATAGCTGAGACTGGTAAACGCTCCTGTATTTCTCCACCAAGCTCACCTATCCTTTCCATCTTTGTTGAGAGGAGAAGTGGTTTCCTCCTTCAGAAAGCTGTAGTGCAGTTGTAAATTGGAAACACTAGATATCCTTCAGTAAGACACACTTAATTTACATATTTAATAGTGTCCTGCAGAGGAGATATCCTATGCAAGATTCCATTATGAGGCCATGTTAAGTAGATCCTGAATTTCGCCTAGTATTTTGAATGTGTAATCTAATAACCATTCCTTCAGTGAATGTAAAAATGTGTTTCCTAAACTGTATTATTGATTTTCAAGCCAAACTTTTTGTCTTATTCTTGATAAAATTTTTACCCCCAGGGTCTGCTCTCTATTTTTCCCTCTGTCTCCTGAAGTTTGAATTCCATTATTCAGATAAGCATACAAAAAATCAGCAAAAATGCTGGTGTTGATTTTTCATAAGTGTGTATGCTCTATGAAAAAAATACTGGAAACTCATATTCTATTAAAAGTCCTTACATGTAATCACAAAATAATGAAAATACAATGCAGTTTACTATGTATCATGGGACATATTAAAACTTTGAAAAATATCTAGAATCAGCTTTTAAAATCTATTCCATCTAGGGGCCTGCATACCTCCTACCTGGAAAAACATTTTCTTCTAGAATTGTATGCTAGGGAAATATTACATGCATTTTTTGAATAATTAAGGTGTAAATTTAGAGTAAATAAGTTTGAGTTAAATAACTGGATTTCCAGAGGAAAACTGAGATTGTTACTAAGAATGTATTTTGATTGCTGGAAACTCCAAAGTACACTTTGAAGATAGAAGAGAAGTACAAGTAATTTTGGTGATTATTTCTTTCCCTGGTATAATTGACATATAATTGATATATAACATTGTGTAAGATCATACTATGAACATAATCTTCTATTTATCTGGGTATCATTTTAATTTTTCCTACATCATCTTTATACTTCCTTAAAGGGTGTTTGATGCATCCTATCTTCCAGTTACATCTAACTATGTTTTCCCTTACCTCACCTGAAACCATTTGTCATAAAATTAGCTAACCAACCAGCAAACAAAAAATGAAATATTTTCTAAATGGCCTTCTATTATCCAAAGTCAATGTGAGCCTTTTATTCTTTATGTCTGTGAGCTTCCCTTGGGATTTACAGGAAATGATTTTTTTTTTCCTAACAAGACCTCTGCTCAGCTAGACCAGTGGTTCATTAAATGTGTGGCCCCTGGGCGGCAATATCAGCATCACTTGGAAACTTGCTAGAAATGCAGATTTTTTGGGACCTCATTCCAAACATGCTAAATCAGAAGGTCTAAAGTGAGGCTAAATGAGATGTTTTAACCATGCAAGCTAGAGTGAGGACTGGTACTTTACTGTCTACTGGTTCAAAACATTTCTTTCTTTGCTTTACTGGCAGGCTTTTTAAACTTTTTTTTTCTTTTAAAAGTAGTTTATGACTTTGTTTTGCATCAAAATAAAGAGGCAACACACAGAATGGGAGAAGATATTTGCAAATGACACTACAGATCAAGGGCTGGTATCCAAAATCTATAAGGAACTTCTCAAACTCAACACCCAAAAAAACCCCCAAATAATCAAGTCAAAAAATGGGCAGAAGATATGAAAGGACACTTCCCTGAAGGAGACATACAAATGGCTAACAGACACATGAAAAATGTTCATCATCATTAGCCATCAGGGAAATTCAAATCAAAACCACATTGAGATACCACCTTACACCAGTTAGAATGGCAAAAATGGACAGGGAAAGAAACAACAAATGTTGGAGAGGTTGTGGAGAAAGGGGAACCCTCTTACACTGTTGGTGGGAATGCAAGTTGGCACAGCCACTTTGGAAAATAGTGTGGAGGTGCCTCAAAATATTAAAAATAGAGCTACCCTATGACCCAGTAATTGCACTCCTGGGTATTTACCCCAAAGACACAGATGTCGTGAATAGAAGGTCCATTTGCACCCCAATGTTCATAGCGGCAATGTCCGCAAGAGCCAAAGTGTGCAAAAAGCCAAGATGCCCTTCAACAGATGAATGGATAAAGAAGGTGTGGTCCATATATACAATGGAATATTACTCAGCCATCAGAAAGGATGAATACCCAACTTTTACATCCACATGGATGGGACTGGAGGAGATTATGCTAAGTGAAATAAGTCAAGCAGAGAAAGTCAATTATCATATGGTTTCACTTATTTGTGGAACATAAGGAATAGCATGGAGGACATTAGGAGAAGGAAGGGAAAAATGAAGGGAGGAATTGAGGGAGAGATGAACCATGAGAGATTATGGACTCTGATAAACAAACAGGGTTTTAGAGGGGAAGGGGTGGGGGGATGGGTTAGCCCAGTGATGGGTATTAAGGAGGGCACGTACTGCATGGAGCACTGGGTGTCATATGAAAACAATGGATCATGGATCACCACATCAAAAACTAATGATGTATTGTATGGTGACTAACATAACATAATAACATAATAATTTTTTTAAAAAGTTGTTTATGACTTAACTTTGATGTGGAAATTAAAAAAAAAATAAATCACAGAAACAGAAAAGATTGGTAGTTTCCCAGGATGGGAGTGGTGTGCACAGAAAAGGGAGAAGATGGTCAAAGGTTTGCAAACTTTTAGTTATAAGATGAAGTTCTGGAGATCTAATGATCGGTGTGAAGAGTATAGTACAGTACTGTTTTGTTTCTTTGAAAGTTACTAATAAAGTAGATTTTAAAATTTCATGCCACACACAGAAAAAAGGATAATGTGAGGTGATGAATGTGTTAACTAACCTTATTGTGGAAATTATTTTGCAACATATATGTATATATGTATATAAACTCATATATATGATATATGATATGATATATGATAAAATCATATATGTATATAAAATCACTACATTGTTATATGTCAATTATATTTCAAAGCTGGGAAACAACAGGAGTCACTGAAATTAATTTTATTTCTCCTCTATTTTTCTTCTTATTTTTTGAAGATTTAGTTATTTAAAAGAGACAGGGAGTGAGGGGGAGAGTCAGAAGGAGGGAGAAAATCCCAAGCAGGTTCCAAGCTCAGAGTAGAGCCAGACCCAGGACTTGATCTCATGACCTGGAGGTCCTGACGTGAGCTGAGATCAAAAGTCAGAGGCTCAACTGACTGAGCCACCCAGATGCCCTGCTTCACTTCTATTATTAATGTCTACTTTGGAGGTTTCAGCAATCGAAATAAGTTCTCAGCAGCAACCTCAACTTTTCTCTGGAGACACAGTTATTTATCTCAAAGTTGTTTATTCTGAATTGCATTTTAATGATTCAACAAAAGAGAACATAATATATTCCTACCATACAATTCTAATAAGCATGTAAGATAGTATTTATGGGACCAAATGAGTTCAGACACTAAATGCTTCAGGAATTCTGGGGAAATCATGGTGGATTGGATGTAGAATATGGGAAATTAAATGATTAGCCCCTGGAATAAATGATACCATATAAAAGGGAGAAGAAAATAGAAGTTGCCTAAACCCAGAGACCCAGTGTGAACAAAGCAGGATCTTGGCAGCCTGAAGAGTGTGTAGGTAGAAAGCTGTGCAGCAAAGGTGTGCAGACATGATGTGGGGTAGAAATGTGCAGAGCTGCAGGACATGAGCTGAGTGGTTTAGCCTTTAGTATGTCTACACTGACAGCAAATGGCACTCAGGGTTTAAATAGAATGGCATAATAACATTGGTATTTCTGAGAACTTAACTGATCTTTATGTTTGGTAGCTTTTGAAAGGAAGTTTACTTTTATTTTTTATTTTATCTCGAGAAAGATAAAAAGTGAGTATATTGTTTTAATAGTATACGTATGAGTTATTTAATGGAGGTCTGGAATAAATGCCTCCCCCAATAGCTATGAGATGGAAAGAGAAAATGGAAAATAATTTAAGAGAAAGAAGATGTGTGGAAGGTTTGAATGTCTTATTGAACAAATAAAAGTGAAATCAAGGTTCAGATAAAATTCTATTTGGCTCCAAAACCAGCCAGAAGATAAAATGTACTTGTCTGTGCCCAACTGATATCTGCTTTTTTCCCCACACACTGCGGCGCTTTTGCTTGTGTTCTCAACTCCAGTGTTATAGCAAACTGTTCTGCTAATTAAAGACTTAGAAGAAAAATATTTACAATAGTTTTCTTTTGTTTTGTTTGTTTGTTTGTGTGTGTGTGTGTGTTTGTTTTTACCTCAGAGAGGATGAACAAGTTGTTTTATGTCTTGGTATAAAATGGTTATGCATATCTTAATTACAAAAGACAATAAAAAAGTTATCACTGGTATTAAGAAATCCCCTGCATTATCATTGCATTATTAGAAGTGTTTTGTAGCAGGGGGAAAGCCATCTTTTGTCCCTTGAAATAACAGCACACTTCCAACAGCCTAATTCACCCTGGCCTCCACACCTGGGCCAAGAATGGAGTCAGCACTGGCCTCTCTTCACTTCCTTGAACCTGCCGCTTATAAGAAAACCCCAAGCTGTAAATGTTGAAAGGACTATTAAATGTTTACCTATCTTTGACACAGCCAGGGTATTAGAATGTATTATTTTAAAGATTTATACTAATAAGCTAAAGCAGGTATTTGTAGAAATAAAATTAAAGTATCTTATATTTTGAGAATCCTTTTAAAATATTTCTAGACTTATAAATAATTTTAATGTTAACTGCTCACCTTTGGTTTTAAATAGCTGAAAGGTGAAATCCAAGTATCCTCTGAAGGGGGATTTATTAAGCATCACCCTCGTCCACTCTGTTCCTTCTAAGTATCAGATAGGTGTGTGTTTTGTTTTGTTTTGATTTAGAATACATGGATCTGAGAAGGCATGCATTTTGGCAGGCTAGCCAAAGGCAAGAATGAATCAATTTGTGAAATGCACTGTTGGGAAAGTAAGATCTTGCCTAATTACCTACACCAGCTGAATTCTAAGATTTTTCTTATGTGTTATTGAATATGACTTACATTCATGCTAAAAGCAATACATTTGATGGATGGACTGAACCTGTGGAGAGCATGAACTTTACACAGGGTAGAGGCAGGATTCGAACACAGGTGGCCTCACCCCTAAAGTTTATAAGCTAGAATGCTTATGTAATGTTCAAACTTAGACTTCCCTGTATCACTGGTGGTCATCATTAAAAGCTTTTGCAGAAGTTTTTACTTTAACCCTTTTCTTTAGGGTGCTTCTCTTTATGAAAACAGACTTCATGTCTCAGTTCTCTAGAGGATGGGGCACATCAAAGTCCAGTGGATGGTAGAGAGTTGGTTCAATGGGGTTTCCTCCTTTCTATCTCTTTTTGTGAACTTTCAGAGGGTAATACTGACAGCTAATATTCATAATACTCTTACACTGTCAACTTCAATCATGTTTACTCCTCCGAGCTTCAAAACAGATTATCACACATATTTTAAAGATGAGAAAATGAATACTTACAGAAGTATAATCATCTGTTGAGAGCTTCAAAGCAAAATAGGAAGCATAAACAGGTTCAGAGTAAGGAAAGTGTAACTATCATCAGATTCTTTCAGCTGCAGAACATGATCCACAAAATGTTGTCTGAGCAGAGTGCACTAAGAACTATGGGTTCCTGTCCATGCTTTTTCACTGTTCTAAAGTGATTCTCTGTTGGTTAAGTACCCTGGGAATAGAGCCAAATTAAATTTTAAAAAAAGCACATTATCTTTGGAAAGAAAGAGACTTTATAGATTACCTCATTTATCACCAAAGTTGTAACAAAAACTAAAAAGACACAGACTATTATTTCGACTTTACCTGTGATTATCTTTCTTTAACATTATGATAGGAAAAAAAATGTTTCATTACTTTAAGGTGCATATAATCAATTTACAGTGAGATTGGGCAAGTTTTAAAGTGTATATGAACCATTTGCCTTGATTTTGTATCAGAAGTCTTTTTATAACTTTTTCCCTACATTTATTGATCTTTATTGCTTTCTTTAAGCTTACTATATATTAGGAAACTTAGAAATTATCAGTCACATGCTTCTCAGATGTAAGGGCAGTTATCTTCCTTTTTATTTGTTTTTAATTTTTTATAATAATATTTTGCACATGAGGTTTAACTTAATCTAGTCAAATCTATTCTAGTTCATCATGACATCCAGCTTTGAGATCTTGTTTAGAAAACATTATTTTTTACCCTCCTATATTTTGGATTGCACTATTTTTAATAAAGCAAGATACAGTGACACCTGGGTGGCTCAGTTGGTTAACCATTAGACTCCTGACTTTGTCTCAGGTCATGATCTTGGGGTTCTTTGATTGAGCCCCACATCGGGCTCCCCACTCAGTGGGGAGTCTGCTTAAAGACTCCCTCTCGCTCTACTCCTTCCCCCACTCACACTCTCTCTAAAATAAATAAATAAATAATAGATAGGTAGATAGATAGATAGATGATAGATAGATAGATAGATAGATATTTAAAAAGAAAAGCAGGATATAGTTTTCTATATATCTTTTTCAAGTCTTCATCATTTCCCTTTCTCATTTGGAAGTATTTTCAAAGTTTATTTTTTTCATAGCATCATTGTCAAATTCTTCTTACCTCATTTTCCAAGAGAGTTAACTAATAAAATAATCTCCTTTGGGTCAATGCCTCCATTATCTTTCATACTTATTAACAGTCTAATTGTCTATAGACTACAACTGCTTTATTGATATAGATATTATAACATCTTATTATTAAAAAATTACTTCAACATGTTATTTTCAGTATTCTAGGCATGCAATCACAATCTTCTAAGAATAAACATAATTTATTTTTTCCAATTTCAAAGCTTATATATTTCATATGTTTATATTGACAAACAGAAAATTATTGAACAGCAAATACACTTTTCTTATTTCTGACATTTTTGGAAACATGTACCATGTTGTACGCTTCATATATACTATAGGGATAAATTCATTTCAAAGATATTTTTGAGTTTTACTAAAAATTAGTGCTTAGTTTAATGATGACATGATTATTTTTAATTTAATTAATGGTGAAACATACTAATATATATCCTGTCAGTAAAATCAATTTGTCCCTAGAACAGAATATTTTCTGTGCTATAGTATTTGGTAAGTTTTGGAGAACAGCTGATATTGCTTTAGTTGAGTCTGTTCCCTTGGTACTCACAGATAAAATATATACTTGCATATTTTTTTTCTGAATATGTATTTTGTAAGCTTTTTAAAAATACAGAATGCAAAAAGGAAGAAAATTACAATCAGTCCCATACTCATACAATTGTATTAAATAAGTCAAAAATGTAATTTTAAAAAACAAAAGAAGGAAACAACACAGAAAATTGCAAAATCAGTCTTATTAGTCTCAGCTTCTCTCATCCAAAACACAAATTTGTGGGATAGCCATGTTACAACAATGATGAACCTTGAGAATATTATGCTTGGCAAAAAAGTCCTGACTCAAAAGGCCACATATTATATGATTCCATTCATATGAGGCATCCAAAATAGGAAAAAAAAAATCATGGGGACAGATAGGAGATTAGTGGTTGTCAGGAACTAAAGTCAGGGGAAATTTGGATGTGAGTGCTATTGGGTAGAGAATTTCTTTTTTGAAGTGATGGAAATATTCTAAATTTAGATAGTGGTAAAAGATATACAACTCTCTGAATATACTAAAATTCACTGAATAGTACACTTTAAAAAGGTAATTTTATGACATGTGAGTTCTCCTTAATAAAGTTGTTATATTGAAAACTAAAACAAAGTAACCATCTTCTAGTATGTATTGTACCAAATTTCAGATTGTTTTAATGTATAGATCAATATAATTCTTATACTAACTGGCATATATATATGATGTTACTCTATATATAGTATAGATATGCTGTTAAGCTGTTACTACATCGGGGCACCTGGGTTCCTCAGTCAGTTTAGTGTCTGACTCTTGATTTTGGCCTAGGTCATGATCTTAGGGTCATGAGATGGAGCCCCGAGTCAGACTCAATGCTCAGTGGAGAGTCAGCTTGGAATTCGCTTACTCCCTCTCCTTCTGCCCCTCCCCCTTGCACTCTCTTTCATGCTCTCTAGCTCTCTCTAAAATTAATAAATAAGGGACACCTGGGTGGCTCAGTTGGTTAAGGGGCTGCTTTTGACTCGTGTCATGATCGCAGGGTCCTGTGATCAAGGCCTATGCCAAGCTCCCTGCTCATTGAGAGTCTGCTTCTCCCTCTGCCTGCTGCTTTCTTCTTTTTTTTATTATGTTATGTTAATCACCATATATTACATCATTAGTTTTTGATGTAGTGTTCCATGATTCAGTGTTTGCATATAACAGCAGTGCTCCATGCAGAACGTGTCGTCTTTAATACCCATCACCAGGCTAACCCAACCCCCCACCCCCTCCCCTCTAGAACCCTCAGTTTGTTTCTCAGAGTCCATAGTCTCTCATGGTTCATCTCCCCCTCCGATTCTCCCCCGTTCATTCTTCCCCTCCTGCTATCTTCTTTATTTTTTTAAACATATAATGTTTTATTTGTTTCAGAGGTACAGGTTTATGATTCAACAGTCTTACACAATTCACAGCGCTCACCATAGCACATACCCTCCCCAATGTCTGTCACCCAGCCACCCCCTCCCTTCCACCCCCCACCACTCCAGCAACCCTTAGTTTGTTTCCTAAGATTAAGAATTCCTCATATCAGTGAGGTCATATGATACATGTCTTTATCTGATTGACTTATTTTGCTCAGCATAATACCCTCCAGTTCCATCCACATTGTTGCAAATGGCAAGATCTCATTCCTTTTGATGGCTGCATAATATCCCAATGTATACATATCACACCTTCTTTATCCACTCATTGGTCAATAGGCACCTTGGCTCTTTCCATAGTTTGGCTATTGTGGACATTGCTGTCATAAACATCAGGGTGCATGTACCCCTTCAGATCCCTAGAATCCTTGGACCAATTACCCAGTAGTACAATTGCTGGGTCATAGGGTAGCTCTATTTTCAACTTTCTGAGGAACCTCCATGCTCTTTTCCAGAGTGGCTACAACAGCTTGCATTCCCACCAACAGTTGTAGGAGGGTTCCCCTTTCTCTGCATCTCTGCAAATGTCTGTCATTTCCTGATTTGTTCAATTTAGTCATTCTGACTGGTGTGAGGTGGTATCTCATTGAGGTTTTGATATGGATTATGCTGAAGCCGAGCGATGTTGAGCACTTTCTCATGTGTCTGTTGGCCATTTGGATGTCTTCTTTGGAAAAATATCTGCTCATGTCTTCTGCCCATTTCTTGATTGGATCATTTGTTCTTTGGGTGTTGAATTTAACAAGTTATAGATTTTGGATACTAGCACTTTATCTGATATATCATTTGCAGATATCTTCTCCCATTCTGTAGGTTGTCTCTTGGTTTAGTTGACTGTTTCTTTTGCTGTGCAAAAGCTTTTTATCTTGATGAAGTCCTGATAGTTCATTTTTGGTCCTGACTTCCCTTGCTATTGGCGATGTTTCTAGGAAGAAGTTGCTGCGGCTGAGGTCAAAGAGGTTGCTGCCTAAGTTCTCCTTTTGAATTTTGATGGACTCCTGTCTCACATTCAGGTCTTTCAACCATTTTGTGTCTATTTTTGTGTATGGTGTCAGGAAATGGTCCAGTTTCACTCTTCTGCATACAGCTATCCAATTTTCCCAAAAGCATTTGTTGAAGAGACTGTCTTTTATCCATTGGACATTCTTTCCTGCTTTTTGGAAGATTAGTTGACCATAGAGTTGAGGGTCCATTTCTGGGCTCTCGATTCTGTTCCATTGATCTATGTGTCTGTTTTTGTGCCAGTACCATACTGTCTTGATGATGACAGCTTTGTAATAGAGCTGGAAGTCTGGAAATGTGATGCCACCAGCTTTGATTTTCTTTTACAACATTCCTCTGGCTATTCAGGGTCTTCTCCCGTTCCATACAAATTTTAGGATTATTTGTTCCATTTCTTTGAAAAAAGTGGATGGTATTTTGATGGGGATTGCATTGAATGTGTAGATAGCTCTAGGTAGCTTTGACATCTTCACAATATTTGTTCTTCCAATCCATGAGCATGGAACATTTTTCCATTTCTTTGAGTCTTCCTCAATTACTTTCATGAATATTTTGTGGTTTTCTGAGTGCACATTCTTTGCCTCTTTGGTTAGACTTATTCCTAGGTGTCCTGTGGTTTTGGGTGCAATTGTAAAAGGGATCAACTCCTTAATTTCCCTTTCTTCTGTCTTGCCGTTGGTGTATAGAAATGCCATTGATTTCTGTGCACTGATTTTATATCCTGCCACTTTACTGAATTCCTGTATGAGTTCTAGCAGTTTTGGGGTGGAGTCTTTTGGATTTTCCACATAAAGTATCATATCATCTGCAAAGAGTGAGAGTTTGACTTCTTCTTTGCAAATTTGAATACATTTTATTTCTTCTTGTTGTCTGATTGCTGTGGCTAGACTTCTAATACTATGTTGAATAGCAGTGGTGATAGTGAACATCTCTGCCGTGTTCCTGACCTTAGGGGGAAATCTCTCAGGTTTTCCCCATTGAGAATGATCTTCACTGTGGGTTTTCCATAGATGGCTTTTATGATACTGAGGCATGTACCCTCTATACCTATATCTGAAGAGTTTTGATCAAGAAAGGATGTTGTGCTGTGTCAAATGCTATTTCTGCATCTATTGAGAGGATCATATGGTTCTTGTTCTTTCTTTTATTAATATATTATATCATGTTGATTGACTTGCAGATGTTGAACCAAAATTGCAGCCAGGGATTAATCCCACTTGGTCGTAGGGAATAATCCTTTAAGGTACTGTTGGATCCTACCGGCTACTATTTTGTTGAGCATTTTTCCGTCCATGTTCATCAAGGATATTGGTCTGTAATTCTCCTTTTTGTTGGGATCTTTGTCTGGTTTTAAGATCAAGGTCATGGTGGCCTCATAAAATGAGTTTGGAAGTTTTTCTTCCATTTCTATTTTTTGGAACAGTTTCAGAAGAATAGGAATTAATTATTCTTTAAATGTTTGCTAGAAATCCCCTGGGAAGCCATCTGGCCGTAGGCTTTTGTTTGCTGGGAGATTTTTATTACTGCTTCAATTTCCTTAGTGGTTATAGGTCTGTTCAGGTTTTCTATTTCTTCCTGGTTCAGTTTTGGTTGTTGATACATCTCTAGGAATGCATCCATTTCTTCCAGATTATCTAATTTGCTGGCATAGAGTTGCTCATAATATATTCTTATAATTGTTTGTATTTCTTTGGTGTTCTTTGTGATCTGTTCTCTTTCATTCATGATTTTATTTATTGGGGTTATTTCTCTCTCTCTCTCTCTCTTTATAAGTCTGGCCAGGGGTTTATCAATCTTGTTAATTTTTTCAAAGAAGCAGCTCCTACACTGGGTATTATACAAAAACAATGGATCGTGGATCACATCAAAAACTAATGATGTATTGTATGGTAACTAACATAACATTATAAAATTTTAAAAAAAGAAGGAAAGAAACAGCTCCTAGTTTCATTGATCTGTTCTACTGTTCTTTTGGTTTCTATTTCATTGATTTCTGCTCTGACATTTATTATTTCTCTTAATCCTGCTGGGTTTAGGGTTTATTAGCTCTTTCTCCAGCTCTTTTAGTTGTAGGGTTAGGTTGTGTATTTGAGACCTTTCTTGTTTCTTGAAAAAGGCTTGTATTGCTATATACTTTCCTCTTAGGACTGACTTTGCTGCATCTCAAAGATTTGGAACAGTTTATTTTCATTTTCATTGGTTTCCAATATATTTTTTTAATTCTTCTTTAATTTTCTGGTTGACCCATTCATTCTTTATTAGGATGCTCTTTAGCCTCCATGTATTTGTGTTCTTTCTGACTTTCCTCTTGTGATTGAGTTCTAGTGTCAAAGCATTGTGGTCTGAAAATATGGAGGGAATGATCCCAATCTTTTGGTACCAGTGGAGACCTGATTTGTGTCCTAGGATGTGATCTAGTCTGGAGAATGTTCCATGGGCAGTAGAGAAGAATGTGTTTTCTGTTGCTTCTGGATGGAATGATCTGAATATGTCTGTGAAGTCCATTTGGTCCAGTGTGTCATTTAAAGTCTTTATTTCCTTGTTGATCTTTTGCTTAGATGATCTGTCCATTTCAGTCAGGGGGTTGTTAAAGTCCCCCACTATTATTGTATTGTTGTCAATGTGTTTCTTTGCTTTTGTTATTAACTGGGTTATATAATTGGCTGCTCCCATGTTAGGGGCATAGTTATTTAGAATTATTAGATCTTCTTGTTGGATAGACCCTTTAAGTATGATATAGTGTCCTTCATCTTCTCTTATTATAGTCTTTGGTTTAAAATCTAATTTGTCTGATATAAGGATTGCCACCCTAGCTTTCTTTTCGTGTCCATTACAATGGGAAATGATTTCCCACCCCTCACTTTCAATCTGGGAGTGTCTTTGGGTCTAATATGAGTCCTTTGCAGTCAGCATATCAACGGGACTTCTTTTCTTTTTTCTTTTTTTACCCAATCTGATAACCTGTGTCTTTAAATTGGGGCACTTAGCCCATTTACATCCAGGGTAACTATTGAAAGATATGAATTTATTGCCACTGTAATACCTGTAAGGTGACTGTTACTGTATATTTTCTGGTTTCCTTTCTGGTCTATGCTACTTTTAGGCTCTCACTTTGCTTAAGGACCCTTTCAATATTTCTTGTAGGGATCATTTCGTGTTTGCAAATTCCTTTAGTTTTTGTTTGTCCTGGAAGCTTCTTATCTCTCCTATTTCAAATGACAACCTAGCTGGATAGAGTATTCTTGGATGCATATTTTTCTCGTTTCGTGCTCTGAATATATCATGCCAGTCCTTTCTGGCCTGCCAGGGCTCCGTGGTTAGGTCTATTGCCAGTTTAATGTTTCTATTGTTGTAGATTACACATCTCTTCTCCCGAGCTGCTTTCAGGATTTTTTCTTTTTCTCTGAGACTCGTAAGTGTTAGTATTAGATGTCAGGGTGTTTACTTATTTTTATTGATTTTGAGAGGGGTTCTCTGTGCCCCCTGGATTTTGATGCCTGTTTCCTTCCCCAAATTAGGGAAGTTCTCGTCTATCATTTGCTCCAATATACCTTCTGCCTCTCTCTCTCTTTCTTCTTCTTCTAGGATCCCAGTTATTCTAATATTGTATCATCTTATGGAGTCAATTATCTCTTGAATTCTGCCATCCTGATCCAGTAGTTTTTTATATATCTTTTTCTCAGCTTCTTTATTCTCCATCGTTTGGTCTTCTATATCACTAATTTTCTCTTTGCCTCATTTATCTTAGCAGTTAGAGCCTCCATTTTTTATTGCACATCATTAATGGCCTTTTTGATTTCGACTTGGTTAGATTTTAGTTCTTTTATTTCTCCAGGAAGGGTTTCTCTAATAACTTCCATGCTTTTTTCAACCCCAGCTATTATCTTTAAAATCAACATTCTGAACTCTAGTTCCGACATCTTTCTAAGGTCCGTATTGATTATGTCTCTGGCAGTCGTACGGCCTCTTGTTCTTTTTTTTTTGAGGTGATTTTTTCTCTCTTGTCATTTTGCCCAGAGAAGAATTGATGAATGAGAGAACAAAATGCTAACAAGGTAACAATGTCCCCAGAAAACATACACTAAACAAATCAGAAGAGACCTGAAACCAGGGGGAAAGAAAGGGAAAGAAATAAAAAAGAAAAAGAAAGAAAAAGATAAAGATAAAAACAAACCAGAATATGATCAGATATGATCCAGCTGGTGCATAGATCAGTGCCACACACTAGGTTTTGGGCATATTTTGTTCCATTAGAAGAAAGTGCCTCCCAAATTTTAAAGAAAGTAAAACTTATATATGGACAAAAATAAGAGTTAATATGATGAAGGGATGGAATGTGACAGTAAAAATGAAAATTATAAAAGATTTTATAAAAGGAATTGATGATATAAAGAGTTGGTTGAAAAAAGAAAGAAGAGGATTTTAAAAAAAATGGGAGAGAATGTGATCAGGCAGAAGAGTAGAACAAAGCCATACACTAGAGATTTAGGGTATATTTTGGTCTGTTAGAAGAAACGGTATCCCAGTATTTTAAAGAGAGAACAACTTATATATATACACCAAAAGTAAGGTTAACTTCTATGAAGGGATAGAATATCACTCCAAAAATGAAAAATAAAAAAAAGATTTTTAAAAAAAGGGATTGATAAGATGTTGGTTGATAAAGGGAAAAAGAAAAATTCAAAAAAAATAAAACAGAAAAAGAAAGTTAAAATAAAAATTAATTTTGAAAGACTAAAGAATCATGGGGAAAAACCCATGAATTCTATTTGCAATATTCCGCTAGAGCTGAAGTTCTGCCATCCTCATTGATTGGTAAACTTTGTCTTGGCTGGCTGTTCTTGCTGATCTTCTGGGGAAGGGGCCTGTTGCTGTGGTTCCCAAATATCTTTGCTGGAGTTGGACTTGCCCCACCCTTCTTGTGACTGGGCTAAATAATCTGCTCAGGTTTGCTCTCAGGAGTTTTTGTTCCCTGCAAGCTTTCCGTACAGCTTTGGAGGATGAGAGTGAAATGGCAGTCTCCCAATCTCCACCCTGGAGGGCCTGAGAATTTGAGGCCCCACTCCTCAGTGAGCCCCCAGAGAAAAACAGTCAATCATTCCTGTCTCCTCGGTCTCTCGTGGCACTCCATGCTCACCCGGCCTGTGACTGAGTATTTCTATCTTTGGCACAGGACCCCCTGTGGAGTCTCCAAACCCAGCAGATTCCTGTGGTGCACTCCCGCGCCGCTCCTCCCAGGGGAGGAAGGGGAGTCTCACCGGATCTGCCACATGTTTTGTCCCTGCTGGAGGAGCAGTGGCCCAACTGTGCCTTGGACCACAGTTTATGGCAACCCCCGAGCTGAGAGCCCACTCCTCTGCTCCGTCTCTGCAGCCGGCTTCTCCGCTCTGATACCTGGGAGCTCTGCCACACTCAGGCACCCCCGGTCTTTCTGTGACCCCGAGGGTCCTGAGACCACACTGTCCCAGCGAGTGTTCCATCCCCTGTTTAGCCACTGGAGCGACGTCTCTAAGCAGAGCAGACTTCCAAAATTTCCAATTTTGTGCTCTGCTGCTCTATCACTTGTCAGTATCATCTGATGGAGGTCCCCTTCCCCGCTGTCTATCTTCCCAAATATAGCTTCAGATTCACTTCTTCGCAGGTCCTACCTTCCAGAAAGTGGTTGCTTTTCTGTTCAGAGTTGTTGCTCTTCTTTTCTTCCAATCTCTTTTTGAGTTCATAGGGGTTCAGAATGGTTTGATCCCTTTCTAGCTTAATTCCTGGGACCAGAGGAAATTTAGGTCTCTTAATCCTCTGTCATCTTGCTCCTCCCCAACCCAGCAGTTTTGAAAGTGCCCTGCTTACTCCTTCTTGTGCTCTCTCTCTGTCAAATAAATAAATAAAATCTTTAAAAAATAAAATAATATCAATAAGTGAATATTTTTAAAAATGCTTCTAAATAAAGACTTGTTTTATTTTTAATACCAAAAACTGTTCTATTTTATGCATATGTCATAATTTACATAACCTCTCCCCTACCAAAGGACATTTGAATCTTTTTAAATTGTACTGATGCCACTATTTTGATTTTTTAGATACAATTTGCAAGAAAAATGGTGTACGTATACAGTGGTGAATAATTCTGACATTATAAAAAACAAAATATTCTACTTTACATCAATGAGTGGAGCAACCAGAAAATATATTGATGTTTATTGATACATTGCCTCATCTAAATATATTTTCATATATATTTAATGATATGATAAAACAATGTATGATCAATTCTAGAGTCTCATTCTATTTAATAATTTATTAGATATTCTGTATATTTTTTATTTGTATATGCTTTTACTCTAATAATTTGGGAGACTTTTTTTCTCATTCTCTCCCTTGTTAGCTAAATATGTATTTTATAATTTCTCTAAAAATTTTGTTCCTACATAGCTGACTTTCCTAACACAGAAACAGGCACTGACAGTTAGACAAAATGAGAAGACAGAGGAATTTGTCCCAAGTGAAAGAATAGGACAAAACCATGACCATAGATCTAAGTGAAACAAATATAAGTAAAATGCCTAATAGAGAATTTTAAATAATGATCAAAAAGATACTTGATGGACTTGAGAAAAGAGTCAAAAGCATCAGTAAGACCATTAACAACAAAATAAGAAATAACATAGCATACATAAAGGGCAAAATTAATGAAATTAGAAAAAAAACTTGATGAAAAGAACAGCAGGCTAGAAGAATCAGAAGAATGAATCAATGCTCTAAAAGTCAGAGTAATGGAAAGTAATCAAGCTGAACTAAAGAAAGAAAAAATATATAAAATGAGAATAGACTAAAAACCCACTGATTCCATTACATAATAACATTGCTATTATAGGAGTCCCAGAATAAGAAGAGAGAGGAAAGGTGGCAGAGAAATTATTTGAAATAATAATAGCTTAAAATTTCCCTGATCTAGGAACAGAAACATCCAAAGAATCCCCCATCGAAATCAACAAAAGCAGATCCACACCAAGACATATTGTAAATAAAATGTCAAAAAAATGATAAAGAAAAACTATTAAAAGCAACAATACAAAAGAAGACACTTAAATACAAAGGAAACATCCTAAGGCCCTCAGCAGGTTTTTTTTTTCTTTTTACAGATTTTATTTATTTATTTGACAGAGAGAGAGACAGCAAGAGAGGGAATACAAGCAGAGGGAGTGGGAGAGGGTGAAGCAGGCTTCCTGCTGAGCAAGAAGGGTTAAGGTTAGGGTTAGTGTTAGGGTTAGGGCCACAGAAGACCTCAAATACCCAATATGGGGCTCGATTTCAGGACTCTGAGCTGCAGGGAGACCCTTAGTGATTGAGCCACCCTGGTTCCCCTCTCAGCAGGTTTTTCAGTAGAAGATTTCCAAGCTATAAGGTAGTGGCATGATATATTCAAAGTGGGGAATGGGGAAATTCTGCAGACAAGAATACTCTATCCAGCAAGTTTATCTTTTGAATAGAAGGAGATATACAGGGTTACCCAGTAAACAGAAACTAAAGGAGTTCCTTACCACTGAAAGGGTCTTCCAAAAAATACTAGAGGCGACTTTGTAAGTTTAAAGGAAACAATTAGAGTGATAGTACAAAGTTAGGAAATACAAGAGAAATGAAAATTACTATTTTTGTAAAAAAATTAAAATGTCTAGGAACTCACAAAATAAATGAAGTAAAATATGATCTCATATACCTAAAACATGGGCGGGGAGGGTTCAAACTTAAATAACCATCAACTTAATATAGACTGGTATATGAAGTTGATGTTGGAGCCAAACCTAATGGTAATCTCAAAATAAAAAAATACTGACAGTATTTTTTTAGGTAGTAGCCACAGAATATAGGAAAATTTTAGGTAGTAGCCACAGAATATAGGAAAAAATCCAAATATGTCACTAAATAAGAAGCAAAATGTGAAAGAGAAATAGACAAGAAAGGATCAGAGAATATCACCAGAAACAACCACAAAGCAAGTAATAAAATGGCAATAAATGCATATTGATCAGTAATCACTCTGCATGTGTAAATGGACTAAAATATCCAATCAAAATACACAAGATGACAGAATTGGTAGAAAAACAAGACCCATCCATATGGTGCTTATAAGAGACTCATTTCAGCCTGAAAGACATCTGCAGATTAAAAGTGGGAAGGAAAAAAAAAGACTCTTGGCTCTGGGAAACAACCTGTGGGTTGCAGAAAGGGAAGTGGGTATGGTGATGAGGTAACTGGGTGATGAGCATTAAAGAAGGCACGTGATGCGATGAGCACTGGGTGTTATATGCGACTAATGAATCATTAAACATGATATCAAAAACTAATGATGTACTATATGTTGACTAATTGAATTTAAATAAAAAAATAAACAAAAAAGTGAAGAGATGAAGAAAAATTTATCATGCAAGTGGATGTCAAAATACAGCCAGAGTAGGAAATACTTACATTGGACAAACTAGGCTTTAAAATAAAGAGTGTAACAAAAGACAAACAGGGACACTATATAATCATAAAAAGAAAATCCAATAAGAAGTTATAATTGTAAATATTATGCACCTAACATGGGAAACAGCCAAATACATAAAAAGTTAATAACAAACATGAAGAAACTAATTTATAATAATACAATAATAATAGGGAACTCCAACACCCCACTTACATCAGAGGACATATCATAAAAAACAAAAATCAGCAAGGAAAAAATTGCTTCAAATGACACACTGGACCAGATAGACTTATCAGATATATTTGGAACATTCCATCCTAAAATGCAGAATACACATTCTTTTCAAGTGTACATGGAATATTATCCAGAAGACATCAAATATTATGTCACAAAAGAAATTTCAACAAATTCAAAAACATCAAAGTTATATCATGTATCTTTTCTGACCATGATGTTATGAAACTAGAACTCAATCACAAGAAAAAATCTGGAAAGAGCACAAATATATGGAGGTTTTACACCATGTTCCTAAATAATGATGGGTTAACCAAGAAATAAAAGAAGAAATAAAAAATGACCAGAAGCAAATAAAAATCAAAATACCATCAACATTTTTTCACAGAGCTGGAACAAACAATCCTAAAAATTGTATGGAGCCACAGAAGACCCCAAATAGCCAGAGAAATGTTGAAAAAGAAAACCAAAGCTGGAAGCATCACAATTCCATACTTCAAGCTGTATTACAAAGTTGTGATCACCAAGACAGCATGGTATTGGCACAAAAACAGATAGATAAATGGAACAGAATAGAGAGCCCACAAATGGACCCTCAACCCTCAACTAATCTTTGACAAGGCAGGAAATAATATCCAATGGAAAAAGGACAGTCTCTTCAACAAGTGGTGTTTGGAAAATTGGACAGCTGCATGCAAAAGAATAGAATGGACCACTTTCTTACACCATACATAAAGATAAACTCAAAATGGATTAAAGACCCAAATATGAGACAGGAATCCATCAAAATTCTAGAGGAGGGCACAGGCAGCAACCTTTGTGACTTTGACCACAGCAACTTCTTGCTAGACACGTCTCCAAAGGCAAGGGGAACAAGATAAAAAAAAAAAAGAACTATTGGAACTTCCTCAAGATAAAAAGCTGATGTTCAACATCACTTATCATCAGCGAAATACAAATAAAAAACATGATGAGATACCACCTCACACCTGTCAGAATGGGTAAAATTAACAACACAAGAAAAAACAGGTGTTGGTAAGGATGTGGAGAAAGGGAAACCCTCTTACACTGTTGGTGGGAATGCAAATTTGTGCAGCACTCTGAGAAACAGTATGGAATTTTCTCAAAAAGTTAAAAATAGAACTGTTATATGACCAAACAATTGTACCAGTAGGTATTTACCCAAAAGATACAAAAATACTGATTTCAGGGGGCATATGTATGCCAATGTTTATAGCAGCATTAACAACAGTAGCCAAATTATGTAAAGAGCCCAAGTTTCCATCAACTGACGAATGGATAAAGAAGATGTCATACATGCACGCACGCACACACACACACACAAACACACACAGGAATATTACTGAGCCATCAAAAAGAATGGCATCTTGCCATTTGCAATGATGTGGTTAGAGCTATATTGTATTATGCTAATTGAAATAAGTCAGTCAGAGACAGATATCATATGATTTCAGTCATATGTGGAATTAAAAAAACTGAAAATGAACATAGGGGAAGGAAAAAAAAGGGAGGGAAGCAAACCATAAGGGATTCTTAACTATAGAGAACAAACTAAGGGTGAGGGAAGGGTGGTGGGTGAGGCATGGGCTAAATGGGTGATCGTTATTAAGAAGGTCACTTGTGTTGAGCACTGGGTGATATATATAAGTGGTGAATCACTGAATTCTACTCCTGAAACCAATATTAGACTGTAAGTTAACTAACGAGAATTTAAATAAAAATTTGAAAGAAAAAAAGAAAGAAACAACTCTGAGATACTATGAGATGGTGGCTTTGGAAATTGAAGAGAAATGGCATTCATTTGGAACAATCCTGTCCCATGTCACACCATTATAGATACTTGAAGTAAGAGCAGGTAGTCTCCTTAACAGGGGGATAAGGCTAGCTTCCCTTGTCAAAGGAGCTTCATGTAGTTTGTAGACTGAGTGTTCTTGGCTGCATCATATTATGGCTCTGGCATATTCCTATCCCAGGTTCACTGTTTCTTTCTTCCACTAGTTCCTTAAACCTGATCTTCAATAAAGTAGTCATGCTGACACAAGTATAAAAATATTTTAAGGCTAAAGTCTTCCTAGATTCCAGCCATGCCTTGATTTGAACTTTTATTTTTTGTAAACTCTCCATTTACCAAAAGTACACATTTTGTCCCATGGTCATTATAAACTGTATACAGAAGGATAGACACTGACATTGACTTCCCAACATCCTCCACTTCAATAGGTAGGTTTTCCCAATCAGCCAAAAGTGATAGTTAAGTTTAGGAATGACTTTCCTTGTTATTTATCAATAGTATCCCATTTTTTCCATATAAAAGATGAATAATACAATCTAATAATTCTGACTTTGAGGATATGTTTCCTAATGTTTCTCCTATAGCAAGAGATTCACTGGTCATTTCAATAATTTATTATAGAATTAATTCATTTTAAAAATAGTAACCTAGCAGCAGATCTGATCGCTAAGCTGGGGATAATTTCTGCCAGTTTTCTACTGCTTGCTTTGATCAGCTGATCCCAATCAGATCCCAGCAAAATTGAGCCTGAAAAATACCTGTTAGCCCTAGGCATGGTGGAATAGATTAATGTGATATAGAGTAGACATTGTGATACAGAGTAATGTAGGAAAGGGCTGAGAATGGACCTGAACACACAATTAACAAAGATCTGAAGATTCATAATGTTTTTAATATGCTTCATTAACACATTATTCAATGTTTTATCCGATGCATAAGTAATATCAATGGGTAGTTTATGTACTCTTTGCTAGTTTATTAAATCAATGTT
This sequence comes from Callorhinus ursinus, assembly GCF_003265705.2. Classification (NCBI taxonomy): domain Eukaryota; kingdom Metazoa; phylum Chordata; class Mammalia; order Carnivora; family Otariidae; genus Callorhinus; species Callorhinus ursinus. The sequence goes on along the minus strand of NW_027397143.1, from coordinate 508,252 downwards.
ATACTTCAAAAACAAAATCAAGCATGCCTGGAAATGAAGTAATACTGGTACTATTTGATTCATAAAGTATGGGTAAAAATCTCCTATTAAACAAATATGATCTAGGTGTTTCTTTGGTCAGGGGACTTTGTTAAAACATCTTCAGTCTATATAAATTAGACATTTGAATAATCTTTCTATATCAGAGTCAGTTTGGATAAAATATATTTCCTAGATTATTAACTATATATACAGGTTTGGTGATTTTTTTTTCAAATATCTAGCTATTTTATGTGTCTATCCTACTTTTTTCCCCTCTTTTTTGGCTTTTCTGTTGTTTTGTTTTATTTTGTTTTAGTGATAAAATTGAACTCTTGGACACATAGAATAATGATATTGTATAAACATTATCCAAAACCTCAGCACTGTTTACATTGACCTTTTCTTTTTCTTTTTCTTTTTTTTTTTTAAGCCACATACCACAGAAGCTTTCTTGCTGGCCTGCTGGTATGTCTACATTCATCACCACCACCCCCACAAGTGATCCTTATTATAGCCAATAAGATTTTTAAAAAGACCTAGTCTCCTTAAGCTTCTTCTCACAAAGGCTCTGTGTGATTTGGCCCCAGCTACCCTTCCCTAGCCTCATGCTACTCTCCTGTTTTGTCTGTGTTCCAACGACAATAACTCAACACTTTTCCGTGTGCCAGGCACTGTTCTAATAATTCTATTGTATAGAAATTGTTATTCCTATTTTAAATAGGAAGCACAGAGAGGTTAAGTAACCTGTGCAGGGTCACACAGCTAGTCTACCTTTTTTTCTATTTTCCAATTAATAATTTTTCATTTTATTTTTCTTTATTCAATTTTCAAGTTTATAAAACCCCTCTGTAGATTTGAGTTTTTTAATTTTTCTTTGTATTATTATTTTTAACTGTTCAATTTGTGATATTTCCCCAAATTCTCATATTCTCTGTTTCAAGAATCATTGTTTTGATAAAATCCTTCTATTTATTTTATTTTTCACACAATTAAATGAATTTAAAAAATATGTTTTATTATTCAATTCAGGAGCACCTGGGTGGCTCAGTTGGTTAAGCATCTGACTCTTGATTTCGGCTCAGGTTGTGATCTCAGGGTCATGAGACAGAGATCTGTGTAAGGCTCCACATTCAGCAGGGAGTCTGCTTGGGATCCTCTGCCCCTCACCTACTCATGCTCTTTCTAAAATAAATAAATCTTTTAAAATTGTGTTTTATTTCTCAATTCAGAAATATGAAGTACAAAGAAATTGGAAATACTTTTCAAACTCTCTAGAAATCTATGACACTAAAATTTAAATCATAATAAAGTAAAACTTCATACCACAACATTGACCTTTTTAAAATTATAAAATTAATTCTTTAGAAGTTGTATAGGGCAAGAAGGTAAAACAATGGGGATTTTCACCCACTGACATGAGTGTAAAATGGTATAAGTACTTTGGAAAAGAGTAGGATGAGAAATATGTAGGCCCATACCCACTGACCTAACAATACTTTCTCTAGCCATATGTGTTAAACAGATTGTTGTGTGTGTCCATCAAATGCCATACATAATAAGTATTCTAGATCACAGTTAGTAAAATTCAAAGAGGAAGTAAAACTTGCGTGTGGCTATCATATGCCATGGTTAGATATAGTAGTTTCATTTTAAAATCATAGGCTAAGAATCAGGTTTGTGAAGGCAATTTATTTTGGCAAGAAATTCCAAGGAACATGAGCAGAGGGGCTAGCAAAATTGAAAGAGAAAGAAGAAAAGCAATCTAGGAGTATATTATGAAGCTAATTACCATTTTAGACAACCTGGGCTCAGTTGAGGGCTCACTGTGAGACCTATTAGTAACCATACAGAACATGCTTTGACTTTGCTCTCTCTCTCACACACAGAACAGTATGTGTCCACCAACTCCTCTAGCACACAAGTCTATCCCATTGTTTGGTTTATCAATATCCCAATATGGTCAAATGAGGTTTCACATGTGTCATACTTAACCATAGGAAACATCCACTGAGTCATAAAAATAGGTCATTAAATGAGAGACAAATACATATGGTGAAGCTTAGCTGAAATGTTGTCAAGATGGATCATCTTGTAGCTTGTTGGTACAACAAAAGTACTATTTACAAAAGTTATAGTGAAATGCAAACAATGCTGTATATTGTCAAGGAGCATTTTGTTGTGTGGTGCATATATAAATAAGTGAGTGGGCTTGATAAAGACTCGACTCAAGTGTGTGCTAATTCCTGGAAGCTGTAAAGGAAAGTAATGTGTTAGGGTATATAATAAATATAGTTGTATATTATCTTTTTTTTGGGTCTAATATAGTTCCTAACAAGTGAAGTATTAGACAAGGGGGGATATAAAAAGAAAGCAAATGAAAACAAAACACAAACCTCCTTCTGAAATTTAATCTTCCAATCAAAATCTCCAAATTGTTAAAAAAACTTTTTAACAATGTGAAATAAAGAAATCTGAAATTACTTGTGTGTATATTTTATAATCTACATGGTTATAGAATTTTATCTATGGAGATTTTCAGGAGAGATGTGTGAAAATATTTATGGTACTATGATATTCTGAGTGAATTAGGAAAACAGGATGCAACCTAGGCTACTATAACAGGTCATTTAAAATTATCCAATAAGAAGTGGGGGTAAAAAAAAAAGAATAAAAAACAAGGAAGCATGATTTTTGTGAACTCTGGGATACAATTAAGATAAATAATCTGCATTACTGGAGTTCACAAGGGAAAGGGAGGAGAAGGGATAGACAGTATGTTTAAAGAAATAAAGGCTGAGAATTACAGGAAGAGAATTGGGTATCCAAATTCATAAAACTCCTCATCCACTCATATTTTTTATTATGAGACTGTGGCAATTCAGTCATATCCTTGAGGCTTCACTTCTAATTAGAGTTATCTTCCTATTTCAAAATCCACATTCTCCATTAAAGTCTGGAATCTTCTCCATTAAAGTCTTGAATCTTCTTTGTTAAAAATGTAGTATCTGTGAAGTGAAATAAAGTGAAGCCCAATAAAACAAGGCATGCCTGTATTCTAGTACTATAATAACGGTGTGTATTAATGACTGTAGTACAAATGTTACTGAACAAATATAACTATTGTTATGATTATTTGTCAGTGCATGCACAATATAAAAAGAGGTAAACTGTGATATCAAAAACATAAAATGTGAGGAAGAGAGAAAAAGATAGATATTTTGAATGTAATAACTGTTACATTGTTATCAGTTTAAAATACACTGCCAAGGGGAAAAGATGTTGGAGGAGTAGGGGACCCTATTCCACTGGTCCCCTGAATTGAGCTGGATATCTACCAGACCACTCTGAGCACCCACGAAATCAGCCTGAGATGTAAGAAGATCTGGATCTCTACAAACAGAATATCACAGCACTTGGTTTCAAGGTATGAAGTGGGGAGCCTTGATTTCGCAGGCAGATATCAGAGGATAAATGGCAGTGGGAGGGAGCCTGGCCATGGGGATCCTACACCACTGGTGAGCAGTAGCCTCCCACGCTGGGAACCAGGCACAAACTTGCAGACCAGTAGCAACGGGGAAAGGATTTTAGGGCAGCCCCCAGGATAGAAACCTGGAGTGGCAGGGTCGCCTGTGAGAGCAGGAAGAGCCTGGTGGTTTTAGAAGCACAAAGGCCAGAGATGTCCCCAGGCCTGGAGGCAGAACTGGGGGCACTGCAGAGTGGCGCCCAACCCAGGACGCTGCAGTTTATAGCAACATAGACAGAAACAGAGATAGTGTGGCCTGGAGAGCTCACTGAAGAACACACTGTGATCTCTCTGCTCTGAGGCAGAGGGTTGGAAATGGTCTCTTCTACTCTGACTCTTGGAAGAGACTCAGAAAGCCGCCAGGGAAAGCCGCTAGAGAACAAAAACCCCAAAAAGCTGATTCCCACTGAGCCCATCCCCTGCCACAGGGGGGCATGGGAACTCTGTCCAAACAGGGTTGCCTGAGTAACAGCACAGCAGGCCCATCCCGCAGAAGACAGGCTGGGAAAACAAGAGGCCAGCAACCCTAAGGTCCCTAGAAAACAGGTTCATCTTGCTTGGGTTCTGGTCAATAATTTGGACTCTATACATTCCCTCAACCACCTATGAACAGAATGACTAGGAGGAGGAATCCTCAAAATAGGAAAGACTCAGAGATTATGACTTATGCCACAGATTTACAAATGGATGCAGATATAACCAAGATGTTGGAGATGGAATTCAGGCTAACAATTGTGAAGACAATAGCTAGAATAGAGAAATCAATTAATGGCAACATAGAGTCTCTAAGGGCAGAAATGAAAGCTGAAATGGCAGAACTTAAAAATGCTATCAGTGAGATCCAATCCAATCTAGATAATCTAACAGCCAGGGTAAGTGAGGCAGAAGAACAAATAAGTGACCTGGAAGACAATATAATAGATAAAAAGGGAAAAAAGGAGGCCAGGGAAGAACAACTCAGAATCCATGAAAATAGAATCAGAGAAATAAGTGACACCATGAAGCGTTCCAATGTCAGAATTATTGGAATCCCAGAGTGAGTGGAGAGAGAGAGAGGACTAGAAGATATATTTGAGCAAATCGTACCTAAGAACTTCCCTAATCTGGGGAAGGATACAAACATTCACATCCTAGAGGCAGAGAGGACCCCTCCCAAGATCAAGGAAAACAGGCCAACACCCAGGCATGTAATAGTAAAACTCACAAATCTTAGAACCAAGGAAACCCTCTTAAGAGCAGTTAGGGGGAAGAGATTCCTTACGTACAGAGGGAGGAACATCAAAATAACTTCAGACCTAGCCACAGAGACCTGGCAAACCAGAAAGGCCTGGCAAGACATATTCAGGGTACTAAATGAGAAGAACATGCAGCCAAGAATACTTTATCTGGCAAGGCTGTCATTTAGAATGGATGGAGAGATGCAGAATTTCTAATACAGGCAGAAACTTAAAGAATATGTGACCACTAAGCTGGCCCTGCAAGAAATATTAAGGGGGGGTTCTATAAAAGGAGAAAGACCCCAGGAGTGATATACAACAGAAATTTACAGGGACAATCTATAAAAACAATGTCTTCACAGGCAATATGATGACAATTAATTCATATCTTTCATTAATCACTCTGAAAGTGAATGGCCTAAATGCTCCCATAAAACGGCACAGGGTTGCAGATTGGCTAAAGAGACAAGACCCATCCATATGCTGTCTACAAGAGACTCATTTTGAACCTAAAGATACATCCAGACTGAAAGTGAAGGGGTGGAGATCCATCTTCCATGCCAGCAGACCTCAAAAGAAAGCTGGGGTAGCAAGATGTGGTCCATATATACAATGGAATATTGCTCAGCCATCAGAAATGATGAATACCCAACTTTTACATCCACATGGATGGGACTGGAGGAGATTATGCTAAGTGAAATAAGTCAAGCAGAGAAAGTCAATTATCATATGGTTTTACTTATTTGTGGAACATAAGGAATAGTATGGAGGACATTAGGAGAAGGAAGGGAAAATGAAGGGAGGGAAATCGGAGGGAGAGATGAACCATGAGAGACTATGGACTCTGAGAAACAAACAGGGTTTGGGTGGGGGATGGGTTAGCCCAGTGATGGGTGTTAAGGAGGGCATGTACTGTACTGCATGGAGCAGTGGGTGTTTTTCAAAAACAATGGATTGTGGATCACCATATCAAAAACTAATGATGTATTGTATGATGACTAACATAATAAAATTTAAAAAAAATAAAGAAAAATAGTCTCATATATTGGAAAGCTTTTGTGAGTAAATCTTAAATATTCTTACCACACACACAATAAAGGTAATTTTGTGATGTGATGGATGTATGGACTAACTTTACCGTGGTAATCATTTTGTAATATATAAACATATCAAAACATCATGTTGTACACCTTAATCTTATTCAATGTTTATGTTAATTATAGTTCAATAAAGCTTAAACAATAGTACCAAAAATGTTAATGTAATATATATGTGATGTGTATATATATATACTGTATATATAAAATACATAATTATTAGATATTATATATAATATATTGAATTTATATAATAATGTAATATATATAAAACCCTAATTTTATATATATATATACACACATATATATGTAAAACTTTTGGTTATATTTAGGATTTTATACATATATATTTGGTTATTGGCTTATATATTACATAGTACAAATATACATATATGTACATGTATGTACAAGGTATTGTGTAATATATAACCCTATATATCATATATAAGTTCATATATCATATATATCACATATATGTTCATATCATATGTCATATATATGACATTACATACACATGCATATATATATCTCAACATTAATTTTTTTTTGCAATTCTCATATCTAGTTTTAGATCTGTTCTCGACATTAATTTATAATTGGTGACATGTAAAATAGCATTGAGAAAATCACCCTCAGTGTTTCACATGTAAAAACATAAAATTATAAAAATTATAATCTTTCAAGTATTCTATGTGTTAGCAAGTAAAGGATGTTTAGAAGAAAAAACAGAAATAATGACAAAGTAGAAATATTTGAAAATATAATGCTTCATAATGTCAATAGTCACTAATTACATTTAATTGAGGTAATAATTAAGGAAAGGTGATGCCCACGTGAATCCAAGCTTTAAGTATATGCCATTACAAATACAGTGTTTTCCATTATACTTTAATAGTTTTGATGAAATATTTATTATTTTTTTCCCAAAGTTGCACCCATATTAATAGAGGAGAATTCTCTACTTTTCCACAAGTTCTTGGAATCTCTGGTAAACAGCACATGTAGTCTTCAGTGCAGAGATTTTTAACCCAAACTTAAACAACTTCAGATGAGTAGAAATAAATACTATAAAAGGTATAAATACTCTTAAATATTCCATCAGACTTAGAACATGCTGGACAAAAAGAAAAACAGCACAACTTAATTTAGATGGAGGACAGTTATTTTTTCATAAAGGAACAATTAAATCTAGAAGATTCAAACCATCAGGTGCTATTACCTTCATTTCATACCTGATATTTTACTTTAGAGAATATGTTAATTGAAACTCTTGGGAAATTTGACAATTTCCCAAACTCTGTGGTGAAAAATTCTGTAGTTGGGTTACTGGGGATATAACAAAAAGGAGGGATAAAATTATAAATCTCCATTATCCTCTAGAGAAAATGACTCTTGGGTGCACAACTGAGGTTAAATATCTACTTAATATACCTTTCTCATGAGAAAATGAACAGATTGTGTTGGAAGCTACCAAGAATGTGTAAAGGTTCTATATGATCCCTAAATTACCTCATTTAGTCCCACGTTCTATAGTTACATTATTATGTTCAATTAACAATTCGTCATGCACAAGCTTTATTTTTGCTACAGAAGACTAAATTGGTGGATATATTAAACCCATTTGTTGATGAGAGGAATCAGAAGTGAAATCAGTGAAGAGCATTAAAAAACAAAAAAACATTAATTTAGCTAAGTTATTTCAGATTTTTACAAACGTCCCCTTGCTTCATATGATGCATATTATCTCTATGTTGTGGTCCTTTAGGATTTATAGAATTAGCAGTCCCCCACCATTGTAGAAGTTAATTCTATATGTTTAGTACATAGATGTCTACACAAATTCTAATAAGACTTAGAGGCACTGAAACTATTTACTATCTGAAAACTATAGCTATGGGTGATACCTCTCATTTTTAAAAGAGTATTAAGAAAGGAGCACCCAGGAGCAAGATGGCGGAGGAGAAGGAGACCTGGATTTCATCTGGTCTCAGGAATTCAGCTGGATAGGGATCAAACCATTTTGAACACCTACAAACTCAACAGGAGATCGAAGAAAAGAATAGCAACAACTCTCTGAACAGAAAAGCAACCGCTTTATGGAAGGTAGAACGTGCAGAGAAGTGAATCCGAGGCGATATTCGGGGGGATAGACGGCGGGGGAGGGGGCCTCCGTCGGCCGATTCTGGCAAGTGATAGAGCCACGGAGCACAAAATCGGAACTTTTAGAAGTCGGCTCCGCTGAGGGACGTCACTCCAGTGGCTAAGCAAGGGGTGGAACCCTCTCAGGACAGTGTGGTCTCGCAAGGGGTGCCTGAGTGTGGCAGAGCTCCCAAATATCAGAGCGGGGAAGCTGGCTACAGAGACAGAGCCAAGGGGCGGGCTCTTAGCTCGGGGTTGCCATAAACTGTGATCGGTGAAAAAGTCGGGTCACTGCTCCTCCAGCAGGGAGCCAATAAGCGGCAGATCCGGGGAGACTCCACTTCCTCCCCCAGGAGGTGTGGCGCGGGAGCACACCGCAGGGATCTGCTGGGTCTGGAGACTCCACACGGGGTCAGGTGCCAGAGATAGAAACACTCGGTCACAGGCCAGGTGAGCACGGAGTGTGGGCAGAGACCAGGCAGATGGGAGTGACTGACTGCTTTTCTCTGGGGGTGCACAGAGGAGCAGGGCCCTGAGTTCTTGGCTCCTCTGGGGGGGAGATTGGGAAGACGCCATTTTCACTGTCGTCCTCCAATACTGTACGTAAAGCTTGTAGGGAACAAAAGCTCCCGAGAGCAAACTCAAGCAGATTGCTTAGCCCGGACCAGCAAGGGCGGGGCAATTCCGCCTCCGGCAAATACATTTGGGAACCACAGCAACAGGCCCCTCCCCCAGAAGATCAGCAAGAACATCCAGCCAAGACCAAGTTTACCAGTCAATGAGAATGGCAGAACTCCAGTGCTAGGGCAATACTGCACATAGAATTCATGGCTTTTATACCATGATTCATTAGTCTACCAAAGTTAATTTTTTTTAGCTGCTTTTTGTTTTGGAATTTTTCTTTTTCCCTTTTTCAACCAACATCTTATCAATCCCTTTTTATAAAAAAACCTTTTTATTTTTCATTTTTAAAGTTATATTCTATCCCTTCATAGTAGTTACCCTTATTTTTGGCAGATATATGTATGAGTTGTTCTCTCTTTAAAATTTTGAGATACAGTTTCTTCAAACATTTCAAAATATACTCTAAATCTCTAGTGTATGGCTTTCTTCTAGTCTCCTGCCTGATCACATTTTCTCCCCCCCTGTTTTTTCTTCTTTCTTTCTTTCCCCTTTTTTTTTAGTCCTCTTCTTTATTTTTCAAACATCTTCTTATCAATTCCTTTTTTAATTTTTTTTATAATTTTCATATTTACAGTCATATCCCATCCATTCATCATATCAACCCTTATTTTGAACATATATGTCTTTCTTTCTTTAAAATTTTAGGAGCCACTTTCTTCTAACAGGATAAAATAAACCCAAAATCTAGTGTGTGGCACTGATCTATGCACCAGCCTGATCATATTTGATCATATTCTGTTTTTTTTTGTTTTGTTCTGTTTTTGTTTGTTTTAATCTTTTTCTTTTTTTTTCTTTTTCTTTTTTCTTTCTTATCTTTCTTTTCCCCTGGTTTCGGGTATTTTCTGATTTGATTAGAGTATATTTTCTGGGGACGTTGTTAACCTGTTAGCATTTTGTTCTCTCATTCATCTATTCTCCTCTGGACAAAATGACAAGACGAAAAAAAATCACCTCAACAAAAAGAACAAGAAGTAGTACACTCTGCTAGGGACCTACTCAATACGGACATTAGTGGGATGTCGGGATGACATTAGTCCTAGATTTCAGAATCATGACTTTAAAGATACTAGCTGGGCTTGAAAAAAGCGTGGAAATTATTAGAGAAACCCTTTCTGGAGAAATAAAAGAACTAAAATCAAACCAAGTTGAAATCAAAAGGCTATTAATGAGGTGCAGTAAAAAATGGGGGCACTAACTGCTACGATAAATGAGGCAGAAGAGAGAATCAACGATATAGCAGACCAAATGATAGAAAATAACGAACATGAGAAAAAGAGAGATAAACAACTACTGGATCATGAGGGCAGAATTTGAGAGACAAGTGATGCGATAAGATGAAACAACATTAAAATAATTGGGATCCCAGAAGAAGAAAGAGAGAGAGGGGCAGAAGGTATATTGGAGCAAATAATAGTAGAAAACTTCCCTAATGTGGGGAAGGAAACAGGCATCAAAATCCAGGAGGCACAGAGAACCCCTCTCAAAATCATTAAAAATAGGTCAACACCCCGACATCTAATAGTAAAACTTAGAAGTCTCAGAGACAAAGAGAAAATCCTGAAAGCAGCTCGGGAGAAGAGATATCTAACCTATAATGGTAGAAATATTAGACTGGCAACAGAACTATCCACAGAGACCTGGCAGGCCAGAAAGGACTGGCATGAGATCTTCAAAGCATTAACGAGAAAAATATGCAGCCAAGAATACTATATCCAGCTAGGCTGTCATTGAAAATAGAAGGAGAGATAAAAAGCATCCAGGACAAACAAAAACTAAAGGAATTTGCAAACACGAAACCAGCCCTCCAAGAAATATTGAGAGGGGTCCTCAAACAAAGATAGAGCCTAAAAGCAGCATGGACCAGAAAGGAATACAGAAAATATACAGTAACAGTCACTTTACAGGCAATACATTGGCACTAAATTCATATCTTTCAATAGTTACCCTGAATGTAAAAGGGCCAAATGCCCCAATCAAAAGACACCGGCTATCAGATTGTTAAAAAACAAGACCCATCGATATGCTGTCTGCAAGAGACTCATTTTAGACCCAAAGACACACCCACATTGAAAGTGAAGGGGTAGAAAACAATTTACCACGCTAATGGACACCAAAAGAAAGCTGGGGTGGCAATCCTTATATCAGACAAATTAGATTTTAAACCAAAGACTGTAATAAGAGATGAGGAAGGACACTATATCCTACTTAAAGGTTCTATCCAACAAGAAGATCTAACAATTGTAAATATCTATGCCCCTAATACGGGAGCAGCCGATTTTATAACCCAATTAATAACAAAAGCAAAGAAACACATTGACAACAATACAATAATAGTAGGGGAATTTAACAACCCCCTGACTGAAATGGACAGATCATCTAAGCAAAAGATCAACAAGGAAATAAAGACTTTAATTGACACACTGGACCAAATGGACTTCACAGACATATTCAGAACATTCCATCCCACAGCAACGGAATACATATTCTTCTCTAGTGCCCATGGAACATTCTCCAAAATTGATCACATCCTAGGTCACAAATCAGGTCTCAACCGGTACCCAAAGTTTGGGATTATTCCCTGCATATTTCCAGACCACAGTGCTTTGAAACTAGAACTCAATCACAAGAGGAAAGTCGGAAAGAACTCAAAAACAAGGAGGCTAAAGAGCATCCTACTAAAGAATGTATGGGTCTACCAGGAAATTAAAGAAGAATTAAAAAAATTCATGGAAACGAATGAAAATGTAAACACAACTATTCAAAATATTTGGGATGCAGCAAAGGCAGTCCTGAGAGGAAAGTAGCAATACAAGCCTTTCTCAGGAAACAAGAAAGGTCTCAAATACACAACCTAACCCTACAACTAAAGAAGCTAGAGAAAAACAGCAAATAAAGCCTATACCCAGCAGGAGAAGGGAAATAATAAAGATCAGACCAGAAACCAATGAAATAGAAACCAAAAGAACAGTAGAATAGATCAACGTAACTAGGAGCTTGTTCTTTGAAAGAATTAACAAGATTGATAAACCCCTGGCCAGACTTATCCTAAAGAAAAGAGAAATGACCCAAATCAACAAAATCATGAATGAAAGAGGAGGGGTCACAACCAACACCAAAGAAATATAAACAATTATAAGAACATTTCATGAGCAACTCTGTGCGAGCAAATTAGATGACCTGGAAGAAATGGATGCATTCCTAGAGATGTATCAAACACCAAAATTGAACCAGGAAGAAATAGAAAATCTGAACAGACCTATAACCACTAAGGAAATTGAAGCAGTCATCAAAAATCTCCCCACAAACAAAAGCCCAGGGCCACATGGCTCCCCAGGGGAATTCTACCAAATATTTAAAGAAGAATTAACACCTATTCTCCTGAAACTGTTCCAAAAAATAGAAATGGAAGGAAAACTTCCAAACTCATTTCATGAGGCCACCATTACCTTGATCCCCAAACCAGACAAAGACCCCATCGAAAAGGAGAATTACAGACCAATATCCTTGATGAACATGGATGCAAAAATTCTCACCAAAATACTAGCCAATAGGATCCAACAGTACATTAAAAGGATTATTCACCATGACCAAGTGGGATTTATCCCTGGCCTGAAAGGTTGGTTCAACATCTGCAAGTCAATCAATGTGATACAATATATTAACAAAAGAAAGAACAAGAATCATATGATCCTCTCAATATATGCAGAAAAAGCATTTGACAAAGTACAGTATCCTTTCTTGATTAAAGCTCTTCAGAGTGTAGGGATAGAGGGTACCTACCTCAATATCATAAAAGCCACCTATGAAAAACCTAGAGTGAATATCATTCTCCATGGGGAAAACTGAGAGCTTTCCCCCTAAGGTCAGGAAGGCGGCAGGGATGTCCACTATCACCACTGCTATTCACAACATAGTATTAGAAGTCCTAGCCACAGCAATCAGGCAACAAAAAGAAATCAAAGGCATCCAAATCAGCAAAGAGGAAGTCAAACTCTCACTCCTTGCAGATGATATGATACTTTATGTGGAAAATCCAAAAGACTCCACCCCAAAACTGCTAGAACTCATACAGGAATTCAGTAAAGTAGCAGGCTATAAAATCAATGCACAGAAATCAGTGGCATTCGTATACACCAACAACAAGACAGAAGAGAGACAAATCAAGGAGTCTCTCCCATTTACAATTGCATCCAAAACGATAAGATACCTAGGAATAAATCTAACCAAAGAGGCAAAGGATCTGTACTCAGAAAACTATAAAATACTCATGAAAGTAATTGAGGAAGACACAAAGAAATGGAAAAACGTTCCATGCTCATGGATTGGAAGAACAAACATTGTAAAGATGTCAGTGCTACCTAGAGCAATCTACACATTCAATGCAATCCCCAGCAAAATACCATCCACTTTTTTCAAAGAAATGGAATAAATAATTCTAAAATTTGTATGGAACCAGAAGAGACCCCGAATAGCCAGAGGAATATTGAAAAAGAAAAGCAAAGCTGGCGGCATCACAATTCCGGACTTCCAGCTCTATTACAAAGCTGTCATCATCAAGACAGTATGGTACTGGCACAAAAACAGACACATAGATCAATGGAACAGAATCGAGAGCCCAGAAATGGACCCTCAACTCTATGGTCAACTCATCTTTGACAGAGCAGGAAAGAATATCCAATGGCAAAAAGACAGTCTCTTCAACAAATGGTGTTGGGAAAATTGGACAGCCACATGCAGAAGAATGAAACTGGACCATTTCCTTACACCACACACAAGAATAGACTCCAAATGGTTGAAAGACCTAAACGTGAGACAGGAGTCCATCCAAATCCTAAAGGAGAACACAGGTAGCAACCTTTTCGACCTTAGCCGCAGCAACTTCTTCCTAGAAACATCGCCAAAGGCACGGGAAGCCAGGGCAAAAATGAACTATTGGGATTTCATCAAGATAAAAAGCTTTTGCACAGCAAAAGAAACAGTCCACAAAACCAAAAGACAACCGACAGAATGGGAGAAAATATTTGCAAATGACAGATCAGATAAAGGGCTAGTATCCAAAATCTATAAAGAACTTATCAAACTCAACACCCAAAGAACAAATAATCCAATCAAGAAATGGGCAGAAGACATGAACAGACATTTTTCCAAAGAAGACATCCAAATGGCCAACAGGCACATGAAAAATTGCTCAACATCCCTGGGCATCAGGGAAATCCAAATCAAAACCTCAATGAGATACCACCTCACACCAGTCAGAATGGCTAACATTAATATGTCAGGAAACGAGAGATGTTGGCGGGGATGTGGAGAAAGGGGAACCCTCCTACACTCTTGGTGAGAATGCAAGCTGGTGCAACCACTCTGGAAAACAATATGGATGTTCCTCAAAAAGTTGAAAATAGAGCTTCCATACGATCCAGCAATTGCAGCACTGGGTATTTACCACAAAGATACAAATGTTGGGATCCGAAGGGGTACGTGCACCCCAATGTTTATAGCAACAATTTCCACAATAGCCAAACTGTGGAAAGAGCCAAGATGTCCATCGACAGATAAATGGATAAAGAAGATGTGGTATCTATACACAATGGAATATTATGCAGCCATCCAAAAGAATGAGATCTTGCCATTTGCAACGATGTGCATGGAACTGCAGGGTGTTATGCTGAGTGAAATAAGTCAATCAGAGAAAGACATGTATCATATGACCTAACTGTTATGAGGAATTTTTAATATCAGGAAACAAACTGAGGGCTGCTGGAGTGGGTGTGGGGTGGCAGGGATTGTGTGGCTGGGTGATAAGCATTGGGGAGGGTATGTGCTATGGTGAGCAGTGTGAATTGTGCAAGAATTTTGAATCACAGATCTGTACCTCTGAAACAAATAATGCAATATATATTAAGAAAAAATAAAAAGAAGATAGCAGGAGGGGAAGAATGAAGGGGGGTAAATCGTAGGGGGAGACGAACCATGAGAGATGATGGACTCTGAATAAAAAACTGTGGTTTCTAGAGGGGAGGGGGGGGATATGTTACCCTTTTGATGGGTATTAAAGAGGGCACGTTCTGCGTGGTCACTGGGTATTTTGCACAAACAATGAATCATGGAACACTACATAAAAACTAATGATGTAATGTATGGTGATTAACACAACAATAAAAATTTTTTAAAAGTATCCAAAGAAATTGTACCTGACTAAATTGCCTTATAGTAAATAAATAAGTAAATAAATAAATAAATAATTAATTAATTAATTAAAGGAGCACCCGGGTAGCTCAGTCAGTTGAGCGACTGACAATTGGATTTTCAACCCAGGTCATGATCTCAGCTGTCATGAGATAGAACTCCAGGTCTGGCTTCATATTCAGTGGGGTCTCTGCTTAAAGAGTATCTCACTTTGCCCCTCCCCCACTTGTGCCCACGCTCTCTCTCTAAAATAAAAAATATTTTTATTTATATATAATTTATTATATATATTACATATATATGTGTTATAAGTTTATTTGTAATATATATGACATGTAATATATTATATGCATTATTTAATTATATATAGTTTATTATAAAATAATACATTATTTTTTATTTTAGAGAAGGAGCTCATGAACAGAAGTAGTAGGGGAGGGGCAGAGGGAGAAGCAGACTCCCTGCTGAGCAAGGAGCCTGATGCAGGACTTGTTCCCATGACCCTGGGATCATGACCTGACCTGAAGTCAAATGCTTACCCGACTGAACCACCCAAATGTCCCCTAAAAATAAATTATTTAAAAAAATAAGAGCATTAAGATAAATAGTCTTCTAACAGTTCTACCTCTGTAAGTGTACACAACGCTCTTGTAGAAATATTTACATATATATGACATTACAGATTGCTCATTGATTTCATGCTGATGAGACTACAAAGCATCTAAACAATACCAATTCAATTTATGTGATAAATTCAACCTTTCAAATATGTTCATGTCATGAAACACAGCTATGCAGGCAATACATACAATATCTGGTTTTAGTGTGTGTTTGCTAAATATGCATGTCATACACATGATCCTCTGCAATAAATATTACATATTTGTCTATACCAGAGATAGAACATGATATTTGAGATAGAACAACTCTATCCAAAGCTTGATAACTGAAAAGAACACAATTTATTTGGGTCATAAATATCGTTAGAAATTATCATTATTTTCATGGACTCCTTGGGGACTAATTTTACTTAGTATTCTTTGAAGTTTCTATATTTCAGTTTTTTTATCTTTAATATTTGGGAATTTGACTCTATTTTCTTTACTTTTATGATCCATGCAATAATGAGTACTTTGTTTTTCTTCTTTCATTTTTAAAATATTTTATTTATTTATATGATGGATAGAGAGAGAGCACAAGCAGAGGGAGCTGCAGAGGGAGAGAGAGAAGCAGACACCCTGAGGAGCAGTAAGCCCAATGCAGGACTCGATCCCAGTACACTGGGATCATAAACTGAGCCAAAGGTCATCCCTTAACCAACTGAGCTACCCAGGCACCCCATGTTTTTTCCTTCTTTTAGAGGCCATATGTGTTTCAGTAGAACCATACAATTGCCTATATTTGGAAAATCCCTTTGTATCAATAAATATAATAAAATCATTGTAATTTCAAGACAGATTAGCTCTAAGGCTTCCAAAGTCCTCTGAGATATTTTGAAAAATAAATGTATACGACCAGGATGATATGAGAAAAAACTGAGGTTCTGTTTACATTTGTTTATTGTAAGAGGTCTCTTGATAAAATTATGTTACAAAAACCCACACACTTCACTGTTTCTTGGAACTGATATATTAAATATTGCCAACTCAACTTCTATCCACTCCACAAGCATTAATTTGATTCCAAAATAAACGTCTCATTCAAATTTAAGAATATAGTTAAAAACTTCAACAAGGTAGGCATAGGAGACACAGATAACACAAATGACAGGATGTCTGATTTTTTATATTTTATTTATTTATTTAAGAGAGAGATAGAGAGATAGTGAGAGAGAGCATGAGCAGGGGGAGAGGGAGAAGCAGGCTCCCCACTGAGCAGGGAGCCTAATGCAGGGCTTGATTCCGGGACAGTGAGATCATGACATGAGGCCATAAAGGCAGATGCTTTAACTGACTGAGCCACCCAGGTGCCCCAGGATGTCTGATCTTAATACTTCCTCTGTGTAATCATTGCCATAATTACCCTATTCTTGGATATAATGTAATCTCTATTTTATTCACTAAATTTTTGTCCTAAAATAGAGAGGTGTGGGCTAGTGTTCTTAAAACACATTAAAACAGTTTTATATTTATTGTATTTTACCAGAATCATTAATTCAAACAGATAAGATGTGTTTATTATTAAGGTAATTGTTTTATTTGATAGTCTATGAATCAGAAAAATGTCAGCAAGAGATTTTATGTCAGAGCTACAGATCTAATCATCTTTGAAGCCTTTTACCTCCTGGTTTTTTTATGTGGAATTATGTAATTTTTTAACTATTTTTAAAATTTTATTGTTATGTTAATCACCATATATTATATCATTAGTTTTTGATGTAGTGTTCCATGATTCATTGTTTGCATATAACACCCAGTGCTCCATGCAGAACGTGCCCTCTTTAATACCCGACACCAGGCTAACCCATCCTCCCACCCCCTCCCCTCTAGAACCCTCAGTTTGTTCCTCAGAGTCCATAGTCTCTCATGGTTCGTCTTCCCCTCCGACTTCCCCCCCTTCATTTTCCCCTCCTGCTATCTTCTCTCTCTCTCTCTCTCTTTTTTTTTTTAACATATCTTGCATTATTTGTTTCAGAGGTACAGATCTGTGATTCAACAGTCTTACACAATTCACAGTGCTCACCGTAGCACACACTCTCCCCATGTCTATCACCCAGCCACCCCATCCTTCCCATCCCTTTTTATTAATGTATTTCAAATAATTTGTGTGTTAATTAACAATTCCCTAGTATGGATTTACTCTCAGAAATGGAGACAACCTGCCACAGCTTATTGAGGAGTCACAAAGTGCTGCAATTTTTCCAACTTTCTCCCTCTTCCTGAATCATGCTTCCTCCCCATCTGAACCCTGAGGACCCCCAATCCCCCAACTCAGGGTTCTGAACCTTGCTTCTGCCAAATTCACTGGTTCCAAATGTGTGGATTTTTTTCCTGTACTCCTCAGATCCTTTTCCTGGTTGTTCAAAATAGCTGAAGGTTGATCTAGTTGTATTTGAAAGATGAGGCAAGTTCTGGTTCTCCCTACTACTCTGCCATCTTGGAACCTCCTAGGGGAAAAAAAGGAAATAGAGATAACCAAAATTTATGTATTACTGCAATTTATTTTTATAAATAACTTACTCAGGGTTGCCTGTGTGGCTCAATCAGCAAGCATCTGCCTCTTGGTTTCAGTTAAGGTCCTGATCTCCAGGTTGTTGATGGAGCCCAGCCTCAGGCCCCCTGCTCAGTGGGGAATCTGCTTCCCCTCCTCCTCTCACTCTGCCCCTCCACCTGCTTGCTCTCTCTCAAATGAAAAAACAAATCTTTTTAAAAAATGAAAACAGGTAAATAACTTATTCTTTTCTGAAAATGGAAGCACATAGCCTTTATAATATGAAACTAGTTGAGCCATTCCCAATCATCTTGACTATATTAGCCATAGTTTCATGACACAAATTATTCATTTTTGAGAATTGTTCATTCATCTAATTATTCCATTATTTAAATCTATTTTATTTAGATCTATTTCAAGGCAATATCTTTTTAAAGACTGAGATACAAAAGTAAATACAACATAGACTTTATTATCCGGTGTCTTGAAGGTTAATAATGGGAGAAACATGCATTAATGGATAATTAAATTGCTATGGTTTAATTATTCTGATAAAGACAATGGGGTCTGGGACACAAAACTAAAATAATCCAGAATGAGTCTTCTGGATCATGAAATCAAAGGAGAGTTGAATAGAGATCATAAGTCTTATTTTTGATATAAATACAAGAGCAAGAGAGTTTAAATATTTTTATATTTGGCATTTTCATAGTGAAATTTAAACCCCTTGTGAATTGAAAAAAGAACATTTAGCCAGGAAACATGTGTTGAAATACCAGTTCCACTTATTTATAACTTTATGATCATGGGGAAGTCCTAAAATCTTAGGAGTCTCAGTTTCTTCTTTGGTCTCAGTTTCTTCTTTGGAGATAGATAATATTTCCAAGTGACAAATTAAAATGAATTAGATAATGATAATGATAAGATTAGATAAAGAGCTCAGTTTGAATGTGATAAAATGTTTATTAATAGAGAATGGCATTATTTTTTAACAAACTTGAAGATAAGCAAAAATGACCATGGCGTATTCTCAAATAAGTCTTTTTTATTGTATTTTCAGAGTGAACACCTCACCTGGGGTGATGGCCTGATTAATTCTGTCTGATGAACTTCATGCTGCTATATTTATCACAAGAGTTACATGCAGATGATAGAATTCATAAAGAGACTAAACCAAACCATCATATTGGAGTTCATCTTCATGGGGTTTTCTGATGATCCAGCCAAACAACCACTCCTGTTTTCCCTGCTCCTCTGTATTTACTTGACCACCATGGTTGGAAACCTTCTGATCATCCTACCAATTATATCAAATGCTTAGTTTCACTCCCCCATGTATTATTTCCTTAGCAATCTATCCTTGATTGATGTCTGTTTATCTTCCACTACTGTTCCCAAAATGCTTGTAGACATCCAGACAGGAAATTCTACTATCTCCTTCAATAACTGCATGATGCAAATGTACCTGTTTATCTGCTTTTCAGGGATGGAAACATTACTTCTACCTATTATGTCTTATGACCGTTATATGGCCATCTGCCTTCCTTTGTCCTACTTATCCATTATGTCTCCCAAATTGTGTGCTTCTCTGGTGGCCAGCTCCTGGATTTTTGCAATCTTGAGTGCACAGATACACACCATCTTATTGGTTCAATTATCCTTCTGTAGGATAACCAAATTTTTCAGTTCTTCTGTGATATTGGTCCGCTGCTAAAATTGTCCTGTTCAGATACCCATATCAATGAGTTATTTATTTTTATTGAGGGGGGACTCGTGGTGGTGGTAAGCTTTATCTCTATTTTAGTTTCTTACATACTCACTGGTTATGCTATAGTCAGAATGCCTTCGATCACAGGAAAGTTTAAGGCATTCTCCACGTTGTTCTCATATCTGTGTGGTCCTCTTGCTTTTTGGTACAATAATTGGTGTTTATGTCCCTCCAACTCCCATATAACTGGAAGAGACAAAGCAGTGGCTGTCATGTACACTGTTATTACTCCTTTGTTAAACCCTTTCATCTATAGTTTAAGGAATAGTCAGCTGAAAGTGGTTCTTAGGAAAACCATTCAAAAGAAATTGTTTCTATAACACATTTCAATCATGAGTCAATGACTTTATTAACTTGCTCATTTGCATCTTCATTTTGTGATTGAAATGCCTACTGATAGTTTCTTCACTAAATTATCATTTGTGTGTAGCAAGAAAATTCCTGAACTCTATCTTAGCACAATTACTACCATATAATTTTAGAGTATATAATTCTGTTTCAGAAATATTGTATGTGCTATACAAGAACTCTATATTGTGGAATTTCTGCAAACCTACCAATCCTAAAGTGTCAAAACTAAAATATGACTAAAAATTTGACCATTGGACATGACTAAGATATTTTACAAAACATTAATCTAAAAGGAATGGCTCTATTTTTTATATCAGTTTTGATACTGGGTTTTGGTTGATTCTTTTGGAAATCATAAGTGTATACTCATATCAGAGCAAATAAAATACATTTACTAATTTATTTGCCTTGTTTATAATGAACATAAATATTTTCAACATTAACTAGGGTTTAAGGTGCTGGAATTTGGATATATTTTATGTTGCTGTGTGTGTGTGTGTGTGTGTGTAATCCAGCGACACTTAATGAAAATATTATTGTTTCTCCATATTGCAAACATTCTCTTAGAACTTGTATATATATGTGTATGGTCTCTCTGAACAGTCCATTGTACTGCACTTTTCAACAGGTGAATCTTGCACCAGTACCTAACATTTTTAACTATTTTAATCTTATAATAAAACTTATAGGTTTCCAGTTTGAGCTACAATATGTAAAGGGTTTAGAAGTTGTTACCTTACAGTAGGAAAAAGCTGACACAAAAAAGTCAACAATTTCTTTGACCTAACAGAAAACTAAGATTTCAGGACAAGAACAAAAAACAAAAAACAAACACAAAAAACCCCACCAAAATCTCAAATTACAGGTGAATCCAGAGCCAAGATCTCATCTGAAGAAGAACACATTAAAACCATAAATGTTAGAAACATTTAAATTGTTATATGTAACAAAGATCAGCATGGACTATCACATGAGAGCATCTCCTGAGAACGACAACCTAAGGGAGTGTAACTACATTTTTATGGGCATTATCTCCAATAATCTCATCAAATACTTATAGAGAATATCCAAGAAAAGGTTTTATTTGGCTGCAACAAGGAGAAAGGAAGAGAAATAATTTTGAAACACACCTAGAAACCTCCCCCAAAAGTCTGCTTTCTAGGGTAAAAGTCTGCCAGAGCTTTCCAGCTAAGGAAATGGCATTCTTCCCAATCTACTCCCTCTAGACCTATGGACTCATCAAAGAGAGGGAAAAAAAAATAAAGCACAGCAATTCAAGAAATTAGAATGTTGAGACAAGGGAATAGAAAAATGGCAGAGGAGATCAAGCAATAACAATGCTCTAGATAAACATTTGTGATGGTTAAAGCCCAGAAACATGGGTGTCCTATAAATGTAAAGTACTAAAATAATCAAAACAATTTCAAAAAAGGATGAAAGCTGGGGACTTGTCATAACTAACTTTAACACATACTATAATACCAGAGCAATGAAGGAAGTTTAGTATTTATGTGCAGAAAAATATACAAAACAATACAACAAAATAAATGTCCAGGAAGAAGCACACATTTATTAAAAAAAAAAAATCATCTAAAAAAAAGAACCAAAACAAACCTGTGGGGAAAGAAGAATATATTTTTTTCTAAATATTTTATTTATTTATTTGACAGAGAGATAGCACAAGCAGGGAGAGAGCAGGGGAAACCTGGAGCCTGATTCAGGGCTCAATTCCATGTTGCCTGCATGTCTTGGTTGGTTAAGAATATATTGTGAGCGCTGTGAATTGTGTAAAACTGTTGAATCACATACCTTTACCTCTGAAAATAATACATTATATGTTAAAAAAAAAGAAGAAGAAGATAGTAGGAAGGGAAAAATGAAGGGAGGGAATCGGAGGGGGTGATGAACCATGAGAGACTATGGACTCTGAGAAACAAACTAAGGGTTCTAGAGGGGAGTGGGTGGGAGAATGGGTTAGCCTGGTGATGGGTATTAAAGAGGGCATGTACTGAATGGAGCACTAGGTGTTATTCCAAACAATGAATCATGGAACACTACATCAAAAACTAAAAATGTAATGTATGGTGATTAACATAACATAATAAAATAAAAATTTTTTAAAAAGAATATATTATTTAATTATTTTTTTTAGGGGCACCTAGGTGGCTCAGATGGTTAAGTGTTCAACTCTTGATTTTAGCTCAGGTCATGATATCAGTGTCCTGGAATCAAACCTTGCATTAGGTTCTGCACTTAGTGTGGAGTTTATTGGAGATTCTCTCTTTCTTTCTTTGCCCCTCCCCTCTGCTCCCTCTAAAATAAATACATAAAATACTTTTAAAATGGTTTTGTAATTGGATACTGATACAAAAAAAATTCCAATCCTTACCTCTTATAGTAAACACAAATATTTCAAGATTAACAATAGATATAAACATGAAAGAGAAATTATAAAGATTCTAGAAGAAATCCAGGGAAACATAACCAAACACTGAGGTTAGGCAAAGATTTTGTGGGCAGGAAACCAACAACAATAATTGTTAAACACAAAATGATTGATTACTTTTTCATCAAAAATGAAATTTTATTTTTTAATTTTTTTGTTAAGTTTTTATTGAAACTCCAATTAGTTAACAAATAGGGTAATATTGGTTTCAGAAGTAGAATTTAGTGATTCATTACTTACATATAACACCCATTGCTCATCACAAGAAGTGCCTCCTTAATACCCATCATCCATTTAGCGCATCCTCCCTCCATCAACCCTCAGTTTGTTCTCTAGAGTTAAGAGTCTATTAGGGTTTACTTCCCTCGACTTTTTTCTTTCCTTCCCCTTTGTTCATCTGTTTTGTTTCTTAAATTCCTAATATGAGTGAAATCATATGGTCTTTTTTTTTTGTGACTGTCTTATTTTGCTCACTATAATACACTCTAGCTCCATCCACATCACGGCAAATGCCCAGATTTCATTCTTTCTGATGACTGAGTAATATTCCATTGCATATATAGACCACCTCTTCTTTATCTATTCATCTGTCAATGGACATCTAAGCTCTTTCCATATTTTGGCTATTGAGGGCATTGCCGCTATAAACATTGAGGTGTAAGTACCCCTTCAGATCACTATTAGTACTTGGATGGGAAACAGATCAATTTCAATGTGGAGTCACACACAGAACCATTCCACATTTGTGACCCAGCTAGATGAATCCAAATAATGTATCATCTTTATTTGAAATCTTGCTAAATACCAATAATAAGTATTGTACATAAGACCAGATAAGAGTTACCATATGACAAAGATTTGTCCCAAATTACCTTTCTTGAAACATATTTGATATCTGTACTTTTCAAGCTATAGATCATAGAGTTCAGAGTTGGAGAGGTGCAGTGTAGAGAAAAGATAACCAAAAGACCCAGAGGAGATGGAATGTCTGACTTTGGCCTCAGATAGGATGCACTGGCAGTGGAAAAAATAAGGTTATGATTAAGAGATGAAGTAGACAGGTGGAGAAGTCTTTTGATATACGCTGTGCTGATGGGATTCTCAGAATAGCCAGACATACATAGGGGCAGGACATTATTATGGAAAGAAAATACCAAGACCTAGGAAATACAACAGTTATAAGAATTTTTGCAATATATGTGCCAAAGCATGAGATCTTTGTAGAGGAAGAAACATCACAAAAAATTACTGCAAGAGGAAGCTGAAAAAGGTTAATAAGAAAGTGTACATGCCCCAACTTATGCCCCCATTGAGCCACAAGCTGCTGCTAGGTGCACACAGAACTTCCTGGTTATTATGATCTCATAGTGCAAGTGATGACAAATGGCCACATAATGGTCATAGGCCATCACTGTAAGACCAGCTCTGAAAATGCCATTTAAAGCATCAAGTCTCCTCTGTGACACAGCACAGAAAAGAGCTGGTCCAGGTTTGTGCTGTTAAATTAGTAATAGATTTGGGTATAGTGACAGATTTAAAAATGAATCTAAAAGTGGGAGATGTTTCAGGAAAAAGCACATAAGAGTGAAAATATTCTGATCATGAGAGGTTATGGTGATGTTGAGGGTATTTCCCATTAGAGTAGTAAGTCAATAAGACTAAAATAGCATGCAAGATTTGAAGATCATGAATCTCTGAGAATCCTATGAGGATGAAGTATGTCATACAAGTGTGGCTAGCCATCTCCAATGTAGAGCTTCCTTCAGCTGAAGAAAGTAAGAATAAATATTAAGAATGATAAATATGGTACTATCAAGATGAATCAACATCTAAGTTATGTTCTCAGTGTAGATAAGTTTTTGTAAAGTATAAATATCCCATTCCCTTGACAGATGTGCATAATTGTTTAACAACTAGAAATATCAAATTTATTTTCAGACACTTTATATTTTCAGATAAGCATACTACCTGTATTGAGAAATTTAAAAAACCCCTTAAGTGAAAACGGTAAGTTATTTATTTGTCCAGATTAAAATGTAAAGTTTTCTTCATTATTCACCATCAAATATTTCAGTTCAATGAACACATAAAGACATGCAGAAAGGAGAAGACAATGCTGTTTTATGTCTAAGCTCAATTAAAGAAGCTTATGTTTGACAAAGAATTCCCTTCAAACTCTCATTTGTATGTATTTACCCTTCTACCAACCTGTTCTTTTGAACAACAAATGAGGATATAAAAACTTTGTCTATTATAAAAACAACCAGCTGGGAAATCTCTGCATAATCAGTATTGAATATATATTTTTTACATTCTATTTTGTTGCACTCAATTTTCTTGGCTTCCCTTCCTTATATTGAATTACAATAAATTTGGGATGATTGTGAGTTTATGTATAACCGCAATGAAATATAGTATGAATGATACATAAAACACAGACACTAAGGCACTAAGGTTGTTCACATCTTTTTGTTGTTGTTGTTGTTGTTTGGTTGGTTTTTGCTTTTTTTTTTTGATGAGGGAGATAAATCACATTATAACTGAAAGCTCTAACATTCCAAATAATACAAGATAACAATACTGTGTTTGAATTTAGGAAATCATGCCTAGAGTTTCAATCTTTTGAATGGTAGTTATTTTCATGGCATTCAATATACATTGTGCTAAAGTTCAGAGTAATGCATTTGAAATTAAGAATAAGTTTCTATTTGCATAATACTGTATTCCTATACAGACATGCAAATTGATTTGAAGACTGAATTAATATTTGCCTTTCAGTTTTATCTGTTAAAAAGTAAACTGTAAAGGGCGCCTGGGTGGCTCAGTTGGTTAAGCGACTGCCTTTGGCTCAGGTCATGATCCTGGAGTCCCAGGATCGAGTCCCACATCAGGGTCCCTGCTCAGCGGGGAGTCTGCTTCTCCCTCTGACCCTCTTCCCTCTCATGCTCTCTGTCTCTCATTCTCTCTCTCTCAAATAAATAAATAAAATCTTTAAAAAAAAGTAAACTGTAAAAATGAAAGCAGGTATATTTTTTGAGGTAAGGAGACTGGGAGTATTAAGAGATTTAAGAGAATATAATATATGCTTGGAAATGAACAAAAAGCTGTGAATTAACAATGTCATACCTCAACTATCGAGTCACATTATAAAAGCAATCTTGTGCCACAATAAGATAATAATCCAGAGGACTCTTTCTGAATTCTACTTAGAGATGAACCATGAGAGACTATGAACTCTGAGAAACAAACTGAGGGTTCTAGAGGTGAGGGGGCTGGGGAGATGGGTTAGCCTGGTGATGGGTATTAAAGAGGGCACATATTGAATGGAGCAATGTGTGTTATATGCAAACAATGAATCATGGAACACTACATCAAAAACTAATGATGTAATGTATGGTGATTAGCATAACATTATAAAATAAAATTTAAAGAAAAGAAATTAAGTCTATATAAAGAATATGAAAAAGAGAGAGAAACAGAATAATGCAAAAATAAATACCACTAACTTAAAGATGGCCAGGTGAATTCTACCAAATATTTAAAGAAGAATTAAGACATATTTTCTCAAACTATTCCAATAAATAGAAAAGGAAGGAAAACCTCCAAATTCAGTCCATGAGACCAGCATTACCTTGATGCCAAAACCAGAGAGAGACTCCACTAAGAAAGAAAACTACAGGACAATAACCCAAATAAATATGGATGCAAAAATTCTCAATAAAATACTAGCAAATCGAATCGAACAGTGCAATAAAAGAATCATTCACCACGATCAAGTGGACTTTATTCCTGGGTTGCAAGGATGGTTCGGTATTTGCAAATGAAGCAATATGATACACCACCTTATAAAAGAAAGGATTGGAATCATATGATCCTGTTAATATATGCAGAAAAAGCATTTGACAAAGTAACACATGCTTTAATGATAAAAACCCCCAACAACGTAGGTTCAGAGGGGACAAACCTCAATGTAATTTAAGAAA
The DNA here is from genome assembly GCF_003265705.2 of Callorhinus ursinus. Classification (NCBI taxonomy): domain Eukaryota; kingdom Metazoa; phylum Chordata; class Mammalia; order Carnivora; family Otariidae; genus Callorhinus; species Callorhinus ursinus. Next base: position 481,687 of record NW_027397143.1, on the reverse strand, counting down.
AAAATCATCTTTGAAAACCCACAGCTAATATCATCCTCCATGGGGAACAACTTAGAGCTTTTCTTCTATAGTCAGGTACAAGACAGGGTGTCCACTCTCACCACTTCTATTTAACATAATACTAGAAATCCTAGCCACAGAAATCAGACAACAAAAAGAAATAAAAGACAGGGGTGCCTGGGTGGCTCAGTTAGCTAAACATCTGTTTCAACTCAGGTCATGATCTCAGGGTCCTGGGATCCAGCCCAGCATTGGGCTCCCTGCTCAGTGGGGAATCTGCTTCTCCTTCTCCCTCTGCCTCTCCCCCCACTCATGCTCCGTGTCTCTCAAATAAATAAATAAAATCTTATAAAAAGAAATAAAAGAAGTTAAACATTCACTATTTGCAGATGACATGACACTATATATAGAAACTCTACCAAAACAGAAGTGACACATGAATTCAGTAAATTCACAGAATACAAAATCAATGTACAGAAATCTCTTCCATTTCTATACACCAATAATGAAGCAGCAGAAATAGAAGTTAAGGAATTAATCCCATTCACAATTTCACCAAAAACCATAAGATACCTAGGAATAAACCTAACCAAAGATGTGAAAGACCCATACTCTGAAAACTGCAAAACACCGATGAAACAAATTGAAAATGATACAAAGAAATGGAAAAATATTTCATTCCAGTGAAGTGGAAGAACAATTATTGTTAAAATATCTATACTACCCAAAGCAATGTACACATTTAATGCAATCATAAGTGCACTCCTTAATTCTCATCACCTATTAAACCCATCTACCCAACAACCTTCCTTCTGGTAACCATCAGGTTGTTCTCTATACTTTAAGAATCTGCTTCTTGGTTTACCTCTTTTTTTTTTTTATCTCTTTACTCTTTGTTTTATTTCTTAAATTCCACATATGAGTGAAATCATGCATTACCTTTGACTGCCATATTTGGCGTAGCATAATACTCTTTATCTCCATCAATGTCAATATTTTTGTATCTCTTGAGGCCTGTTTTGTGACCTAATATGCAATCTATTCTGGAGAATGTTCCATGTACACTTCAAAAGAATGTGCATTCTCCTGATCTAGGATGGAATGTTCTGAATGTATCTGTTAAGTCCATCTGGTCCAGAGTGTCGTTCAAAGCCAATGGTTTCCTGTTGATTTTCTGTTTAGATGATCTTTCCATTGATGTCAATGGGGTTTTAAAGTCCCCTCCCATTATTGTATTATTATCAATGAGTCCTTTTATGTTTGTTATTAATTGTTTTGTATATCTGGGTGCTCCCATATTGATGCATAAATATTTACAATTATTAGATTTTCTTGTTGGATTGCCCCTTTATTATGACATAGTCCCCTCCTTTGTGTCTTGTTATAGTCTTTTGTTTAAAGTCCAGTTTGTCCGATATAAGTATTGCTACTTTGTGTTTTTTTTACATCCATTTGCATTATAAATATTTTTCCATCCTCTCACTTTCTATCTGCAAGTGTTTTTGGGTCTAAAATGAGCCTTTTGTAGGCAGCATATAGATGAGTCTTTTTTTTTTTTAATCCATGCTGACACACTCTGTCTTTTGAGTGGGGCATTTAGTCCATTTACATTCAAAGTAATTATTGATAGGTATGTAGTTATCGTCCTTTTATTTCTTGTTTTTTTTTATTGTTTCTGGAGATTTTCTCTGATCTTTTCTTGTCTTTGTCACTTTTGGTCTCTCCTTTGCACTCAAAGAGTCCTGTTTAATATTTCTTGCAGGGCGGTTTAGTGGTTATGAGCTCCTTTATTTATGTTTGCCTGGGAAACTATTTCTCCTTCTATTCTGAATGATGGCTTTTCTGGATAGAGTATTCTTTGCTGAAAAATTTTTCCCATTTAGCACTTTTAATATATCATGCCAGTCTATGATGTCTTGCCAAGTTTCTGTTGAGGAATCTATAGGTGGCCTTATCAGTGTTCTCTTGTAAGTTAAGGTCTCCTTTTGCCTTGCTAATTTTAAGATTTTTTTTCTTCATAACTATGTTTTCCAAATTTAATTACAATATATCTTGGTATTTACCTGCTTTTGTTGATTTTGATGGGAGTTCTCTGTGCATTCTGCATCTGGATGTCTGTTTCCTTCCTTGGATTAAGAATTTTTCAGCTATTGTTTCTTGAAATAAATTTTCTGCTCCTTTTCTTCTTTCTCCTTCTGGAATTCCTATAATATGAATGTTATTACCTTTGACGGAGTCACTGAATTCCCTAAGTCTATTCTCCTGTCCCATAATTCTTTTTACTCTTTTGAGCTTTATTCTTTTCCATTGTTTTGTCTTCTATGTCACTAATTTGTTATCTGCTTCTTCCAGCTAACTTTTCATTGCATCAACCTTGTTTCCTATGTCATTGACTGCCTTTTTCATCTCTGATAGAGTCTTTTTAATTATTTTATCTCTGTGGTAAAGGTTCCACTGATATCTTCTATTATTTTCTCAAGCTCAGAGAGTGTGCTTATGATTGTTGCTTTAAATTTTCCATCAGCCATGTTATTTACATCTGTTTTGTTTAGATCTCTGTTGCCTTAACTTGTTATTTCATTTGAGATAAATTCCTCTGGCATTGTGTTTAGTTCTCTGCCTTCTGTGTTTACAAAAGCCATTTATGCCCCCTGGTCCTGAAAGTAATGGTTTTATAAGGAAGTCATATAGTGTTCAGGTCCTGATGCTTCAGGGAATGTCTCTGTGTGTGCTGTGATCAGTCACCTGCATAGGCTATCCTTGTTTGCTGTGGGGATTTGCTGTGGTCCCTGGCCTGAACGTGGCAGATTTTAACTATGTGCTCTCTGTGTGGCTTCTGAAATGAGATCTGATACCATCTCCCCAGGACTGAGGCCCTGCAGAACTCTCTGGTTCATAGTTGTGGTGTGGGCAGGGGTTTCTGTTGGTCTTCTAGGAGAGGGGCCTGCCATGCTGGGACTGAGGCAAACTTGACCAAGAAGGGCAGTCCTGCCAGAGACTAGATGGTGGAGCTTGGTGTAAGCAAGTTAGGCATCCAGTGTTTGTGATATGCTGCTTCCTGCAGGTGACTCTGTTTAAGCTAAGTGCTGGGAAGGGAAATGGTGCCAGGCAGCTCCTTTGTTCACAGAGGGGCATCTCCATGAAAGCTGCCTCTCTTAGAGACAAGCTCTGAGAAGAGTGAATAATCTCCCCTGGTGTGCCCCATGCATTCTTCAAATCATTGTTTCCAAGCCATCTGCCCTCAGGTTGTTTGTGTGCCTTCTCTCCAGGAGCAGGGCAGTGCCCTCCAGGAACTATACTACCCAAGTCCACTGACATTTAGAATTCCAGGCCCTAAGCCCTGCTTGTTGCAAGAAGTCATGAAATTCAGCCCCTCTCATTTTCAAAGGCAATCAACTCTGGGGAAACTTTCTCCTTGTGCATCCCCATGTGTTTCTCTATTTCTCACCCTTCTCCCTGACCACATCTCCCTGCCCAGCAAAACCTGCAACCTATTTCTTTCCTAAACCATATCTCTGCACTTCATACCTTCTTTGATATAGTCTCTTCTCTGCCTTTAGTTGTGGAATGTGTTCTGTCAGTGTTCAGGTAGAATTCTGAGGTATTTGGAATATTTTGATAGATATCTAGTTTTGTTCCTGAGATGAGACATACCTAGGGTCCTCCTGATCCACTGCCAATTTCTTTCCCACCCAGCGTTTATTTAAGAACTTTAAAAATGTCATCCCACTGCTTTCTAGCCTCCACATTGTATGATGAGAAATCAGCTGATATTTTATTTTATTGATTTTTGTGTCTATTTTTGTGCCATTACAATTCTATTTTGATTACTATAGCTTTGTAGTATATCTTGAAATCTGGGATAGAAATACATCCAGATTTATTCTTTTTTTTTTTCCCAATTGCTTTGGCTATTTAGGATCTTTTGTGCTTCCATACAAATTTTAGGGTTATTTGTTCTGGGTCTATGAAAAATGTTGTTGGTATTTTATTTTATTTATTTTATTTTTTAAATATTTTATTTATTTATTTGACAGAGAGAGAAAGTGAGAGAGAGAACACAAGCAGGGGAGAGCTGGAGAGGGAGAAGCAGTCTTCCTGCTGAGCAGGAAGCCCAATGTGGGGCTCTATCCCAGGATGCCAGGATCATGACCTGAGTCGAAGGAAGACACCTAACGACTGAGCCACATAGGCACCCCTGTTGTTGGTATTTTAATAGGAAATACATTAAATCTGTAGTTTGTATTAGGTAGTATAGCCATTTAACAATATGTGTTCTTCCAATCCATGAGCATGGAACATCTTTCCATTGGTCTCTGTCATCTTCTATTTTTTCATCAATGTTTTAGAGTTGTCAGAATACAACTCTTTAAATGCCTTGGATATGTTTAATTCCTAGGTATTATATATAGTTTTTGTGCTATTATAAATGGGATTTTATCTTAATTTATCTTTCTACTACTGCAATATTAGTGTATAGAAATGCAACATATTTCTGTATATTGATTTTTATATTCAGTGATCTTACTAAATTCATTTATCAATTCTAGTAGTCTTTTGGTGGAGTCTTTTATCATCATATCATTTAGTATGATCCTACCTGTGGGTTTTTCACATATGGTCTTTATTATGTTGAGGTATGTTCCCTCTAAACGTACTTTGTTGAGTTTTCATCATAAATAATTGTTGTACTTTGTCAAATAACTTTTCTGCATCTGTTGAAATGATCATATGGTTTCTATCCTTTCATTTTAGCATAATACTCTCTAGCTTCATCCACATTGTTGCAAAAGACAGGATTCCATTCTTTCTTAATGGCTGAATAATAGTCCATTGTATATATACCATACATCTTTATCATTCGTTAGTTGATGGACAGTTGGGCTGATCCCATGATTTGGCTACTGCTGATAATGTTCCTATAAACATCGGGGTGCATGTGTCCTTTCAAAAGAATGTTTTTGTATCATTTGTATAACACCTAGTAGTGCAATTACTGGATCATAGGATAGTTCTAGTCCTAACCTTTTGAGGAAACTCCATACTGTTTTCCAGAGGAGCTGTACCAGTTTGCATTCCCACCAACAGTGTAGGAGGGCTCCCCTTTCTCCCCATCCTTGCCAACGACCATTGCTCCTGTGTTAATTTTAGCCATTCTGAGAGGTGTGAGGTAATATGTAATTGAAGTTTTGATTTCCATTTTAATGATGATGACTGATGAACATCTTTTCATTTCTCTGTTGGCCATCTATAACTCTTCTTTGGAAAAAAATGTCTATTCAAGTTTTCTGCCCATTTCTTGATTGGATTACTTGTGTTTTGGGTGTTCAGTTGAATAAGTTCTTTATATATATTGAATATTAACCCTTTGTGAGATATATCATTTGCAAATATCTCCTCCCATTCCATACATTGTCTTTTAGGGGTGCTGATTGTTTGCAGAAGTTTTTATCTTGATGAAGTCCTAGTAGTTTATTTTTGTTTTGTTTCCCTTACCTCAGTGGACATACCTAGTAAGAAGTTGCTATGGGCAAAGTCAAGGAAGTTACTTCCTCTATGATTTTAATGGTTTCCTGTCTCACATTTAGGTCTTTCATCCATTTTGAAATTATTTTTTGTGTGTGTGTATGTATGGTTTCATTCTTTTGCAGGTGGTTGTCCAGTTTTCCCAACACTATGTGTTGAATAGACTGTCTTTTTTCCATTGGATATTCTTTCCTGCTTTGTCAAAGATTAATTGGCCATATGGTTGTGGGTTCATTTCTGGGTTTTCTATTGTGTACCAATGATCTGTATGTTTATTTGTGTGTGTGTGTGTGTGTGTGTGTGTGTGTGTGCCAGTGCCATACTCTCTTTTTTTTTAAATTTTTTTATTCTTATGTTAATCACCATATATTACATCATTAGTTTTTGATGCAGTGTTCCACGATTCATTGTTTGTTCATATCACCCAGTGCTCCATGCAGAACGTGCCCTCCTCAATACCCATCACCAGGCTAACCCATCCCCCTACCCCCTCCCCTCTAGAACTCTCAGTTTGTTTTTCAGAGTCCATCATCTCTCATGGTTCGTCTCCTACTCTGACATACTCCCCTTTTCTTCCTCTCCTGTTATCTTCTTCTTTTTCTTTTTTTTTAAATATGTTGCGTTATTTGTTTCAGAAGTACAGATCTGTGATTCAACAGTCTTGCACAATTCACAGCGCTCACCGTAGCACATACCCTCCCCAATGTCTATCACCCAGCCACCCCATCCCTCCCCCCCCCAACCACTCCAGTAACACTCAGTGAGTTTCCTGAGATTAAGAATTCCTCATATCAGTGAGGTCATGTGATACATGTCTTTCTCTGACTGACTTATTTCACTCAGCATAACACCCTCCAGTTCCATCCACGTCGTTGCAAATGGCAAGATCTCATTCCTTTTGATGGCTGCATAATATTCCATTGTGTATATATACCACACCTTCTCTATCCATTCATCTGTCGATGGACATCTTGGCTCTTTCCACAGTTTGGCTATTGTGGACATTGCTGCTATAAACATTGGGGTACACTTACCCCTTCGGGTCCCTACATTTGTATCTTTGTGGTAAATACCCAGGAGTGCAATTGCTGGATCGAACGGTAGCTCTAATTTCAACTGTTTGAGGAACCTCCATACTGTTTTCCAGAGGGGTTGCACCAGCTTGCATTCCCACCAACAGTGTAGGACGGTTCCCCTTTCTCCACATCCCCGCCAACATCTGTCGTTCCCTGACTTGTTAATTTTAGCCATTCTGACGGGTGTGAGGTGGTATCTCATTGAGGTTTTGATTTGGATTTCCCTGATGCCGAGCAATGTGGAGCACTTTTTCATGTGCCTGTTGGCCATTTGGATGTCTTCTTTGGAGAAATGTCTGTTCATGTCTTCTGCCCATTTCTTGATTGGATTATTGGTTCTTTGGGTGTTGAGTTTGATAAGTTCTTTATAGATTTTGGATACTAGCCCTTTATCTGATATGTCGTTTGCAAATATTTTCTCCCATTCTGTCGGTTGTCTTTTGGTTTTGTGGACTGTTTCTTTTGCTGTGCAAAAGCTTTTTATCTTGATGAAATCCCAATAGTTCATTTTTGCCCTAGCTTCCCGTGCCTTTGGCGATGTTTCTAGGAAGAAGTTGCTGCGGCTGAGGTCGAAGAGGTTGCTACCTGTGTTCTCCTTTAGGATTTGGATGGACTCCTGTCTCACGTTTAGGTCTTTCAACCATTTGGAGTCTATTTTTGTGTGTGGTGTAAGGAAATGGTCCAGTTTCATTCTTCTGCATGTGGCTGTCCAATTTTCCCAACACCATTTGTTGAAGAGACTGTCTTTTTTCCATTGGACCTTCTTTCCTGCTTTGTCAAAAATAAGTTGACCATAGAGTTGAGGGTCCATTTCTGGGCTCTCGATTCTGTTCCATTGATCTATGTGTCTGTTTTTGTGCCAGTACCATACTGTCTTGATGATGACAGCTTTGTAATAGAGCTGGAAGTCCGGAATTGTGATGCCGCCAGCTTTGCTTTTCTTTTTCAGTATTCCTCTGGCTATTCGGGGTCTTTTCTGGTTCCATAAAAATTTTAGGATTATTTGTTCCATTTCTTTGAAAAAAGTGCATGGTATTTTGATGGGGATTGCATTGAATGTGTAGATTGCTCTAGGTAGCATTGACATCTTCACAATGTTGATTCTCCCAATCCATGAGCATGGAACGTTTTTCCATTTCTTTGTGTCTTCTTCAATTTCTTTCATGAGTATTTTATAGTTTTCTGAGTACAGATCCTTTGCCTCTTTGGTTAGATTTATTCCTAGGTATCTAATGGTTTTGGGTGCAATTGTAAATGGGATAGACTCTTGATTTGTCTCTCTTCTGTCTTGTTGTTGGTGTATAGGAATGCCACTGATTTCTGTGCATTGATTTTATATCCTGCTACTTCACTGAATTCCTGTATGAGTTCTAGCAGTTTTGGGGTGGAGTCTTTTGGGTTTTCCACGTACAGTATCATATCATCTGCAAAGAGTGAGAGTTTGACTTCCTCTTTGCCGATTTGGATGCCTTTGATTTCTTTTTGTTGTCTGATTGCTGTGGCTAGGACTTCTAATACTATGTTGAATAGCAGTGGTGAGAGTGGACATCCCTGCCGCGTTCCTGACCTTAGGGGAAAAGCTCTCAGTCTTTCCCCATTGAGAATGATATTCGCTGTAGGTTTTTCATAGATGGCTTTTATGATATTGAAGTATGTACCCTCTATCCCTATACTCTGAAGAGTTTTGATCAAGAAAGGGTGTTGTACTTTGTCAAATGCTTTTTCTGCATCTATTGAGAGGATCATATGATTCTTGTTCTTTCTTTTGTTAATGTATTGTATCACGTTGATTGATTTGCGGATGTTGAACCAGCCTTGCAGCCCAGGAATAAATCCCACTTGGTCATGGTGAATAATCCTTTTAATGTACTGTTGGATCCTATTGGCTAGTATTTTGGTGAGAATTTTTGCATCCATGTTCATCAAGGATATTGGTCTGTAATTCTCTTTTTTGATGGGGTCTTTGTCTGGTTTTGGGATCAAGGTAATGCTGGCCTCATAAAATGAGTTTGGAAGTTTCTCTTCCATTTCTATTTTTTGGAACAGTTTCAGGAGAATAGGTATTAATTCTTCTTGAAATGTCTGATAGAATTCCCCTGGGAAGCCATCTGGCCCTGGCCTTTTGTTTCTTGGGAGATTTTTGATGCCTGCTTCAATTTCCTTAGTGGTTATAGGTCTGTTCAGGTTTTCTATTTCTTCCTGGTTCAATTTTGGTAGTTGATACATCTCTAGGAATGCACCCATTTCTTCCAGGTTCTCTAATTTGCTGGCATAGAGTTGCTCATAATATGTTCTTATAATTGTTTGTATTTCTTTGGTGTTGGTTGTGATCTCTCCTCTTTCATTCATGATTTTGTTGATTTGGGTCATTTCTCTTTTCTTTTTGATCAGTCTGGCCAGGGGTTTATCAATGTTGTTGATTCTTTCAAAGAACCAGCTCCTAGTTTCCTTGATCTGTTCTACTGTTCTTTTGGTTTCTAGTTCATTGATTTCTGCTCTGATCTTTATTATTTCTCTTCTCCTGCTGGGTTTAGGCTTTATTTGCTGTTCTTTCTCCAGCTCCTTTAGGTGTAGGGTTAGGTTGTGTATTTGAGACCTTTCTTGTTTCTTGAGAAAGGCTTGTATTGCTATATACTTTCCTCTCAGGACTGCCTTTGCTGTATCCCAAAGATTTTGAACAGTTGTGTTTTCATTTTCATTGGTTTCCATGAATTTTTTTAATTCTTCTTTAATTTCTTGGTTGACCCATTCATTCTTTAGTAGGATGCTCTTTAGCCTCCATGTATTTGAGTTCTTTCCGACTTTCCTCTTGTGGTTGAGTTCTAGTTTCAAAGCATTGTGGTCTGAAAATATGCAGGGAATGATCCCAATCTTTTGGTACCGATTGAGACCTGATTTGTGACCTAGGATGTGATCAATTCTGGAGAATGTTCCATGGGCACTAGAGAAGAATGTGTATTCCGTTGCTTTGGGATGGAATGTTCTGAGTATGTCTGTGAAGACCATTTGGTCCAGTGTGTCATTTAAAGTCTTTATTTCCTTGTTGATCTTTTGCTTAGATGATCTGTCCATTTCAGTCAGGGGGGTGTTAAAGTCCCCCACTATTATTGTATTGTTGTCAATGTGTTTCTTTGCTTTTGTTATTAATTGCCTTATATAATTGGCTGCTCCCATGTTCGGGGCATAGATATTTACAATTGTTAGATCTTCTTGTTGGATAGACCCTTTAAGTAGGATATAGAGTCCTTCCTCATCTCTTATTACAGTCTTTGTTTTAAAATCTAGTTTGTCTGATATAAGGATTGCCACCCCAGCTTTCTTTTGGTGTCCATTAGCATGGTAAATGGTTTTCCACCCCCTCACTTTCAATCTGGGGGTGTCTTTGCGTCTAAAATGAGTCTCTTGCAGACAGCATATTGATGGGTCTTGTTTTTTAATCCAATCTGATAGCCTGTGTCTTTTGATTGGGGCATTGAGCCCATTTACATTCAGGGTAACTATTGAAAGGTATGAATTTTAGTGCCATTTTATTACCTGTAAGGTGACTGTTAACTGTCTGTTGTCTGTGTTCGTTTCTGCTCTTTGCTGCTTTTAGGTTCTCTCTTTGCTTAGAGGACCCCTCTCAATATTTCTTGGAGGGCTGGTTTCGTGTTTGGAAATTCCTTTAGTTTTTGTTTGTTCTGGAAGCTTTTTATCTCTCCTTCTATTTTCAATGATAGCCTAGCTGGATATAGTATTCTTGGCTGCATATTTTTCTCGTTTAGTGCTCTGAAGATATCTTGCCAGTCCTTTCTGGCCTGCCAGGTCTCTGTGGATAGGTCTGTTGCCAATCTAATGTTTCTACCATTGTAGGTTACATATCTCTTCTCCCGAGCTGCTTTCAGGATTTTCTCTTTGTCTCTGAGACTCGTAAGTTTTACTATTAGATGTCGGGGTGTTGACCTATTATTATTGATTTTGAGAGGGGTTCTCTGTGCCTCCTGGATTTTGATGCCTGTTTCCTTCCTCACATTAGGGAAGTTCTCTGCTATTATTTGCTCCAATATACCTTCTGCCCCTCTCTCTCTCTCTTCTTCTTCTGGGATCCCAATTATTCTAATGTTGTTTCGTCTTATCGTATCACTTATCTCTCGAATTCTGCCCTCGTGATCCTGTAGTTGTTTCTCTCTCTTTTTCTCAGCCTCTTTATTTTCCATCATTTGGTCTTCTATATCGCTGATTCTCTCTTCTGCCTCATTTATTCTAGCATTTAGTGCCCCCATTTTTTATTGCACCTCATCAATAGCCTTTTTGATTTTGACTTGGTTAGATTTTAGTTCTTTTATTTCTCCAGAAAGGGTTTCTCTAATAACTTCCACGCTTTTTTCAAGCCCAGCTAGTATCTTTAAAGTCATGATTCTGAACTCTAGGTCCGACATCGTACTAATGTCCGTATTGAGTAGGTCCCTGGCTGACGGTACTACCTCTTGTTCTTTTTGCTGAGGTGATTTCTTTCGTCTTGTCATTTTGTCCAGAGGAGAACAGATGAATGAGAGAACAAAATGCTAACAGGTCTACAACGTCCCCAGCAAATATACTGTATACAAATCAGAAAAGACCTGAAACCAGGGGAAAAGAAAGGGAAAGAAAGAAAAAAGAAAGAGAAAAAAAAAAGAAAAAAAAAGATAAAAACAAAAACAAAACAATACAAAAAAAGCAGAATATGATCAAATATGATCAGGCTAGTGCATACATCAGTGCCACACACTAGATTTTGGGCGTATTTTGGTCTGTTAGAAAAAAGTGCCTCCTAAAATTTTAAAGGAAGAAAGACATATATGTACAAAATAAGGGTTGATACAATGAAGGGATGGCAGATGACTGTAAAGATGAAAATTATAAAAGATTTTGTAAAAGGACTTGGTAAGATAAGTTGTTTGAAAAAGGAAAGAAGATTTAAGAAAAAAAAAAGCAAAAAGGGTGAGAATGTGATCAGGTAGGAGACTAGAACAAAGCCATACACTAGTTATTTAGGGTATATTTTGATCTGTTAGAAGAAACTGTATCTCAAAATTTTAAAGAGAGAACAACTTATATATATATGCCAAAAATAAGGGTAACTACTATGAAGGGATAAAATATGACTCTAAAAATGAAAAATAAAAAATTTTTTTTAAAAAAGGGATTGATAAGATGTTGGTTGAAAAAGGGAAAAATAAAAATAAAAAAAACAGTCAACAAAAATTAACTTTGATGAAATAATGAATCATGGTAAAAAAAAAAAAAAAGCCATGAATCTATGTGCAGTATTCCCCTAGCGCTGGAGTTCTCCCATTCTCCTTGATCGATCAACTTGGTCTTGGCTTGCTGGCTGTTTGTGCTGATCTTCTGGGGGAGGGGCCTGTTGCTGTGGTTTCCAAATGTCTTTGCTGGAGGCGGAATTGCCCCTCCCTTTTCGGTCCGGGCTAAGGAAGCTGCTCCGGTTTGCTCTCAGGAGCTTTTGTTCCCTGCAAGCTCTCGGTACAGCTTTGGAGGACCAGGGCAAAAATGGTGGCCTCCCAATCTCCACCCGGAGGAGCTGAGAACTCGGGGCCCCGCTCCTCAGTGTGCCCCCAGAGAAAAGCAGTCACTTCTGTGTCCCCGGTCTCCGGCCGCACTCCGCGCTCACCCGGCCTGTGATCGAGCATTGCTATCTCTGGCACCCGACCCCACGCGGAGTCTCCAAACCCAGCAGATCCCTGCAGTGCGTTCCCGCACCGCTCCTCCCCGGGAAGGAAGGGGAGGCTCCCCGGATCTGCTGCTTGTTGGGTTCCTGCTGGAGGAGCCCTGCCCCGACTGGGCCGCGGATCACAGTTTATGGCAACCCCGAGCTGAGAGCCCGCAACTCTGCTCCGTCTCTGCAGCTGGCTTCCCCGCTCTGATACCTGGGAGCTCTGGCGCACTCAGGCACCCCCGGTCTCTCTGTGACCCCAAGGGTCCTGAGACCACACTGTCCCGGGAGGATTCCACCCCCCGTTTAGCCACTGCAGCGACGTCCCTCCGCCGAGCCAACTTCTAAAAGGTCCCATTTTGTGCTCCGCGGCTCTATCACTTGCCAGAAGCGGCCGGCGGAGGCCCCTCCCCCGCCGTCTACCCTCCCGAATATCGCCTCGGATTCACTTCTCCGCATGCCCTACCTTCCAGTAAGTGGTCGCTTCTCTGTTCAATCTCCTGTTGAGTTCGTAGGTGTTCAGAATGGTTTGATCCCTATTCAGCTGAATTCCTGAGACCAGATGAAATCTAGGTCTCCTACTCCTCCGCCATCTTGCTCCGCCCCCCCCCCAGTGCCATACTCTCTTGATCGTCACAGCTTCGTACTATAAATTAAAGTCAAGAATTGTGATGCCTCCAGCTTTGTTTTTCTTTTTCATGATTTTTTGGCTATTCAACTTTTGTGGTTCCATACAGGTTTTAGGATTAATTGTTCTAGCTGTGTGAAAAAATATGGGTGGTATTTTGAAAGGATTTGCATTAAATCCATAGATTTCTTGGGGTAATATTGTCATTTTATTTATTTTTTTAAATTTTATTTTATTATGTTATGTTAATCACCATACAATACATCATTAGTTTTTGATATGTTGATCCATGCTTCATTGTTTTTGTATAACACCCAGTTCTCCATGCAATATGTGCCCCCCTTTATACCCATCACCAGGCTAACCCATTTCCCAACCTCCCACCCCTCTAAAACCCTCTGTTTGTTTCTCAGAGTCCATAGTCTCTCATGGTTCATGTCCCCTCCAATCCGCCCCTCATTTTTCCCTTCCTTCTCCTCATGTCCTCCATGCTATTCCTTATGTTCACAAATAAGTGAAACCATATGATAACTGACTTTCTCTGCTTGACTTATTTCACTTAGCATGATCTCCTCCAGTCCAATCCATGTGGATGTAAAAGTTGGGTATTCATCCTTTCTGAGTAATATTCCATTGCATATTTGAACCACATCTTCTTTATCCATTCATCTGTTGAGGGGCATCTCGGCTCTTTCCAGTTTGGCTATTGCGGATATTGCTGCTATGAACATTGGGGTGCATATGGTCCTTCTTTTCCCTACATCTGTGTCTTTGGAGTAAATACCCAGGAGTGCAATTGCTGGGTCACAGGGTGGCTCTATATTTAATTTTTTGAGGCATCTCCACATTGTTTTCCAAAGTGGCTGTACCAACTTGCATTCCCACCAACAGTGTAAAAGTGTTCTCCTTTCTCCAATATTGGTTCTTCCAATCCAAGAGCATGCAATGTTTTTCCATTTATTTATGAAATTGTCAATTTCTTTCATCAGTGTTTCATAGTTTTCAGAGTACAGATCTTTTATCTCTTTGGTGAGATTTATTTTAGGTATCTTATGGGTTTGGGTACAATAGTAAATGGATTGGTTCCTTGAATTCTCTTTTTGCTGCTTCACTATTGGTGTATAGAAATGCAACAGATTTTTGTACATTGATTTTTTTTATCCTTTGATGTTACTGAATTTATGTATCAATTCTCGCAGTATTTTTGGTAGAGCCTTTTGTGTTATCTATATATAATATCATGTCATCTGCAAATAGTGAAAGTTGTACTCCTTCCTTGCTGATTTAGATGCCTTGTATCTTTAAATTTAATTTAGTCTTAATTTATTTTTATATTTATTTATTTATTTATTTTTGTTTTCGAGGCACCTGGTGTTTCAATCAGTTGAGCATCCAGCTCTTGGTTTTGGCTCAGTTCATGCTCTCATGGGTCATGGGATCCAATCCCTCATTGGACTCTGCACTCAGCAGGGAGCTCATTTGAAGACTCTCTCCCTCCACCCCTCTCCACACTTGTGTGCACTCTCTCTCATGTACATACTCTCTAAAATAAATAAATAAAATCTTAAATATCAAAACAAGATTTGTTTATTTATTTTTGATTGCCTCATTCCTATAGTTCTTACTTCCGGTACTATGCTGAATAAAAGTAGTGAGAGTGAACATTCCTATCTTATTTCCACCTGTAGTGGGAAAGGTCTCACTTTTCCTCCATTTAGGATAATATTAACTGTGGGTTTTTCATATAGGGTTTTTATTATATTGAGATATGTTCCCTCTAAACCTTGAAGGATTTTATTATGATTGCGTGTTCTACTTTGTCAAATGCTTTTTTCTGCATCTATTGAAAGGATAATTTTTCTTACTTTTATTAATGTGATGTATTACTTTGATTGAACCACACTTGCATCCTGAGAATAAATTGCACTTGATCATGGTGAATGAATTTTGCATTTTGGGATCAGGTGCGCTAGTATTTTGTGGAGAATTTTTGGATCTATGTTCCTCAGAGGCAATGGCTTGTAGTACATTTATATTTGTAGTGTCTTTTTTCTGGTTTTAGTATCAGCATAATGCTAGCATCATAGAATGAATTTGGAGGTTTTCCTTCCTTTTCAAATTTTTGGAATAGTTTATGAAGAATAGTATTAACTCTTCTATAAATGTTTGGTAGAATATGCCTGCGAAGCTGTCTGATCCTGCACTTTAGTTTTTTGGGAGTTTTTTCGTTACTGATTCAATTTCTTTGCTGGATATTAGTCTGTTTAAGTTTTCTATTTCTTCCTGTTTCATTTTTGGTAGTTTATATGTTCATGGGAATTTATCCATTTCTTCCAGGTTCTCAAATTTGTTGGCATATAGTTTTTCATCATATTATCTTATAAGTTTTATTTCTGTGGCATCGATTGTTATTTCTCCTCTCTCATTTGTGATTTTATTTGGGTCCATTCTCTATTTTTTTTTAAATAAAGATGGCTAAGGATTGACAATTGTATTTTTTTTCTCAAAGAACCAGCTCCTGGTTTCATTTATCTATTCTATTGTTTTTTGTTTGTTTGTATATCATTTATTTCTGCTTTAATCTTTATTATATTCCTTCTTCTGCTAGACTTAGGTTTTGTGTGTTGTTGTTTCTCTAGCTCCTTTGGGTGTAAAGTAAGGTTGTTTATATATGAGTCTTCTTGCTTCTTGAGTTAGTCCTCTATTCCTATATACTTTCATCTTAGGACTGCTTTTGCTGCATACCTAATATTTTAATCATTGTGTTTTCATTTTCATTTGTTTTCATGTACTTTTTTATTTTGATTTCCTGGTTGACCCATTTATTATATATATTTTACAGATTTTATTTATTTATTTAAGAGAAAGAGATCATAAGTGGGGGAAGGGGTAGAGGGAGAGGGACAAGCAGACTCCCCAATGAACAGGGTAGCGGGATGTGGGTCTTGATCCCAGGACCCTAAAATAATGACCTGAGCTGAAGTCAGACCCTTAACTGACTGAGCCACCCAGGATCCCCAATCCATTTATTATTTAGTAGCGTGTTAACCTCCATATATTTGTTATCTTTCCAACAATTTTCTTGTGGTTTACTTCAAGTTTCATAGTGTTGTGGTTGGGAAATATGCGTGGTATGATTTGAGTATTTTTATGCTTGTTGAGGCTTGATAATGTGACCTAGTATGTGATCTTTTCTGGAGAATGTCCTATGTGCACTCAAAAAGAATGTGTATTGTGTTCCTTTGGGATGAAATGCACTGTATATCTGTTAAGTCCATCTGGTCCAGTGTGTCATTCAAAGACATTGTTTCTTTGTTGATTTTCTGCTTAGATGATCTGTTCATTGATGTAGTGGGGAATTAAAGTCCTCTGCTATTATCATATTAATATCAATAACTTCCTTTGTGTTTATTATTAATTGACATATATTTGGGTGCGTCCATGTTGGGGGCATGAATATTTATAATTGTTAGATTTTCTTGTTGAATTAGACCCCTTTATTATGACACAGTTCCCATCTTCACCTTTTGTTATAGTTTTTTTGTTGTTGTTTCTGTTGTTTAAATCTATTTTTTCTGGTATAAATATTGTTACTCCAGGTTTGTTTTGACATCCATTGGTAAGATAAATGTTTATCCACCCCCTAACTTTCAATCGGTAGTATCTTTAGGTATAAAAATGAGTCTTTTGTGGACAGCATATAGATAGGTCTTTTTTTTTTTAATCCATTGGACATCCTATGTCTTTTGATTGGAGTGTTCAGTCTACTCGTAGTCAGAATAATTATTGATAGATAAGTATTTAGCACCATTTTATTACTTTTCTTATTGTTTTGGGAGATTTTTTCTATTCCTTTCTTATCTTTGTCACTTTGGATCTTTTCCAATCAAAAGTACCTTTTAATATTTCTTGCAGGGCTTAGTTAGTGGTCAAAATTCCTTTAGTTATTGGTTTCCTATGAAAGTCTTTACTTCTCCTTCTATTCTCAGTGAAAGCCTTACTGATTAAAGTATTTTTGGCTGCATATTTTTCCCATTCAGCATGTTGAATATATCATGCCACTGCCTTCAGCTTGCTTTTCTGTTGAGAGATCTTCAGCTAGCATGATAGGTCTTCCCTTAAAAGTTAGGTACTTCTTTTGTCTTACTGCTTTAATTTTTGCTGTTATACTATATATTGCAAAATTAATTATGCTGTTATTATTATTACTATTATTATTATTATGTTATGTTAATCCCCATACATTACATCATTAGTTTTTGATGTAGTGATCCATGATTCATTATTTCGTATTACACCCAGTGCTCCATGCAGACGTGCCCTGTGTAATACCCATCACCAGGCTAACATATCCCCTCACCCTCCTCCTTTCTAGAACCTTCAGTTTGTTTTTCAGAGTCCATTGTCTCTCACGGTTCATTTCCCCATCAGATTTCCCCCCCCTTCATTCTTCCCCTCCTGCTATCTTCCTCTTCTACTTTTTTTTTTAACATATAATGTATTATTTGTTTCAGAGGTACAGATCTGTGATTCAACAGTCTTGCACAATTCACAGCGCTCACCAGAGCACATAC
Organism: Callorhinus ursinus; assembly: GCF_003265705.2. NCBI lineage: Eukaryota > Metazoa > Chordata > Mammalia > Carnivora > Otariidae > Callorhinus > Callorhinus ursinus. The sequence continues at coordinate 464,194 of NW_027397143.1, read as the reverse complement.
CCTCCCCAGTGTCTATCACCCAGCTGCCCCATCCCTCCCGTGCCCCACCACTCCAGCAACCCTCAGTTTGTTTCCTGAGATTAAGAATTCCTCATATTAGTGAAGTCATGTGATAAATGTCTTCCTCTGATTGACTTATTCTGCTCAGCATAACACACTCCAGTTCCATCCATTCTGTTGCAAATGGCAAGATTTCATTCCTTTTGATGGCTTCATAATATTCCATATTGTGTGTGTGTGTGTGTGTGTGTGTGTGTGTGTGTGTGTGTGTATCACATCTTCTTTATCCATTCATAGTCAATGGACATCTTGGGTCTTTCCACAGTTTGGCTATTGTGGACATTGCTGCTATAAACATCGGGGTGCATGTACCCCTTCAGATCCCTACTTTTGTATCTTTGGGGTAAATACCCAGTAATACAATTGCTGGGTCGTGTGGTAGCTCTATTTTCAACTTTTTGAGGAACCTCCATATTGTTTTCCAGAGAGGCTGCACCAGCTTGCATTCCCACCAACAGTGTAGGACGGTTCCCTTTTCTCCACATTCCCGCCAACATCTGTCATTTCCAGACCTTAATTTTAGCTATTCTGAATGGTGTGAGGTGATATCGCATTGAGGTTTTGATTTATATTTCCCTGATGCCGAGCAATGTTGAGCCCTTTTTCATGTCTGTTGCCCATTTGGATGTCTTCTTTGGAAAATTGTTCATGTCTTCTGCCCATTTCTTGATTGGATCATTTGTTCCTTGGGTGTTGATTTTAATAAGTTCCTTATACATTTTGGATATTAGCCCTTTATCTGATAAGTCATATGCAAATATCTTCTCCCATTCTGTCGGTTGGCTTTTGGCTTAGTTGACTGTTTCTTTTGCTGTGCAAAAGCATTTTATCTTGATGAAATCCCAAGAATTCATTTTTACCCTTGATTCCCCTGCTTTTGCCTTTGTTTCTAGGAAGAAGTTGCTGTGGCTGAGGTCGAAGAGGTTGCTGCCTGTGTTCTCCTTTAGGATTTTGATGGACTCCTGTCTCACATTTAGGTCTTTCAACCATTTGGAGTCTATTTTTGTGTGTGGTGTTAGGAAATGGTCCAGATTCATTCTTCTGCATGTGGCTGTCCAATTTTCCCAACACCATTTGTTGAAGAGACTGTCTTTTTGCCATTGGACATTCTTTCCTGCTTTGTCAAAGATTAGTTGACCATAGAGTTGAAGGTCTATTTCTGGATTCTATTCTGTTCCATTGTTCGATGTGTCTATTTTTGTGCCGATGTCATACTGTCGTGATGATGACAGCTTTGTAATAGAGCTTGAAGTCCGGAATTGTGATGCCGCCAGCTTTGCTTTTCTTTTTCAACATTCCTCTGGCTATTCGGGGTCTTTTCTGGTTCCATACAAATTTTAGGATTATTTGTTCCACTTCTTTGAAGAAAGTGGATGGTATTTTGATGGGGATTGCATTGAATGTGTAGATTGCTCTAGGCAGCATTGACATCTTCACAATATTTGTTCTTCGAATCTATGAGCATGGAACGTTTTTCCATTTCTTTGTGTCTTCCTCAATTACTTTCATGAGTATTTTATAGTTTTCTGAGTGCAAATCCTTTGCTTCTTTGGTTACATTTATTCCTAGGTATATTATGGTTTTGGGTGCAATTGTAAATGGGATCGACTCCTTAAATCCTCTTTCTTCTGCCTTGTCGTTGGTGTATAGGAATGTCACTGATTTCTGTGCATTGATTTTATATCCTGCTACCTTTAATTCCTGTGGAGTTCTAGCATTTTTGGGGTGCAGGCTTTTGGGTTTTCCACATAAAGTATCATATCATCTGCAAAGAGTGAGAGTTTAACTTCTTGTTTTCTGATTTGGATACCTTTGATTTTTTTGTTTTGTTTTGTTTTTGTTGTCTGATTGCTGTGGCTAGGTCTTCTAATACTATGTTGAATAGCAGTGGTGAGAGTGGACATCCCTGCCGTGTTCCTAACCTTAGCAGGGAAAGTCTCAGTTTTTCCCCATTGAGAATGATCTTCGCTGTGGGTTTTTCATAGATGGATTTTATGATATTGAGGTATGTACCCTCTATCCCTATACTCTGAATAGTTTTGATCGAGAAAGGATGTTGTACTTTGTCAAATGCTTTTTCTGCATCTATTGAGAGAATCCTATGGTTCTTGTTTTTTCTTTTATTAATGTATTGTATCACGTTGATGGATTTGCAGATGTTGAACCAACCTTGCAGCCCAGTATAAATCCCAATTGGTTGTGGTCAGTAATCCTTTTAATATACTGTTGGATCCTATTGGCTAGTATTTTGGTGAGAATTTTTGCATCCATGTTCATCAAGGATATTGGTCTGTAATTCTCCGTTTTGATGGAGTCTGTCTGGTTTGGGGATCAAGGTAATGGTTACCTCATAAAACGAGTTTGGAAATTTTCTTTCCATTTCTTTCTTTCTTTTTTTTTTTTTTTTTTGGAACAGTTCAGAAGGATAGGTATTAATTCTTCATTAAATGTTTGGTAGAATTGCCTTGGGAAGCCACCTGGCCCTGGGTTTTGTTTTTTGGGAAATTTTTGATGACTTCTTCAATTTCCTTAGTGGTTATAGGTCTGTTCAGGTTTTCTATTTCTTCCTGGTTCAGTTTTGGTAGTTGATAAATCTCTAGGAATTCATCCATTTCTTCCAGGTTATCTAATTTGCTGGCATATAGTTGCTCATAATATGTTCTTATAATTGTTTGTATTTCTTTGGTGTTGGTTGTGATCTCTCCTCTTTCATTCATGATTTTGTTGATTTGGGTCATTTCTCTTTTCTTTTTGATAAGTCTGGCAAGGGGTTTATCAATCTTGTTAATTCTTTCAAAGATTTTTTATTTATTTTTTAACAGAGAGAGAGACAGAGAGAGTGGGAATACAAGCAGGGAGCGTGGGAGAGGGAGAAGCAGTATTCCCACTGAGCGGGGGGCCCGACGTGGGACTCGATCCCAGGACCCTGGGATCATGACCTGAGCCGAAGGCAGACGCTTAACGACTGAGCCACCCAGGCGCCCTTGTTAATTCTTTCAAATAACCAGCTCCTCGTTTCATTAATCTGTTCTACTGTTCTTTTGGTTTCTATTTCATTGATTTATGCTCTGATCTTTTTTATTCATTTTCTTCTGCTGGGTTTAAGTTTTATTTGCTGTTCTCTCTCCAGCTCCTTTAGGTGTAGGGTTACGTTGTGTATTTGAGATCTTTATTGCTTCTTGAGAAAGGCTTGTATTGCTATATACTTTCCTCTTAGGACTGCCTTTGCTGTATCCCAAAGATCTTGAACAGTTGTGTTTTCATTTTTATTTGTTTCCGTTAATTTTTTAAATTCTTCTTTAAGTTCCTGGTTGGCCCATCATTCTTTAGTAGGATGCTCTTTAGCCTCCATGTATTTGAGTTTGTTACAACTTTCCTCTTGTGATTGAATTCTAGTTTCAAAGCATTGTGGTCTGAAAATATGCAGGAAATGATCCCAATCTTTTGGGACAAGTTGAGACCTGATTTGTGGCTTAGGATATGATCTATTCTGGAGAATGTTCCATGGACCCTAGAGAAGAATGTGTATTCTGTTGCTTCAGGATGGAATGTTTTGAATATATCTGTGAAGTCCATTTGGTCCAGTGTGTCATTTAAGGTCTTTATTTCCTTCTTGATCTTTTGCTTAGATGATCTGTCCATTTCAGTGAAGGGGTGTTAAAGTCCCTCACTATTATTGCATTGTTGTCTATGTGTTTCTTTGCTTTTGTTATTAATTGGCTTATATAATAGGCTTTTCCCATGTTGGCATAGAAATTTAAAATTGTTAGATCTTCTAGTTGGATAGACTCTTAGAGTATGATATAGTGCCCTTCCTCATCTCTTATTAGTCTTTGGTTTAAAATCTAATTTGTCTTATATAAGGATTGCCACCCCAGCATTCTTTTGTTGTCCATTTGAATAGTAAATGGTTTTCTACCCCTTCATTTTCAATCTGGGGGTGTCTTTGGATCTAAAATGAGTCTCTTGCAGAGAGCATATCGATGGGTTTTATTTTTTTTTAACCAATCTGATAACCTGTGTCTTTTGATTGGGGCATTTTGCCCATTTACATTCAGGGTTACTATCGAAAGATATGAATTTAGTGTCATTGTATTGCCTGTAAGGTGACTTTGACTGTATATTGTCTGTGTTCCTTTCTGATCTATGCTGCTTTTAGGCTCTATCTTTGCTTAGAGCACCCCTTACAATATTTCTTGTAGGGCTGGTTTCTTGTTTGCAAATTCCTTTAGTTTTTGTTTGTCCTGGAAGCTTTTTATCTCTCCTATTTTCAATGGCAGCCTAGCTGGATATAGTATTCTTGGCTGCATATTTTTCTCATTTAGTCCTCTGAAGATATCATGCCAGTTCTTTCTGGCCTGCCAGGTCTCTGTGGATATGTCTGTTGCCAATCTAATATTTCTACCATTGTAGGTTACATATCTCTTCTCCCGAACTGCTTTCAAGATTTTCTCTTTGTCTCTGAGGCTCGTAAGTTTTACTATTAGATGTCGGGGTGTTGACCTATGTATATTGATTTTGAGAGGGGTTCTCTGTGCCACATGGATTTTGATGCCTGTTTCCTTCCCCAATTAGGGGAAGTTCTCTGCTGTAGGGAATTAGGGAAGTTCTCTTCTATAATTTGCTCCAATATACCTTCTGTCCTCCCCTTCTTCTTCTTCTGGGTTCTCAATTATTCTAATGTTGTTTCGTCTTATCATATCTCTTATCTCTCGAATTCTGCCCTCGTGATCCAGTAGTTGTTTATTTCTCTTTTTCTCAGCTTCTTTATTTTCCATCATTTAGTGGTCTGTATCACTAATTCTTTCTTCTGCCTCATTTATCCTAGCAGTTAGAGCCTCCATTTTTATTTCACCTCATTAATAGCCTTTTTGATTTCGACTTGGTTAGATTTTAGTTCTTTTATTTCTCCAGAAAGGGATTTTCTAATAACTTACATGCTTTTTTCAAGCCCAGCTAATATCTTTAAAATCATTATTCTGAACTCTAGTTCCGACATCTTACTAATGTCCTTATTGATTAGGTCCCTGGCAGTCCGTACTGCTTTTTGTTCTTTTTTTTGAGGTGATTTTTTCCATCTTGTCATTTTGTCCCAAGGTGTATAGATGAATGAGAGAACCAAATGCTAACAGGATAACAATGACCCCAGAAAAATATACATAAAACAATTCAGAAAAGAGCTGAAATCGGGGGAAAAGAAAGGGAAAGAAAGAAAAAAGAAAAAGAATAAAAGAAAAAAACATAATATGATCAAATATGATCAGGCTGATGCATAGATTAGTGCCACACACTAGATTTTCGGCATATTTTGGTCTGTTAGAAGAAAATGTCTCCCAAATTTTAAAGATAGAAAAACTTATATATGTACAAAAATAAGGGTAAATATGATGAAGGGATGGAATATGACTATAAAGATCAAAATTATAAAAGATTTTATAAAAGAAATTGATAAGAAGTTGGATGAAAAAAGAAAGAAGAGGATTAAAAAAAGGCGGGATAGAGAATGTGATCAGGCAGAAGTGTAGAACAAAGCCATACACCAGAGATTTAGGGTATATTTTGATCTGTTAGTAGAAACTGTATTCCAAAATTTTAATGTGAGAACAACTTATGTATGTGTGTGTATATATATATATATATATATATATATATATATATATATATATATATAAAATAAGGCTAACTTCTGTGATGGGATTGAATATAACTCTAAAAATGAAAAAAAAAGATTAAAAAAATTTTTTTAAAAAGGGGATTGATAAAATGTTTTTGAAAATGGAAAAGGAAAAATTCAAAAAAAAGAAAAAGAAAAAAAGAAAATTTAAAAAATGAACTTTGAAAGACTAAAGAATCATGGAAAAAAAGCCATTAATTGTATGTGCTGTATTCCCCTTGTGCTAGCATTCTGTCATTCTCATTGATGGGTAAAGTTGGTCTTGGCTGGCTGTTTTTGCTGATCTTCTTGGGGAGGAGACTGTCACAGTGGTTCTCAAATGTCTTTGCCAGAAGCGGAGTTATCCCGCCCTTGCCAGGGCTTGGCTAAGTAATCTGCTCAGGTGTGCTCTTGGGAGTTTTTGTTCCCTGCAAGCTTTCTGTACTGCTTTGAAGGACGAGATCAAAAATGGTGGTCTCCCAATATCACCCTGGAGCAGCCAAGAACTCAGGGCCCCAGTCCTCAGTGAGCACCCAGAGAAAAACAGTCTATCACTCCTGTCTCCCTGGTCTCCATTCACATTCCATGTAAACCCCACCTGTGACTGAGATTTTCTGTCTCTGGCACAGAACCCTGTGTGGAGTCTCCAAACACAGCAGATCCCTGTGGTGAGCTCCTGCACTGCTCCTCCCAGGGGAGGAAGGGGAGTCTCCCCATATCTGCCACTTGTTGGGTCTCTGCTGGAGGAGCTGTGGTTCAACTGTGCTGCGGATCATGGTTTATGGCAACCCCGAGCCGAGAGCCCACTTCTCAGCTCAGTCTCTGCAACCAGCTTCCTTACTCTGATACCTGGGAGCTCTGCTGCACTCAGGCACCTCCAGTCTTTCTGTGACCCTGAGGGTCCTGAGACCACACTGTCCCAGAGAGCATTCCACCCCCCGCTTGGCCACTGGAGTAACGTCCCTCAGCGGAGCCGACTTCTGAAAGTTCCAAATTTGTGCTCTGCTGCTGCGTCACTTGCACGTAGGGCGGACGGAAGCCACCTCCCCTGCCATCTATCCTCCCGAGTATCACCTCGGATTCACTACTCCGCACGTTCTACTTTCCAGAAAGTGGTCGCTTTTCTGTTCAGAGGGTTGCTGCTATTTTTTTCTTCAATCTCCTGTTGAGTTCGCAGGTGTTCAGAATGGTTTAATCCCTATCTAGCTGAATTCCTGGAACCAGAGGTAATTTAGGTCTCCTACTCTTCCACCATCTTGCTCCTCCACCCCTCATCTAGATTTCTTTTATTTGGTTATATAGATTGTCATTTTTTTCCTCTTCTGTTCCCATGGTTTCTTACCTTTTATATTCTCTAAACATATTTACTATGCTCTTATAACATTGTATTCCTGTGAAATGACTTAACCTTGGTTTCTACTACATTGGGGAGCATTCTTTTACACACTGGTAAATGCTTTTCTGCTGAGGTGGTTTGTTTTTGTTTTTTTTTTCTATAAATAGAGTGTTAGGCAAATTTCTCTTTGTTCCATTTTGTAGCTATATTATTGGAATCGAAGACTCTAAATGTTAGTCTAATGTGTACTTTTAATGCTCAAGAATATGATCTTCTGCTTATGGTTGCAGTGCCTAAAACATTGAGGGACTGCAATTGTAAATGAAAGGTGAATACTATGGTCAGTGGCAGTTAAAGAAGACAATTAGAAAGATATGACGTCAGTTAATGAGGAGAAATATAGGCTGTTTCCCACTTTTTTTTCTTCTTCCTTTAGTCCCAAAGGAAGCATGAATCTCATGAAAAGAAAGTTCTCAGGGAATCTTTGTGAATGCCCAAACTTGGAGGGCAGATCTCCAAGGACCCAGGCTGGTGAAATCAGAATAATTCTCACAAGGGGATATCAGAGTATACATTTTAGCACCCTGCTTACAGGAAAAACAAAAACTTGAAGATAAAATGCTCAAGGGAATTTAGGGTTCATCTACATCATAGATGATATGGGACAACCAATATCATAGAAGTAAATATCATTTTTAGCTTTATTCATTTATGATCCAGTTGAATGGTCTAATGCATAGCCTTGCTGAGACAGAAACTTTAAATAAAATCTAAATTTAAAACATTGCAATGCTGGAACATAATCAAACAGTGATTATCTTTCAGGGGATACAGTGCATCTTATTTCTTATTTGTCTAGAGAGTGATGGAGTTACATAACAATACTTTTATAATTTTGGATATTTCTGTATTTAAAGGTGATATACTTTGGCATTTATTTTGCATGTAGGATGAGGAGAGAACTTGTAAATTAAAAGTGATAAATAATTTAAAAGTATATGGAAGTTATTTTTCATATTTAAATATCATTTTAATTGGATAAAATATTAGTTTAAAAATGAATCACATAATAAAATAAAAAAAGAAAAGAACCCCTGAAGTAAGATCAATAAAAATATAAAAATTGGAAAAAAATAAATAAAATAAAATGAATTTTTATTAACTTCCCGTTCTTAGATTTGCATGCCTTTAAAAAATGTATATTCTTATTTTTATTAACAGTAAAATTAGACAGTTATGACATAGTTAGAAAAATAAATGCTGAAATGCTGTTTCTAATTCATTGATCTCTGCTCTAATTGTAACAATTTCTCTTCTAATGCATGGCTTAGGCATCGTTTGTTGCTTTTTCTCTAATTCTTTCAAGTGTAGAGTTAGTTGGTGAATTTGGGATTTTTCTACTTTTTAGAGTGAGGCTTGGATGGCTATGTATTTCCACCTTAGGACTACCTTTGCAGTATCCCATAGGTTTTGGACTGATGTGCTTTCATTCTCATCGGTTTCCATGAATTGTTTAAGTTCTTCTTTGATTTCCTGGTTGACCCAAACATTCTTGAGCAGAGTGGTCTTTAGCTTCCAAGAGTTTGAATTTCTTCCAAATTTTTTCTTGTGATCGAGTTCAAGTTTTAAAAGATTATGGTCTGAGAATATGCAGGGGATAATCTTTTAGATAATCAATCTAAGGTAATCAATCTTTTGGTATCAGTTGAGGCCCTGATTTGTGACCCAGTATGTTGTCTATTCTGGAGAAAGTTCTGTGTGTGCTCGAGAAGAATGAGTATTTTGTTGTTTTAGGGTGGAATGTATTGCATATATCTATGAAGTCCATCTGGTCCAGTGTATACTTCAAAGCTCTTCTTTCTTTGTTGATTTTCTGCTTAGATGATCTGTCTATTGCTGAGAGTGTAGTATTGAAGTCTCCTACAATTAACATATTGTTCTCAATATGAGTCTTTATTTTGGTTAACAGTTGGCTTATGTAGATGGCTGCACCCATGTTAGGGGCATAGATATTTAAAATTGTTAGATCTTGTTGGATCGAACCTTTATGAATTATATTGTGTCCTTGTGTGTCTCTAACTACCGTCTTTAGTTTAAAATCTAATTTGTCTGATATAAGAATTGCTACCCCGGGGCACCTGGGTGGCTCAGTTGGTTAAGCGACTGCCTTTGGCTCAGGTCATGATCCTGGAGTCCTGGGATCGAGTCCCACATCGGGCTCCCTGCTCAGCGGGGAGTCTGCTTCTCCCTCTGACACTCTTCCCTCTCGTGCTCTCTATCTCTCATCCTCTCTCTCTCAAATAAATAAATAAAATCTTAAAAAAAAAAGAATTGCTACCCCAGCTTTCTTTTGAGGTCTGCTGGCATGGAAGATAGATCTCCACCCCTTCACTTTCAGTCTGGATGTATCTTTAGGTTCAAAATGAGTCTCTTGTAGACAGCATATGGATGGGTCCTGTCTTTTTATCCAATCCGCAATCCTGTACCATTTTATGGGAACATTTAGGCTGTTCATGTTGAGAGTGATCATTGAAAGATATGAATTAACATTCATCATGTTGCTTGTGAAGACCTTGTTTTTAGAGGTTGTTCCTGTAAATTTCTTTTCTATATCACTCTTGAGGTCTTTCTCCTTTTATAGAACACCCCTTAATATTTCTTGCAGGGCCAGCTTAGTGGTCACATATTCTTTCAGTTTCTGCCAGTCTTGCAAGCTCTGCATCTCCCCATCCATTCTAAATGACAGCCTTGCCAGATAAAGTATTCTTGCCTGCATGTTCTTCTCGTTTAGTACCCTGAATATGTCTTGCCAGGCCTTTCTGGCTTTCCAGGTCTCTGTGGATAGGTCTGACGTTATTCCGATGGTCCTCCCTCTGTACGTAAGTAATCTCTTCCCCCTAACTGCCCTTAATATGGTTTCCTTGGTTCTATGATTTGCGAGTTTTACTATTACATGCCAGGGTGTTGGCCTGTTTTTCTTGATCTTGGGAGGGGTCCTCTCTGCCTCTAGGACACAAATGTTTGTTTCATTCCCCAGATTAAAGAAGTTCTCCACTATGATTTGCTCATATATATTTTCTAGTCCTCTCTCTCTCTCCAACCCCTCAGGGATTCCAATAATTCTGACATTGAAACTTTTCATGGTGTACCTTATTTCTCTGATTCTATTTTCACGGATTCTGAGTTGTTTTTTCCTGGCCTCCTCTTTTTCTATTAATTGGTCTTCTAGGTCACTAATTCGTTCTTCTGCCTCACTTACTCTAGCTGTTAGATTATCTAGATTAGATTGGATCTTACTGATAGCATTTTTAAATTCTGCCAATTCAGCTTTCATTTCTGCCCTTAGAGACTCTCTGTTGTCATTATTTGATTTCTCCATTCTGGTTATTGTCTTCACAATTGCTACCTGCATTCCATCTCTGACATCTTGGTTATATCTGCATCCATTTGTAAATCTGTGGCAGAAGTCATAGCCTCTGAGTCTTTCCTATTTGGGGGGTTCCTCCTCCTAGTCATTCTGTTGAGGGGTGGTTGAAGGAATGTACAGGGTCCAAATTACTGACCACAACCCCAGCAAGATGCACCTGTTTCCTAGGGACCTTAGGGTTGCTGGCCTCTTGTTCTCCCAGCCTTTCTTCTGGGGGATGGGCCTGCTGTGCTGTTACTCAGGCAACCCTGTTTGGGCAGACTTGCCCTGCTCCTTGTGGAGGGGGATGGCCTCAGTGAAAACCGGTTTTGGGGGCTTTTGTTTTCTGGCGGCTTTCCCTGGTGGCCTTCCACATCTCTTCTGAGAGAGAGCAGAAGAGACAATTTCCAACCCTCTCCCTCAGAGCAGAGAGATTGAAGTCTGTTCTTCAGTAAACTCTCCAGGCCACACTATCTCTATTTCTGTCTGTGCAGCTATAAACTGCAGTCCTGTGTTGTGTACCCCTCAGCAGCTCTCCCAGTTCTCACTTCCATGTCAGGGCACTTCTCTGCCCTTTGTGCTTCTAAAACCACCAGCTGTCCCCAGTTTGCACTTGCGGCCCTGCTCTGGGTTTCTGTCAGGGGGGCTGCCCTAAAGTCCTTTCCCCGTCAGTACCGGTCTGCGAGTCTGTGCCCAGTCCCCAGCACGGGAAGTTATCGTTCACCAGGGATGTAGTATCCTGATATCTGCCCACAGAATCATGGCTCCCCACTTTGTACCTCGAAACCAACTGCCTATGATATTATGTTTGTAGAGATCCAGATCTATCTTCTTACAACTCAGGCTGATTTTGTGGGTGTTCAGAGTTTTGAACATCCACCATCTTTTCTCCGTCAAGACACAATTGCCTTCATGTTGAGTTCAACTTCTTTCATTGTTATGTAGGGAATACCAAGTCTGTAACTTTGTATCAGGTGATTTTTTAAATAGTAAAAAAATATATATATAATTTACATTTATAAGGATGTTTTCATTATGTTAGTAAGATTTTATTTTTATCTGCTATATTTTACTTATCATCTTGATGTTTTGACATGAAAACAGATGTATACATAAATACATCCATTAGAAATCTTTTTTTTAAGATTTTATTTATTTATTTGAGAGAGAGAGAATGAGAGACAGAGAGCATGAGAGGGAAGAGGGTCAGAGGGAGAAGCAGACCCCCCCGCTGAGCAGGGAGCCTGATGTGGGACTTGGCCCCAGGACTCCAGGATCATGGCCTGAGCTGCAGGCAGTTGCTTAACCAACTGAGCCACCCAGGCGCCCAGAAATCTTTTTTTTTAATACAAAATTTCTGATTCTTTTTTACTTTTCATAAGAACACAACATAACTATAGTTATCAATACTCTATTGCATACTTAAATATTTGGAAAGTGAGTAGATCTCATGTCGTGTTCCTCTCAGTAACCAAAATACCTCAATAACCTCATTGTCTATTGGTGGTTGGATATTTAAAAATGTATTTGTTTGATTTTTTTCTAACAAATATAGGAAAATATATGGATATGTCTATCCTAAAAACAAACAACCAAATATTATGAATGTTTAAAATATTTATAAACAAAATATCTTCTTTATAACTTTTGAATTTGACCCCTAGTTTTGTTTTCTGGAGATAAAGTTTATTCACATACCAATCCCCTACCAAACCCTGAGTGATGGAATAAATCAGGAATTTTTAAGATAGAATCATAGGGGACATTTGTCTTGATATGGTAAGTAATTATGGCCTAGACTTTCCATTCACAGAGACATTTCACCTTCCCCAAGGGTCTAATGGTAGCTGATCTGTACTGTCTTAAGATTTCTTCACCATCTTCCAATGTCTATTTGTAAATTCGTCAGTGATAAAACAATTACATGACCACATTTTATCTATTACTTGGACTTTGTCTTTTGAATCAACATGGCTGAGTTTAAAACCTGCCCCAGCAGTTAAAGTGATGTAACTGTGGGGAAACTATTTGCCCCCTTAGTTTCTTTATTTATAAAATTTAAATTAATACCATATTTAGGGGTACCTGGGTTGCTCTGTTGTTAAGCATCTGACTCTTGGTCTTAGCTAAGGTCTTGATCTCAGAGTCCTGAGTTTGAGCCCTGCATTTGGGCTTAAAAAAATAAAAATAGAATACTGCAGAGACTTAGCAGAGTGAACTAACCCATGGGAATTTTTTTAATAAAGATGCCAACTATGCTTTAGCCATTAATTTTTATTGTTACTATGGTTCATTATCATCATAAAATAAATGACTACAAAAATGTTCTAATTTTGCTTCTTGCTCATATATTATCTTCTGGGCTTTGTTGGTTTATTCCAGAGAAGAGATATGGATGTAACAAACCAAACAACAGTGACACAGTTCATTTTTCTTGGGTTTTCTGGTGTTCTCTATCTGCGGCTCACCTTGTTTGTGATATTTCTCACTGTGTATCTGCTCTCCCTCATGGGAAATAGCCTCATCATCTTCATTGTTCTCATGGATATCACACTCCAAACACCCATGTACATTTTCTTAGGAAATTTGTCATTCCTGGAGATCTGGTACACCACAGCCACGGTGCCTAAATTGCTGGCCACCTGCCTCTCACAGGTTGTTACCATCTCTGTTTCTGGGTGTATAACCCAGTACTACTTCTTTTTCTCCATGGGAGCTACAGAGTGCATCCTGCTGGCAGTGATGGCCTATGACCGGTACCTGGCCATCTGCAGCCCTTTAAGGTATTCACTTCTCATGAGTCTTCAGGTGTGCCTGTGGTTTTCAGCTGGATCTTGGATTGGGGGCTTCATTGCTCCTCTCCTACCGACCATACTCATCTCCCATCTAAACTTTTGTGGTCCCCAGAAGATCAACCATTTCTTTTGTGACTCAGACCCCATTTTTAAACTCTCCTGCTCAGATACATTTTTGGTGGAGACTTTGGGCTATACATGTAGCTCTGTCGTGATTCTAAGTTCTTTCCTTCTCACTATGTCTTCCTATGGACACATTGTGGTCACGATAATCAGGCTGTCTTCCCGGGAGGCTCGGAAGAAAACTTTCTCCACCTGTGCCTCCCACCTCACTGTGGTCTCTATCTATTATGGCACCATTATCTTTGCTTATGTTCGCCCTCCAGCCAAGTACAACTTCACTATTGGTAAAGTCATCTCAGTGTTCTACTGTGTGGTTACCCCTTTGGTAAACCCTCTCCTATACACCCTGAGAAACAAAGATGTAAAGAAAGCTTTCAGAAAAGCTCTAGCACAAAAGAGATTGCTCTTGGTCTGATATATGAATGATTTGAGAGATACTCTAAAATACTCAATTTAGAATGGATTCCCAAGCTACATTTGCAAATGGTAAGTATTGAAAATTATTTTGTGAAATTGATACCACCTAATATGGATATCTCTCTGTACTTTACATTTTGGTTTGACTTCTACTACAATAGATATTCTAGAATTGCTATGTTTAAGAATGTCAGTACAATGTCAATGTAATAAAGAGTTAAAGCACACAAGCTCCCTGACCACAAGTCATTCACAATAGGAAAATAGGCAGGTTTAGTCCCATAGTTCAGTTGACTATTTTCATAATTACACCTCATCAATAAACATGCACCAAAGATTGTTTCTGTTGAATGTATCAGTGTTACTCCATTTGGTAGTTGTGCTATTATAAACATATCACTTTGACCCTGAATATAATTTACTAAATTAACATGTATTAAACACATATGATAAGTCAGCACTATTTTTAAAATAGTTTTTTTAATTATTCATATAAATATAAATGGAGATTTTCATTAGAAAAATAGGAAAATACTAGATGATTCAGATTTTTCTTGATAATTGAATTTCAAAATATTAGCAGAGGTAAGAAGATCAAGATGTAGAGGGAGAAAGAAAGGAAAAACTTAGATCTGGGCAGTACAGTAAGGGGATATCTATCATGGTAAAGCAAGTATCAACTCTCTTAGATTTTTATAAAATAGTCAAGTTAAATAAACTAATTTAATTCAGAAGGAGAGAAGAAAAAAGTAGAAAAAAGGGACCCAAGCCAGATTTCCCTTCACTGTTTACCTTCTTATGTTAATGAAAAAGCTTTACATTTTTCAAATATTAAAATTAGTAAGAAATAGGATAAGAGAACTAAAGGAAATATGTATTTCAAAGTTTTTTAGCATAAGTGTTTTCCACTTGATCATCTCCTAAAGTCTTTGCATTCAAAGTGTGATCAGTGCACTAGAAGCATCAGAATAATCTGGGAGCTTTGTTAGAAAGGCCTATCTAAGCACAGACCTCTTGAATGAAAGTATGCAGCTCAACAAGATTCCCCGTTAACTGATATGCAGATTATATTATTAGAGGCATTATTTTAGGCAACTAATATTTTAATAATCTATTTTAATGGCAAAAGTATATAACAAAATCAAGAGTTTCTTACAAATGCCAATGCTTAAAATTTTCCTTAAAGTAGTATATATCAAAAGTATATTTTTCTTGAATTCTTAGTTTTTATTTTTAAAACAGAACACGTTGATGGAAAATATTGTATAAATTACCTATACATATAAATGAAAAACTTGTGCCATACATCATTTTTTCTAACCTTTCCTTTCCCTCCAAAATAGCAAAAGCTACGTACAATTCTCACAATAACAGGGAAACATTCCGTACCAATGCACTGCTGTTTTGTATGTCATCCTACTGTAGGAGAGGAAGAATTCATTCTACCTTCCTAGGTTCTGTGGTTAAGACTAAGTATTAAACTGATATGAAACCTATTATCAGAAGAAAAGCATACACATTTTATTTTAATTTCCATGTGCACATAGGGGTCTTCAAAAGGAAAATGAACCTGAAGAAGCATTTTGGCCCAAAAGCTTATATACCTTTTTAAACAAAGAATGAGAAATTGTGGGTATGTGACAAGACAGATAGGCTTGAGCAGTAAATTATGGGAAAGTGACACAAGGGTCATTTTGGTAAGTTTGTTTTACAGGTGCATTTCAACCTCAACTCCCAATCTACAGTGGTAAGAATGTTCTCTTCCTGAGACAGGGTGTGCACCTTTCATAGGAAGTGCTATGACCTCCTGAGATAGAAAGAGGAAGTCAGAGAGGTCTTCCTGCATATTCCGTCCCTCAAGTGACTTCAGCTCAAAATAGGCAATATACCAAAGTGGTATATTTTGTATGACATGTACTTAACCACCCACAATTGAACAGATAATTATTTATCCTGTTAATATAGTAATATTTTCAAATCTAATTTTTGAAGAATTTATATCCAAATTCTCCCTTTCTTTATTATGCTAGTCATCCCAAAGCTCTAACTGGATTTTTTTTTTTATGCCAGTTCAAACCAGGGGCCATGGGTGTTTTTGAGATATTCATCAAAGAGAGTATGTTACTTACTCCAACTGCAATTTAAAGACATAAAAAAGATGTTGAACTAGAACATTGTTTTATGAAAGATAACTATTACATTAATAAATTAGGGAACAAATTATTATTGTTATATATTTTAACTTTTATTATTGTTGTTATGTATTTTCATTAAAAAGGCAATACTACTTAAATAAGCCAAAAATATATTTAATTAAAAACAATTTATTATCTCCAAAAAAATAAAGACATATAAAAGAAGCTTGCCTATTCAATTCCTTCATTCTCATCCCATTGTTATATTTTTGTAAATTCTTTGTTCTTACTTTCAATAACTGCAACAAAGTTGGTTTCATAGGAAAGGTGTAATCTTAGTAATAATAGTAAGTGCTGCATTTCCTTCCAACAGGGTGCCTTAAAGCAGATTATCATGGAATCTCAAATTCTATCTTGCTGGTGATCTTCATCAAACAGTGTAACAGGATAAAAAAAATGCAGATATAAGTTTAAGTATTAAAAAAATGAGAAAACCTCAAAATAAAAGTCAAATTATAGTTAATTACATTTTGATTATAAAAGTACAAGAGTGTTTTATGTAATTGCACAGAATGTAAAGGAAGTGAGAAATATTTTATAGAGAGAACATTACTTACATGTTGCTTTTTAAATTGAGATTGTATATTCAAACACATAGTTTTGTGAACTGAGATGACATTGTATATCAAGATAACTTTTATAAATATTTAAGAAACTTCTTGACATTTTAAACATCTTATTTGTCTGGCTGTTGCTTTTTCTGTGGTGTAAATGTGTTATAATAAATGTTATCTTTTATATTTTAATGTTAATTTTGTATTTATGTGTTTCTTTGAAATATTAGCGTACTGAATTTCATGTAAAAATCTCTGCTTTGTTGATTATTTCTTGGTGAAAACAGACTTGGATTGTGAAACTTTAATTATAGAAAATTGAAGTCAGCTTCATTCCACCAACCTCAAGAAAAAAAAAAGAAAAGAAAAAAATATATTGTGTAGCATCTCCTCACTATTTAAATTGGAAAGTATGGCACCTTTGAATTTTTCCTATTGTCCCCTGTGCCATCACTATAGCCCATCCATCACAAATTCTAATTTTTGTTTCCAAATTATTTCAAAATATATATTGACATATTTCCATGCCCTTAGACATCGCCAGAACCGGAACTACAGCATATCCATATGTGAATACCTTCAAGGGTCTGTCCCTTTTTCAGGACATAGTCCAATGAGAACTGCATGCCACAACCAGAGGGGACATTTTACAGAACATAGTTCTTGCTTAAAACAGATCAATATCTTTGTCCTGCTTTAAGGATGTAAACTAAATAGGTCCTCCTGACCAAGAAACCCTACATGGCCTGACTGTCACTCAGTGCCTTGCTCCTTCTCTGGTCAAAGGTAAAGCCTCACCAGACTGTCTTATCACCATGTGATTTTCCTGCTCATTCCCCCACATGCCATGGTACATGTTGCTCCTTCCACTGCACTCCCCACACACAGCAATCAGAGTCTGTTTTTCTTCCTTCAGGATATCTCTGTAGGCATCACTTCCTAAACGCAGTCTTTGAACTCACTGAAAAACTCATGTCTCTGTACATCACCTTTTTCCAGTCACCAGGTACCTTTCACTCAAGCATTGCTCAGTTACAGTTTCATGTAGTCCATATGATTATATAATCATAGGATTTAATTCATGTTATTTTATTTCATTTCTAAGAATAAATTTTGCCATGTTTTTCCAAAAATCAAAGGTATATAAGAAGATAGACATTTAGAAATTACAAGATTTCACTTTTCTTTTCTATCTTATTTACATAGGTAAACAATTTAGAATGGTTTCTTGTATATAGATCCAGTGTTTATTTGATGATTTTTTAAATTTTTTTGTAAAAGGCTGGGAACACAGGTGAATAAAATAAATAGAAATTTACAATACTTATGACACAAAAATCTAGTATACTATATACATCATACTGTAGTTTGTTTTCAGTTTATAATTAAATATATTGAAGAATGATTAATGCCAAGGTAAAGAGGGCTTTTTGTTACTTTATATTTATAGGATGCCTTATTTTTCTTTTAGGATGCCCTATATTTTAAAAATTCCTTTAGTACTGGACAGTGTTTTCCACCCTCATGCATTGTGATTTATTTCCCTAAGCTACAATTAGATGAATGTCCCTTTAAAGGTCAAGTGATCTGTCTAGGAAATTCCAGGAATCCTGGAGTTATTCTTGGTTCCCAAGAATTTTATCCACTTTAAAAAAATATTTATTTATTTATTTGAGAAAAAGAGACAGTTTGAGTGGGAGGGCAGAGGGAGAGGGAGAGAGAATCTTAAGCAGACTCCCTGCTGGGCCCACAGCCCAACAAAGGGCTCAACCTCAGGATCCTGAGATAAGGACCTGAGCCAAAATCAAGAGTCTGATGCTCAACTGACTGTGCCACCCAGGGGCCCCTTATCATTTTTTTTTTTTAGAATTAAAAGTGTTTCCAGCCTACTCAACTGCTTTTACCTTGCATTCAAGAGTGAAATTTGAAAATGGACAGGTGCCTACTATAATCACATCTTGTAGTAAGTTCTCTCATTTGGGGATAACTGACAGTAGCAAAATATTTGAATTACAAATTAAAAAGACATATGCTTTAATGTAGGAAAAAAAACCCTCTACATCTGATAAGAAATACTACCAAAACTAGAGGATTATACAATGCAGGTAAAAATTTGTTCAACTAAAATAAATACTCCATAAAGAATATGACACATCTGAAAAAAATAGCATATTTTTAAAAATAATGATTATATATCAAATAAAATTTCCAGAATAATTAGAGGCACTAATAAGAGTCTCTCAGATATTAAGATCAAAACAGTTAGGGTAAAATTAATCACTGCACCATTTGCTTATTAGATACTGTTGTCTATATTACTACCTATTTATTTATTTTCTTTTTTTTTCCTTTAAGTGTAATTAACATACAGTGTATATTAGTTTGAGGTGTACAATATGATTCAATAATTCTATATCTTATTCCGTGCTCATCACAATAAGTGTACTACTAATCCTATTTAACTATTTTACCTGTTCACTCTCACCCACTTGGTCCTGGTAACCACCAGTTTGTTCTCTGCATTTATGAATCTATTTTTTTTTTGGCTCTTTTTTCTCTGTTTTGTTTCTTAAATTCCACATATGAGTAAAACCATATGATTATTTGTCTTTCTCTGACTTATATCATTTAGCATAATGCTTCCTAGATCCATCCATGTTGTTGCAAATACCAGAATCTTCTTTACATGGTTGAGTAGTATTTCACTATATTTATACATATATATATGTATATGCATATATATCATATATATAGGATTTCATTATATATATTTATATACATAAACTTTCAATATATGTAAATAAATATATGCTCATAAATATATATATTTGTGGGCTGTCTAGTATGTTCCATTGTTGTATGTGTCTGTTTTTGTGCATATAATATCTTCTTTAAACATTCATTTGTAGACGAATATATAGATTGTTTCCATATATTGGTTATTGTAAATAATACTGCAATAAACATAGGGATGCATGTGTCTTTTGTAATTAGTGTTTTCATTTTCATTGGTAAATACTAAGTACTGGAATTACTGGATCACATGGGAATTCTATGTTTAATATATTTTTAAAAATTTTATTTATTTATTCACTTGAGAGAGTGAGAATGAGAGAGAGAGAGAGCACATGAAAGGGGGAGGGTCAGAGGGAGAAGCAGACTCCCTGCTGAGCAGGGAGCCCAATGCGGGACTCGATCCCGGGACCCCAGGATCATGACCTGAGCCGAAGGCAGTCGCTCAACCAACTGAGCCACACAGGCACCCTCTATGTTTAATATTTTTATGAACCTCCATACTCTTTTCCAAATGGTTGCATCAATTGGCATTCCCACCAATAGTTCATGAGTGTTAATTATTCTCCACACCCTTGCCAACACTTGCTAGTTCTAGTGTTTTTAATTGTAGCCATTCTGACAGGTACAGGATGATATCTTGTGGGATTGATTTGCATTTCCCTGATGATGAGTGATGTTGAGCATCTTTTCACGTGTTTGTTGACCATCTGTGTGTCTTTGGAAAAAACGTTCTCAGGTCCTCTGCCCATTCCTTACCCCCTCCTCCTCCTCCTCCTCCTCCTTCTCTTCTTTCTTCTTCTTCTTGGTGCTGAGTTTTATAAGTTCTTTATGTATTTTGCATATTGACTCTTTATTGGATATATCATATACAAATATTCAAAAAAGGTTACCTTTTTTGTTTTGTTGATATTCCCGTTCACCGTGCAAAATATTTTTTGGTGTATGTGGGTGGCTCGGCTGGTTAACAACTGAACTTGCCTCAAGTCATGATCTCAGGGTCCTGGGATCATGCCTCACATCAGGCCCTGTGCTCAGCAAGGAGTTTGTTTCTCCCTCTCCCTTTACCCCTCCCCGTGGTTGTGCTCTCTCTCTTTCTCTCAAATAATAAATAAAATATTTTTAAAATTTTTACTTAGTGTTGTTGTCCAATAGTTTAATTTTGCTTTTGTATCCTTTGCCTGAAAACACATGTTAGAATAATTTTTCTACAATGTCAAAAAATTACTGCCTGGTTTTTCTTCTAGGAGTTTGATGGCTTTGGGTAGCACATTTATGTCTTTAATCTCTTCTGTGTTTATTTTGGTGTATGGAGTAAAAAATTTGTCCAGTTTCATTTTTTACATGTAGCTGTCCAGTTTTCCCAACCATTTGTTGAAAAGACTGTCTTTTCTCCATTGTACACAAATAATGTTACTTCATTATTAGGATATGGAATTGCAACAGATCTCTGTATATTTTTTTTCTTTATTACCCTGTGATTTTACTAAATTCATTCATCAGTGCTAGTAGTTTTTTGGTGGAGTCTTTAGGGTTTTCTTTATATAGTACCATATAATGTGCAACTAGTGAAAGTTTTACTTTTTTTCTTATTAATTTGGATGCCTTCTATTTCTTCTCTAGTCTGATATTGTGGCTAGGAAATCCAGTACCATGTTTAATAAAAGAGGTGAAAGTGGGGCACCTGGGTGGTGCATTCAGTTGAGTGTTGAATCTTGGTTTTGGCTCAGGTCATTATCTCAGGGTTGTGAGATTGAGCCCCACATCTGGCTCCATGCTCAGCAGGGAGTCTGCTGGATATTCTCTCTGACCCTCTTTCCTGCTCTCTTTCTTTAAAAATACACCTGAAAGTAATGTTATACTATATGTTAACTAACTGGAATTTATATATTTTTATTTTTCTAAAGATTATGTTATTTATTTGTGTGAGAGAGAAAAAGAACACGTAGGGGGAGTGGCAGACAGAGGGAGAAGCAGAGTCCCCAATGAGCAAGGTGCTTGATGCAGGACTTGGTCCCAGGACCCTGGTATCATGACCTGAGCTGAAGGCAGATGCTTAGCCAACTGAGCCACCCAGGCATCCCAACTAACTGGATTTTAAATAAAAACATGGAAAGGAAAAAAAAGAAAAGTTAAAAAAATAAACTACAATAAAATACCTTCATAATCAGTCAAGAAACTATAGCAAAGAACACAGAAGCAATTAAGAAAAACTCCAGTTAAAATGGTAAGAAAATTGGTGGTATTTTTCTTCACACTTGACTCACCACTTCCTCAGTGTGGATTAATGTAGTACAATCAGGAAAAATTGTCCTAATTTCTTAATCTGTTGCTGAGGCTGGAAGAAGAGAAGAATTTATTTTCAATATTCTAACCTGCATATGGGCTTCCCCAGTAACTGTCTCTGTCTTACCTAACTCAAAAAACAAAAAAAGGAAAAATAACATAGTTATGATCTCAGGCTGGCAAGAGCTCCAGAAAACAGTGGCAACCACTGAATGTTGTGTAAAATATGAAGGAGTACAGCCCACCTGAAGGATGGCTTGGTCCAGAAATCACAGGCACAGGGATATAATTGTACATCAAATACCTAGAGAAGAGGCTGGGGTGATAATCTTTGGAAAATCAAATTAACTAAATTAATTAAAGATTCTATATATATGGGAACATTTGAAAAAAATGTACAAAGAGTCTCAGGCAGGATACTTGCCCAGAAATACATGAAAAGATATTTAACTTTTACTGTATCCTGATTCCAAGCTCAGAACATACTTGTCAATTAGTGAAGTTCTTATTTGACTAAAAATTGGAAAAGTTGCTGATTTTTCAAATGCTCAGATTTCAACAAAAGGTAATAAGGCTTTTCAAAATACAGGAAAATATAGCAATTGAAAGAATTGGAAAAACTTCTGTTGAAACTTATTTTCAGCAACCATAGGCATAGGACTTACTATAACAAAAGTTTTAAATAAATATTTTAAATATACTCCTAAAAAGGAGTTTATGCACATTTTGACACTCTGGCTTTTGCAGCTGCCACAATGAGGACACATTACTTGATTCCTTAACTTTGGTGGCCAACAGGACTTGCATTTCTGAATCCCACAGTATTCTAACAAACAACCAAAGGTTCTGAACCAGCTATCTGCACAAGGTTCAGCACAAAACCAGCCAATGAAACACCCCATGTTCTCCTAGAAGGGGCCTATTTGCATATTTAAAAGATAGTGACTGAAGGCGGTTTCCAATCAACCTGAATCTAGGTACTAAATGAGATTCTCCCCTTTGTGACATTGATGGGTCTTGGCACACCTTCAACTTCTGGGAGACACTAAGAACAAGAAAGGACTTATTGGACAAATACAAATGATTGAGGAAAAACCAAGAACTGGGGCTGAGCTGAATAATTAAGTTTACCTCCTACATTAGACCAATTCATAAAGACCGAAAGAGGTGGTTCTTTTATCTAATGATCAGATCCAACACTATAACTCAAGAAAATGGAAAAAAATGTGTTTACAGAAAAACCATAAAAACCCTGAAACAAACATTAATGAAACAGAGACAAGCAATTTGCCTATAAACAGTTCAAAATAATTGTCATTGAGATGTCAAAAAGGCTAGGAGAACAATGCTAAACAAAGTAAGAATTTCAACAGAGATAAAAAATGTAAAATACCAATCAGAGAAGTACTAAACAGAGCTGAAAAATACAACTGAACTGAAAAATTCAATAGAAGAGTTCAATAGTACACTAGTGAAGTGGAGGGAAATATAAAACTCAAAGATAGCACAATAGAAGTTATCAATGAGAGAAGCACAAAGGAAGAAAATGGAAAAAAATATGATATCATAAGTCCTTATGAGACACCATCAAGTGGAGTGATATTCACATTAGGCATCTCAGAAGGAGAAGATATACAAGAAAGGGTCAGAAAATTTATTTGGAGAAATAATGGCTGAAAACTTCCCTGAGCTGTGAAAAAACAGACATCCAGGTCCAGGCAGTGCAGAGAGCTCCAAAGAAGACAAATCCAAAGATACCCACAATGACAGATATTATAATTAAATTGTCAAAAGGTAAAGATAAGGAAATAATCTTAAAATCAGCAAGGGGAAGAAAAAAAAAAAAACTCGTTATATACAAAGAAAACTCCATAAGTCTATAGCATATTTTTCAGCAGAAATTTTGCAGACCAGTCAGAAGTGAGTGAGGTGATCTTTTCAACATGCTGGAGAAAACAAACAAACAAACAAACAAAACTACCAACCAAAAGTACACTGCCTGAAAAAGTTACCCTTCAAAATTGAGGGAGAAATAAAGAAATTTCCAAACAAAAAAATCCTGTAGGATTGCATCACCACTAGGACAGTCTTATGGGAAATACTGAAGGAAATCTTCATGCCAAAACAAATGGACACTAATTAGTAACAGAAAAACATATAAAAGTATAAATTTCACTGAGTAAAAATATATAGTTAAATTCAGAATATTCTAATGTTATAATGGTGGTGGGTATGTCAAATATAAATCCAGTCTGAAGTTTAATTGACAAAGTATTAAAATAACTAAAATTATGTTTTTCTAATGGACAAAGAAGATAAAAACATGTAAATTTTGACATCAAAAAATAAAACATGGGGAGGAGAACAAAAGCGCTGTGCATTAGTATCCATTTGAAGTTATGTTGTTATTAGCTTAAAATAGACTGTTTCAGGGGTACCTGGGTGACTCAGTTGGTCAAGCATCTGCTTCTGGTTCAAGTCATGATTCTAGGGTTCCAGGACTGAGCCCCTCATCAGGTTCCCTGTGGCAGGGAGTCTGTTTCTTCCTCTCCCTCTGTTCATCCCCCCGCTCATGCTCTCTCCCACTCTCTCTTTCAAATAAATAAATAAATTTTTAAATGGACTGTTTAAATTTATATATATATATATTAAGATTAATGGTAACCACAAAGCAAAAAGCTACATTATAACACAAAAGATAAAGAGAGAATCAAAGCACACCATGACAGAAAATTATCAAATCACAAAGGAAAGAAATAAGAGAAGACACCCACTAAGGAATTACAAAACAGCCAGAAAAAGAATTAAAAAAAACAATACTAATTTCATATGTATTCATAATTATTTGCCTTTAAATGGAATAAATTATCAAATTGAAAGATAGAAAGTAGTTCTTTTTTTTTTTTTTAGAAATGACCCATCTGTATTATGCCTATGAGAGATTTACATTTGCTTTGAGAACACACACACACTGAAAATAAAGGGATAAAAATTATATTCAGTGCAAGTGGAAGACAAAGAAAACAGAACTAAAAATTTACCAACTATGTATGAAGAAATAGAAAATCTGAATGGTTCAATTACAACTTAGATTAAATCAATAACCAGAAATTTAAAAAAGGCCAAAATCAGAGGGTTTCCTTGGTGAATTTAATAGAACACTTAGAAAGAATTAATACCAATCTTTCTCAAACATTTCTTAAAAAACCAAATAAACAAATAGAAAAAGAGGGAACACTTTCATTTGACAAGACCAACATTAACCTGATACCAAAACCAGACAAGGACAGTTCAAGAAATTAAAAATATAAACCAATATCCCTGATAAACGTTGATGTAAAAATTCTCAATAAAATATTAACAAAAATTTCAGCAGTGCATTCAAATAATCATACACATGATCAAATGAGATTTATTCCAAGGTTGCAAGGATGGTTCAATATCCACATATTAATCAATGTAATACACCACATTAACACAATGAACAATAAAAATCATATGATCATCTCAATAGTTGCCGAAAAAAAGTACTTCACAAATTTCAACACCCATTTATGGTAGAAACTCAATAAATTTAGTATAAAAGGAATATTCCTGTAAATTAAAAAGGGCATATATTATAAGGCTTCAGCTTACATCATATTCACTACTCACCACTTTTATTCAACATGATTAAACTGGCAGTCCTGCACAAGGAATTTGGGAGACAAAAATAAAAGATATCTTAGAAAGGAAGCAGACTTTCACTATTTGCAAATACCATGATATTACTATAGAAAACTCTAGAGATTCTAACAAATACAGGTAGAATCATAATTAAATTTAGTGAAATTGCAAGGTACAATAAATATATGAAAATTTGTTGTGTTTCTATACCCAAATGATGAAATGTTAGAGAGAGAAATTAATAAAACAATTTCAGAATTGAATCAAAAAGAATAAAATATGTAGGAAAAATTTAAGCAAGGACCTGAGAGACCTGTACACTGAAAACTATGACATTGATACAAGAGGTTAAATCAAATATAAATAAAAGTTATTCTATAGTCATGAATTGAAAGTGTCATTATTGGTAAAATGTCCATACTCAAAGCAATCTATACATTCAGTACAATTACTGTCAAAATTGCAATGTCATTGGGGCACCTGGGCGGCTCAGTCAGTTGCGTGTCCGCCTTCAGCTTGGGTCATGATCCCGGGTCTCTTGACAGAGTCCCGCATTGGGTTCCCTGCTTGAAGGGGAGCCTGCTTCTCCCTCTCCCCGCACTCCGCTGGTGCGCTCTCATGCACTCTCTCTCAAATAAATAAATATATATATTTTTTAAATTTGCAACATCAGGTGGCAGAGCAAGATAGTAGAAGAGTAGGAGACCTGGATTTCGTCTGGTCTCAGGAATTCAACTGGACAGGGATCAAACCATTCGGAACAACTATGAACTCAAAAGGATATTGAAGAAAAGAATAGCAACAACTCTCTGAACAGAAAAGCGACCACTTTCTGGAAGGTAGGACGTGCGGAGAAGTGAATCCGAGGCAATATTCGGGAGGATAGACGGTGGGGGAGGGGGCCTCCATCCACCGCTTCTGGCAAGTGATACAGCAACTGAGCACAAAATCAGAACATTTAGAAGTCTGTTCTGCTAAGGGATGTTGTTCCAGTGGCTAAGTGGGGGGTGGAACCCTCATGGGACAATGTGGTCTCAGGACTCTTGGGGTCACAGAAAGACCAGGGGGTGCCTGAGTGTGGAAGAGCTCGCAGGTATTGGAGCAGTGAAGCCAGCTGCAGAGACAGAGCCTATGCATGGGCTCTCAGCTCAGGGTTGCCATAAATTGTGATCCACAGCACAATTGGGCCACTGCTCTTCCAGCAGGGACCCAAGAAGCAGATCCAGGGAGACTCCCCTTCCTCCCCTGGGAGGGGAGGCGCAGGAGGACACCACAAGGATCTGCTGGGTTTGGAGACTCCACATGGGGTTGGGTGCCAGAGATAGAAATGCTCGGTCACTGGCTGGGTGAGCACAGAGTGCGGCCAGAGACCTAGGAGATGGGAGTGATTGACTGCTTTTCTCTGGGGGCTCAATGAGGAGTGGGGCCCCGAGTTCTTGGCTCCTCCAGGGCAGAGATTGGAGGCCGCCATTTTCACTCTTGTCCTCCAGAACTGTAAGGAAAGCTTGCAGGTAACAAAAGCTCCTGAGAGCAAACCAGAGCAGATTATTTAGCCTGGACAGGAAAGGGTGGGGCATTCTGCCTATGGCAAAGACAGTTGGGAACCACCACAACAGGCCCCTCCCCCAGAAGATCAGCAAGAACAGCCAGCCAAGACCAAGTTTACCGATCAAGGAGAACGGAAGAACTCCAGTGCTAGGGGAATGCTGCACATAGAATTCATGGCCTTTTTAACATTATTCTTTAGTCTTTCAAAGTTAATATTTTTAACTTCTTTTTTTAAATTTTTCTTTTTCTCCTTTTCAACCAACATCTTATCAATCCCTTTTTTAAAAAAACATTTGTATTTTTCATTTTTAGAGTCATATTCTATTCCTTCATAGTAGTTACCCTTATTTTTGGCATATATCTATAAGTTGTTCTCTCTTTAAAATGTTGAGATACAGTTTCCTCTAATAGATCATAATATACCCTAAAACTCTAATGTATGGCTTTGTTTGAGTCTCCTGCTTGACCACATTCTCTCCCTTTTTTTTTCTTTTTTCTTTTTAATCCTCATCTTTCTTTTTTCAACCAACTTCTTAGCATATCAATTCCTTTAAAATGTTTTAAATAATTTTCATCTTTACAGTCATATTCCATCCCTTCATCATATTAACCCTTATTTTTGTATACATTTAAATTTTTCTTTCTTTAAAATTTTGGGAGGCACTTTCTTCTAACAGACCAAAATACATCAAAAATCTAGTGCGTGGCACTGATCAATGCATCACCCTGATCATATTTGATCATATTCTGTTTTTTTGTTTTGTTATGTTCCTGATTGTTTTTATCTTTTTTATTTTTCTTTTTTCTTTTTTTCCCTTTCTTTTCCCCAAATTTCAAGTCTTTTATGATTGGTTTAGAGTTCTGGGGATGTTGTTACCTTGTTAGCATTTTGTTCTCTCATTTATCTAGTCTCCTCTGGACAAAATAACAAGACGGAAAAAATCACCTCAACAAAAAGAAAAAGGTAGTACCGACTGCAAGGGACCTACTCAATATGGACATTAGTATGATGTCGGACCTAGAGTTCAGAATCATGATTTTAAAGACACTAGCTGGGTTTGAAAAGTGCATGGAAGTTATTAGAGAAACCCTTTCTTTAGAGAAATAAAAGAACTAAAATCTAGCCAGTCAAAATCAAAAAGGCTATTATTGAGGTGCAATAAAAAATGGAGGCTTTAACTTCTAGGAGAAATGATGTAGAAGAGAGGATCAGTATTATAGAGGACCAAATGATGGAAAATAAAGAAGCTGAGAAAAAGAGAGATAAACAACTACTGGATCACAAGGGCAGAATTTGAGAGATAAGCAATACCATAAGATGAAACAACATTAGAATAATTGGGATCCCAGGAGAAGAAGAAAGAGACAGAGGGGCAGAAGGTATATTGGAGCAAATGATAGCAGAGACTTTCCCTAATTTGGGGAAGGAAACAGGCATCAAAATCCAGGAGGCACAGAGAGTCCCTCTCAAAATCAATCAAAATAGGTCAACACCCCGACATCTATTAGTAAAAGTTACGAGTCTCAGAGACAAAGAGAAAATCTTGAAAGCAGCTTGGGAGAAGAGATCTGTAACCTAAAATGGTAAAAACATTAGACTGGCAACAGACCTATCCACAGAGACCTGGCAGGCCAGAAAGGACTGGCATGATATATTCAGAGGACAAAACGAGAAAAATATGCAGCCAAGAATATTATATCGACCTACGCTGTCATTGAAAATAGAAGGAGAGATAAAAAGTTTCCAGGACAAACAAAAACTAAAGGAATTTGCAAACACGGAAACCAGCCCTACAAGAAATATTGAAAGGGGTCTTCTATGCAAAGAGAGAGGTTAAAAGCAACATAGACCAGAAAGGAACAGAGACAATATACAGTAATAGTCACCTTACAGGCAATACAATGGCACTAAATTCATATCTTTCAATAGTTACCTTGAATATAAATGGGATAAATGCCCCAGTTGAAAGACACAGGCTATCAGATTGGATTAAAAAAAAAAAACATCGATACGCTGTCTGCAAGAGACTAATATTAGACCCAAAGAGAGCCCCAGATTGAGAGTGAGGTGGTGGAAAACCATTTACCATGCCATTGGACACCAAAAGAAAGCTGGGGTGGAAATCCTTATATCAGACAAATTAGATTTTAAACCAAAGACTGTAATAAGAGATGAGGAAGGCCACTATATCCAACTTAAACGATCTATCTAACAAGAAGATGTAACAATTGTAAATATCTATGCCCCGAACATGGGAGCAGCCAATTATAAAAGGCAATTAATAACAAATCAAAGAAACACATTGACAACAATACAATAATAGTGGGGGACTTTAATACCCCTCTCACTGAAATGGACAGATCATCTAAGCAAAAGATCGACAAGGAAATAAGACTTTAAATGACACACTGGAACAAATGGACTTCACAGATATATTCAGAACATTCCATCCCAAAGCAACAGAATCCACATTCTTCTCTAGTGCCCATGGAACATTCTCCAGAATAGATCACTTCCTAAGTCACAAATCAGGTCTCAACCAGTACCAAAAGACTGGGATCATTCCCCGCATATTTTCAGATCACAATTCTTTGAAACTAGAACTGAATCACAAGTGGAAAGTCAGAAAGAACTGAAATACATGGAGGCTAAAGAGCATCCTACTAAGGAATGAATGGGTCAACCAGGAAATTAAAGAAGAATTAAAAAAATTCATGGAAACCAATGAAAATGAAAACATACCTTTTCAAAATTTTTGAGATACAGCAAAAGCAGTCCTAAAGAGGAAAGTATATAGAAATAGAAGGCTTTCTGAAGAAACAAGAAATGTCTCAATTACACAACCTAACCCTACACCAAAAGGAGCTGGAGAAAGAACAGCAAATAAAGCCTAAACCCAGCAGGAGAAGAGAAATAATAAAGATCAGAACAGAAATCAATGAAATAGAAATGAAAAAACCGTAGAACAGATCAACAAAACTAGGAGCTTGTTCTTTGAAAGAATTAACAATATTGATAAACCCCTGGCCAGATTTATCAAAAAGAAAAAAGAAATGACCCAAATCAACAAAATCATGAATGAAAGAGGAGAGATCATAACCAACAGCAAAGAAAACAAACAATTCTAAGAACGTATTATGAGCAACTATATGCCAGCAAATTAGATAACCCTCAAGAAATCGATGCATTCCTAGAGATGTATCAACTACGAGGACTGAACCAGGAAAATAGAAAACCTGAACAGACCTATGATAATGAAGGAAATTGAAGCAGTCATCAAAAATCTCCCAAAAAACAAAAGCCCAGGGCCGGAAGGTTTCCCAGGGGACTTGTAGCAAACATTTCAAGAAGAATTAATACCCATTCTTCTGAAACTGTTCCAAAAAAAAGGAAAGGGAGGGAAAACTTCCACTCGTTTTATGAGGCTACCATTACCTTGATCCCCAAACCAGAAAAAGACCCCATCAAAAAGGAGAATTACAGACCAATATCCTTGATGAACATGGACGGAAAAATTCTCACCAAAATACTAGCCAGTAGGATCCAACAGTACAGTAAAGGGATTATTCACCACGACCAAGTGGGATTTATCCCTGTGCTGCAAGGTTGGTTCAACATCTGCAAATCAATCAACGTGATATAATACATTAATAAAAGAAAGAACAAGAACCATATGATCCTCCCAATAAATGCAGAAAAAGCATTTGACAAAGTACAGCATCCTTTCTTGATCAAAACTCTTCAGAGTATAGGGATAGAGGGTGCATATCTCAATATCATAAAGTCATCTCTGAAAAACCCACAGTGAAGATCATTCTCAATAGGGAAAAGCTGAAAGCTTTCCCCTAAGTTCAGGAAGGCGGCAGGGATGTCCACTATCACCACTGCTATTCAACATAGTATTAGAAGTCCTAGCCCCAGCAATCAGACAACAAAAAGAAATCAAAGGCATCCAAATCGGCAAAGAAGAAGTCAAACTCTCCCTTTTTGCAGATGATATGATATGTTATGTGGAAAACCCAAAAGAATCCACCCCAAAACTGCTAGAACTCATACAGGAATTCAGTCAAGTGGCAGGATATAAAATCAATGCACAGACATCAGTGGCATTCCTATATGCCAACAACAAGACTGAAGAAAGAGAAATTAAGGAGTTTAATCCATTTATAATTGCACCCAAAATCATAAGATACCTAGGAATAAATCTAACCAAAGAGGCAAAGAATCTGTACTCAGAAAACTATAAAATACTCATGAAAGAGATTGAGGAAGACACAAAGAAATGGAAAAATGTTCCATGCTCATGGATTGGAAGAACAAACATTTTGAAGATGTCAGTGCTACCTAGAGCCATCTACACATTCAATGCAATCCCCATCAAAATACCATCCACTTTTTTCAAAGAAATGGAACAAATAATCCTAAAATTTGTATGGAACCAAAAAAGACGCTGAATAGCCAGAGGAATGTTGAAAACGCAAAGCAAAGCTGGCGGCATCACAATTCCGGACCTCCAGGTCTATTACAAAGCTGTCATCATCAAGACAGTATGGTACTCGCACAAAAACAGACACATAGATCAATGGAACAGAATCGAGAGCCCAGAAATGGATCCTCAACTCTATGGTCAACTTATCTTTGACAAAGCAGGAAAGAATGTCCAATGGCAAAGTCTCTTCAACAAATGGTGTTGTGAAAATTGGACAGCCAAATGCAGAAGAATGAAACTAGACCATTTCCTTACATCACACACAAAAATAGACTCCAAATGGTTGAAAGACCTAAATGTGAGACAAGAGTCCATCAAAATCCTAAAGGGGAACACAGGCAGCAACCTCTTCGACCTCAGCCGCAGCAACTTCTTCCAAGAAATATCACCATAGGCAAGGGAAGCAAGGACAAAAATGAACTATCAGGGCTTCATCAAAATAAGAAGCTTTTGCACAGCAAAAGAAACAGTCAACTTAACCAAAAGACAACTGACAGAATGGGAGAAGATATTTGCAAATGACATATCAGATAAAGGGCTATTATCCAAAATCTATAAAAACTTATCAAACTCAACACCCAAAGAATAAATGATCCAATCCAGAAATGGACAAAAGACATGAACAGACATTTTTCCAAAGAAGATACCCAAATGGCCAACAGACACATGTAAAAGTGCTCAACATTGCTCGGCATCAGGGAAATCCAAATCAAAACCTCAATGAGATATCACCTCATACCAGTCAGAATGGCCAAAATTAACAAGTCAGGAAACGACAGATGTTGGTGGGGATGTGGAGAAAAGGGAACCCTCCTACACTGTTGG
Source organism: Callorhinus ursinus (assembly GCF_003265705.2). Taxonomy (NCBI): domain Eukaryota; kingdom Metazoa; phylum Chordata; class Mammalia; order Carnivora; family Otariidae; genus Callorhinus; species Callorhinus ursinus. The sequence goes on along the minus strand of NW_027397143.1, from coordinate 432,047 downwards.
TGGGAAGGCAAGCTGGTGCAGCCACTCTGGAAAACAGTATGGAGGTTCCTCAAAAAATTGAAAATAGAGCTATCATACAATCCAGCATTTGCACTAGTGTGTATTTACCACAAAGATACAAATGCAGGGATCCGAAGGGTTATGTGCACCCCAATGTTCATAGCAGCAATGTCCACAATAGCCAAACTGTGGAAAGAGCCAAGATGTTGATCGACAGATAAATGGATAAAGAAGAAGTGGTATATATATACAATGGAATATTATGTAGCCATCAAAAAGAATGAGATCTTGCCATTTGCAACGAAGTGGATTGAATGGAGGGTGTTATGCTGAACAAAGTATGTCAATCAGAGAAAGACATGTATCATATGACCTCACTGACATGAGGAACTCTTAATCTCAGGAAACAAACTGAGGGTTCCTGGAGTGTTGGGGAGTGGGAGGGATGTGGTGGTTGGTTGACAGACATTGGGGAGGGTATCTACTCTTGTGAGCACTGTGAAGTGTGCAAGACTGTTGAATCACAGATCTGTACCTCTGAAACAAATAATACAATATATGTTAAGGAAAAAAAAAGAAGACGATAGCAGGAGGGGAAAAATGACGGGGGGGGAATCTTATGGGAGATGAACCATGAGAGACAATGCACTCTGAAAAACACAGTGAGGTTTCTAGAGGGCAGGGTGTGGGAGGATGGGTTAGCCTTGTGATGGGTATTAAGGAGGGCACGTATTGAATGGAGCACTAGGTGTTATAAGCAAACAATGAATCATGGAACACTACATCAAAAACTAATGATGTAATGCATGGTGATTGACATAACAGTAAAAAATTTAAAAAATTGCAACTTTATTTTACACTGAAATAGAACAATCACCTAATTTTTAATGAAACCACAAAAGACCATGAATAGCCAAAAAGAACTTGAGAGAGAATAAAGCTAGAGGCATCATATTTTTTTTAATTAAAAACTATATTCCAGGGCGCCTGGGTGGCTCAGTTGGTTAAGCAACTGCCTTCGGCTCAGGTCATGATCCTGGAGTCCCAGGATCGAGTCCCGCATCGGGGGGGGGGCGGTCCCCGCTCAGTGGGGAGTCTGCTTCTCCCTCTGACCCTTCCCCCTCTCATGTGCTTTCTCTCTCTCTCTCATTCTCGCTCTCTCAAATAAATAAATAAATAAAATCTTTAGAACTATATTACAAATTATAGTCACCAAAACAGTATCTAATTAACATAAAATGGCACATACATTAAAGGAACAAAATATATTATACAGAAATATACCTACACTTAAAGAACACAAGGAAGAAAAATCGTCTCTTTAATAAATATCTTTGGGAAAACAGGACAACCACATGTAAAAATTACCTAGCACACTTATCTTTCACTATCCACACAAACTAACTTGAAATAGATCAAAGGCTTAACAGCAAACCTGAAACTACAAAACTCCTAAAAGAAAACATAAGGAGTAAAATACCTGACCCTGATCTTGACAATATTTTTTTTGCAAATATACAACAAATATAAACATGTTGGTCCACATCGAGCTAAAAAGAGTTTGCATGGCAAATAATTAACAAAATGAAAGAATGACCTACGAAATAGAAGAAAATATTTGCATATCATATATCTGATAAAAAGTTAGGATCCAAAATATATAAAGAATTTATACAACTCAAAAGCAAAAAAAAAAAATAATCCAATTGCAAAATAGATAGTAGAATTCAATAGCCATATTTCCAAAGAGGTACAAGTGTCCAACAAATACATGAAAAGATGCTCAACAGTAATAATTAGAGAAATGCAAATCAAATCACGAGAGATCATTTCACATTTGTTACAATTTCTATCACAGAAAACGCAGGAGATAGGAAGAGTTAGTAATGATGTTGGGAAAAAGGGAACATTTGTACATTTTTAGTGTAAATTTAAATTGGTGCAACTAATATGGAAGATAATATGATGGCTCTCAAAAAATTAATAGAACTACCATATAATCCAGGAGTTCCACTTATGAGTGAATATCCAAAAGAAAGAAAATCACCATCTCAAAAAGAAATATGTGTTCCCCCATTCATTGCATCATTATTTACAACTCAAACCATTGAAACACCTCAGTGTTCTTCAATGGATAAATGGATAAAGGTAATGTGAATATAAATAAATAAATAAATAAATAAATAAATAAATAAATAAATACGATATTATTCAGACATAAAAAATGAAGGAAATTCTTACTTGAGACTATGTGGATAAAATTTGAGGGTGTTGGGCGCCTGGGTGGCTCAGATGCTTAAGCATCTACCTCCGGCTCAGGTCATGATCCCAGGGTCCTGGGATCGAGTCCCGCATCGGGCTCCCTGCTCCTTGGGAGCCTGCTTCTCCCTCTGCCTCTCTCTCTCTCTCTCTGTCTCTCATGAAAAATAAATAAAATCTTTAAAAAAAATTTGAGGGTGTTATGCTAAGTGAAGTGAAAGAAAATCACTTTATTTATGATATGACTTATATGTGGAATGTGAAAAAGTTAAACTTACAGATATGGAGAATGGATTGGCACCAGAGGACAGGAGTGGGACATGGCCAAAATAGGTGAAGGTTTTCAAGTGGTACAAACTTAGATATAAAATAAATATGTTTTGTGATGTACCATACAAAGTGGTGATTGTTGTTAAGAATATTGTATTGTATATTTAAAATTGACTAAGAATAGATCTTAAGATTTCTCAAAAAATATTTGTGTACAGGTGAGTTGATGTATGTGAACTAAACATTGTACTAATAATTTCCCAAGGTATACATATATAAAATCATTATCTGATACAGCTAAAACTCATAGAGTGTCATGTGTCAGTTACAATTCAATAAACCATGAAAAAGCAAAGTACAATTTAATTCAAATGGAAAAAGATAGTAAATTTTAAAAGGAATAATTAATTTTTTAAAGATTTTATTTATTCATTTGAGAGAGAGAATGAGAGAGAGAGAGCACATGAGAGAGGGGAGGGTCAGAGGGAGAAGCAGACTCCCTGCTGAGCAGGGAGCCTGATGCGGGACTCGATCCTGGGACTCCAGGATCATGACCGGAGCCGAAGGCAGTCGCTTAAACAACTGAGCCACCCAGGCGCTCAGGAATAATTAAATTTGACAAGTCAATAAATGAATTGAAAAAATTCACTAGAGGGGTTCAGCAGCTAACTCTAAGAAGCAAATAAAGAATGATAAAACGTGAAGACAGATCATTCTAAGTTATTAGATCTTAAAGCATAAGAAAAAATAAGGAAAATTAAACAAAAGTTATGGGGCGTATGGTTTAGCATCTTGTGAACTAATATATGCATATTTGAATCCTAGGAAGGAAAAAGAGCAAAAAAGTGGAAGAGACATTATTTCAAGTTATAGTGGTTGAAAAATTCTCAAAGATGGATAAGATGCAGTTATACAAACCTAATAGGCTTTATAGTTACTAAACAATGCATTAAATCTTATATTTATTCTAGAATACATATCCTAAAATTGCTAACTAAATTTCTAGACAAAAGAATGATTTTGAATGATTTCTAAATTTTTGGATACTGTATGTGGTGTGAATTAGAAAAAAATTTCATAGAATTACAAAAGACAGAGTTACAAATAACTTTAAAAATCAACTGCCGGTTGATGTTTAATAATTTTAAAAAAGAAATATTAAGAAGATGACTTTGGATTCTTAAAATTAATGTACATTTTTACTTAATATGCATCATATATATATAAAGAAATTTGCAAACTACAAGGGAAAATTTTTTAGTAAGTAGAACACGTGGGTGCTGTATCTTTAATTGACAATGGTATCTTAATGAATTAAAAGAAAACAATTTTATTATGTTAAGTTAGCCACCATATAGTACATATGATATTTGTCTTTCTCTGCTTGACTTATTTCACTTAGCATAATACCCTCCAGTTCCAACCATGTTGATGCAAATGGTAGGTATTCATCCTTTCTGATGGCTGAGTAATACTCCATTGTATATATGAACCACATCTTCTTTATCCATTCATCTGTTGAAGGGCATCTCGGTTTCACTCATATGTGGAACATAAGGAATAATACAGAGGATAATAGGGGAAGGGAGGGAAAACTGAATGGGAAGAAATCAGAGAGGGAGGTAAATCATGAGAGACTCTGGACTCTGGGAAACAAACTGATGGTTACCGAAGGGAGGGAGGTCGGGGGATGGGTAGCTGGGTGATGGGTATTAAGCAGGGCACATGATATGATGAGCATTGTGTGTTATAAGGAACTAATGAATCATTGAACTAATTAAAGAGAATGATGAAAACTGCAGAAAACTTTAAAATTAAATTATACAAACTATACAAAGAGAAAACATTTTTACATTTACTAATTATATTAAGCATCTGACTCTTGATTTTGGCTCAGGTCATGATCTCGCCGTCATGAGATCAAGCCACACACCAGGATCCTCCTAAGCATGGAGCTTGCTTAAGCTTCTCTCTCTCTTCTGTCCTTCTGTCCTCTGCCCTTCTCTGCCCCATGGGCTCTCTCTCTAAAAGAAAATGAAAGAAAAGGGGTGCCTGGGTTGCTCAGTTGGTTAAGCGACTGCCTTCGGCTCGGGTCATGATCCTGGAGTCCCCGGATCGAGTCCCACATCGGGCTCCCTGCTCAGCGGGGAGTCTGCTTCTCCCTCTGACCCTCTTCCCTCTCGTGCTTTCTATCTCTCATTCTCTCTCTCTCAAATAAATAAATAAAATATTTTAAAAGAAAAGGAAAGGAAAGGAAAGGAAAAGAAAAAAAGAAAAGAACACCAGAATTATTAGGCAGTGTTTGGTAGAAAGATCTGAGCACATGTTGGCTAAAAGTAATAATAATAGAGAAGTGATTTGTTAATCAGGTAATGAATCCAACGTTCAGTATTTATGTCTCTGTGTTTAGAGGAGCTAAAAGTCTCCTTTCAAAATGATATAAAATATATTTAATTAAGTTTATTACATGACTTGTCAGTATAGAGCTGTAGGTTTAATGTTAACATTTCCCCCTCAATATCAAGGTTATAAAAATGGCCAATATCTGTCCAAGTAGAGCTTTAAATTTTCAGAAATCTGCTATCAAAAGAAACTTACTAATATTAATTTGATGTAAACTAACTCAAAAAATCATACTAGTTCTATATTTGTGCTGTATTGTCATCATCTCTATTTAAGAGAACTAACCCCATTGTGTGTTAGATGACTAAATCTTTGGTTTGTATTTAATTTAGAGTCACCAAATTTTATTATGGAACACAGACAAGAATGCATACACACACATAATTCTGTTTCACTCAGCATTTACAAAACAAGGGAAATATTTAGAAAAAGGACGATGAAGCTGAACAGAAATCTGGAAAAAAAAGACATTCCAGCCAGAGAAGTATCAATGACAAGGTATACTTGCTACAGGAGCACTGAGAACACTAGATTTGAGTACAATAATAAGTGGGATAATTAAAATCTGAGATGCAACAAAAACACTAAGGGTGAAAAACAATGGGGAATACTGGGTTTCCCTTATCCTTGCTGTGATCCAAGGGGCCATTAGTGTTGATTCTACCCATAGCTCTAAATCTAGAATGCATTAAAGGAAAGAGAGGAAGCCAGTACACAGTGTCCAGGACTGTAGCAAAATTGGAATGACAGGTGATAGGGGTTGTGATTCAGGTTGGTAGCATTGTAATTTGTAAGAAGTGCTCAATTTCTAGATATATATATATATTTTTAATTTTTTTAATTTTTATTTTTTTAAGATTTATTTGTTTATTTGTTTATTTATTTATTTATTTATTTATTTGACACAGAGAGAGACAGTGAGAGCAGGAGCACAAGCAGGAGGAGTGGGAGAGGGAGAAGCAGGCTTCCCATGGAGCAGGGAGCCCGATGTGGGGCTCAATCCCAGGACCCTGGGACCATGATCTGAGCTGAAGGCAGATGCTTAAAGACTGAGCCACCCAGGCACTCTGATATATATTTTTTTAAAGAGACAGTTATTGTTGAGTTGTTTAATGTGGTTGAAAGAGAGAGCAAATGACTCTAAATTTACACCAAATAACAACCAGAAGAGCCGGGAAAAAAAAAAAGTGATCATTAAAACAGAAAATTTTGAGTTTAATACCAGGAGAACCTTAAATTTTAAATAAAATAATTATAAAATGCATACATATTGATACAAAAGTACCAGATATATCCAAAATAAATATGAAAATTTAGTATTTTTGCTTAAATATTCTATCCCAACATCTGATTTAAAATGCTCAGGAAAATAATGCTTTTTAAGTCATTATAATAAAATGACACAGAGGTGAAAGAAAAAAAGTATATAACTAAAAGAAAGCATTGTTATATTTGTGTAACAACTTTAGGCCATTTTCATCCACTGGAGAGAGGTTGAATAGGCAAATGCAACACCTGGACTCATAGATTCAGTGGTGTTTATTTATATATCAAGATTATTGCAAAAACAATGTAGAAATAATGTGTTTTTAGTAGTGGGGTAACCTGAATGGAAAGTGGTAATCTGAGATGTAGAATATGAAGTAGTCTAAGACAAATTTATAATTGAGTAGATACAGGAAAAAATAAATCTAGTTTTGAAGAGAAGGCTAAAAAAGGACAAAAACAGAAATAAATTAAAAAATCAAAAATAAAAGGAAGACAATAAGAGGAAAGAAAAAAATGATTGAAGGAAGAACGGAGAAAGGAAAAAAATTTAAGAAATGTGTTCAAAATCATTTCAATATTGTGTGATTTTAACTTTATTTATAATAAAATAAAGCATTTCTATTGAGATTCTGTTTTGAACAAGGGCTTTTACATGAATGCTGTCATCATCATCCTCAGACATTCTTAATTCTTGAAAGACCAGTAACCACAGCAATTTTACCACTCCTTTAATGGCTCTCCTCTGAAACCCATCAATAAATGTTTAACTAGCATGACCAAAAAGAATTTTTAACATAAAATTTTAAGATTAATGCAACCTCAGTTTTACTTTAAATATGAAGAGCATTTCCTGGAATAACACTAAAAATGCTATTTTGTGTGATTTCCCTGAAAATGTTGTGCAATCATAATGCGTTTATGAACACTATGGTAAATGTAAATCATTCAGAATATTTACCCTAATAAAACATGATATAAAATCAAAACAGGTAAGAGAACCATTTAATTAAATATTTTCAACACAGTAGTCCATTACATAAGTAAAAATAAAATTTTGCCCTGGTACCATTAGGAAACAAATTATTGAATTTTATGGACTATCAAGGGGGAAATGAAGGTATCTCTTTTGAAATAACTATCATCAATAAAATAATTAATTTTAATGGTATTTTACATATTTAAATTAAAAAAGTCTTCTAAACAGTTTCCCAGCTATCAGTTTGCCCAAGGCCATTTGTATATCCCAGTTTCTCAGGCTGTAAATTAGTGGATTCATGGTGGGCGGTAACACAGTGTAAAGCACTGATATCAACACTTTCAGTGAAGATGAAGATTTAAAATTTTTAGCTAAATATGTGATAATCCCAGAAAAGAAGAACAATGTCACCACTGTGAGGTGGGGCAGGCAGGTTGAAAGACTTTTCACTCTGCCCTTTGCAGATGGGATTCTTAGAACAGTAGAAAAAATGTAAACATAAGATACCACCAATAAAATAAAACATATAAATCCAAAACAACAACTACCGATTATAAATGCATATTCTAGAGTTTCCTCCCCAGAACAAACAAGTGTGAGCAGTGATGGCACATCACAAAAGAATTGGTGCACTATGTTACAACCACAGAAACGGACAGAAAATGTGCCTGCTACATGAATGGATCCATAGACACACCCACTGAACCATGATGCTCTCACCATCTGCACACAGGCACCTCTATTCATGATGGCCTCATAGTGCAGAGGACAACAGATGGCTGCATAGCGATCATAGGACATCACCAGAAGGAGGGCAAACTCTGTGCCAGCAAAGAAAACAACAAGGAAAACCTGTGAGGCACACCCCACAAAGGAGATGGAATGGCTGTTGGTCAGAGAGTTCATGACGAATTTGGGGACAGTGACAGAGATGTAACAGATATCAATCAAAGACAAATTTTTCAGGAAGAAATACATGGGGGATTGTAGATGCTGGTCAATGGTGGTGAGGGTGATAATGACGAGGTTCCCCATCAGTGCTGCCAGGTAAACCAGGGAGAAGAATGCAGCATAAAGTCTCTGTAGCACCTGATCATCAGGGAATCCCATGAGCAAGAATGTTGTTATGTTAGTCATAGTGGCTAATTTCTCAGCCTCACTGATTCTTATCTGCAGAAATAAAAACACTGATAACTAATCCATTCAGATATTGTCATATTCATCTCTACTTAATGCTTAAGAACTTTTTATTCTGAATGAGGTGTAGCCCACCAGAATAATACCACAGAAATGCATCACATAGACCCCCACCATCCATATAACAGTATTTACAGAGGGGTCAATGAAATATGGTTGGCTTTGAGCACAATTTAAAGCAGCAGAAAATGCAGAAAAATTCTGCCTGTTGTTTATTTCAGAACAACAACAATTTTTCATTTTCTTGACTTAGGAGTCTAGCAGAGAGGTACAAAACCTTTGGGACAAATCTGCCTAGAAAGCTGCTAACATACTTCACAGATGCAGGTGAAATAACAAAAATAAAGTTATCTTACATGATGACTGCTTCCAGAGATCATTGGTCAAACACTGCTCTTGACAAAAATAAATAAATAAGACAAAATACAAATATAAATGTTTATGTATGTCAAATTAGATTAGGCAGGCAGGAGGCAGAATAGAAGAGAAGCAAACTGGGATGCTAAATTTCCTTCTTAATATTGAATACAGATACTAATGATAAAAATAGAAAATGCCCAAAATGTACCATTCTGACTATCCCATGATAAATCAATTCATGTGATATTTTACTTATTCAATCACTATAACATAACACCACAACAGTGTCTTGCCTATGACCATAAAATTAGTCTTTCAATAACCACTTAATAATGAGTCAAGGCCACTTATATAATATTTTGTCTCCTTGACTCTAACTTTCATTTAAACAAAACGTAAATGGCCTGGGCACACAGAGACAACAAGTAAGATAAGCAAAACATTCCCTATTCCCCTTGGCTCTTGAAATAAAATGGATGAAAAATACCTTCACCAATTATTACAGGTGATACAGACAGCAATTTAAAATTCCTTCCTCCTGAGTACAAAAGAAGAAACTGCTTGAGCAAATTTCCCCCTCAAAATATGTGTTATTTTTTTCTTACCATACATGAAATTTGGCAGTTAGATATAAAGTGACAAGAGTAGATCCGAATAAGTACTTTGGGATGGGGCACATATTTCTGTTCCATCCCTCTATTCTGTGTTTTTTTATGTGTAAAAGAAATAGATTGTCTTAAGTATCTTCCCTCAAAAGACACTTTCATTCAAGAATTGGTGCTTTTTCCATGACCAAACCTGTTTAATTATCCCTACAAGTCCTGTGTAATTGCTGAGTTGCAAGCTTTCTTTCAGTCTCCAGCATTACTTCAACGTTAATAATCTTCTGACTTTCACATAAGGTCATAGTTACATATATGGGATGGGAATTAATTAGAAGAAATGGACAAGTTTTTGATAATAGAGAGCATCCCCTGAGGAACCTGAGGCTAATTTTAAATCCCAGACCTAGGACAACTCAGAAAAATAATTTACTTGCTTCTCACAATTTTCCATTGTAAGCATATCACAGCACTTCCATGAATACTTTCAGGTTATGCCTTTCTATTTATTGATATGTTACAACATCAAGATTTTCATGGAAAAGAGAACATTTGAATTCAAGAATTGAAATTTAAATTTGGGAATACATATTAAGTCATAGATGCTGTTTTATTTTATTTTAGTTTTGCTATTTTTTATTTTTAATACTGATATATATGCAAATGTTATACATGTAAAATACCAAGGAATCTAGAAACTTAAAGTGAAACTTTCCTCACTCCCATATGTCTTCCCAGGGGCCATGGGAGGTGCAAGAGTGGGAATGTTTATTGCAATACAACTTCTGTGACTTTGCATGCATATTCATAAAAATGCATCATCTGATACTCACTATACATTATTCAGAGACTCACTTTTTACACACAACAATATTTCATATGTCTTCCTGTCTCTGTGCAACAGCGTATTATTAAATATTATGGATATTCAATATTTTGTTTTCAAGTTTATATTCACCATCCTATGTAAGCTTGTGATTAACATCATTTTACACGCCTTGTCTGTGCATGCATGTACATGATTCTTTGACTAAGTCTCTTGAAATATAATTAGTATATCTAGGGTATGGCCATTTCAATTTTTTATAGATCCTACTAAATCATTTCTGAAAATGTTTGGAAATGTCTATTCTTACCACATATTCAAGAGTTTTGCATTAACCCATAGATCAGGCTATGTAATATTTTAATTACTTCCTTTCAATTTGTTAAGATATATAAACAACAATTCACCATTTTAACCATTTTTAATAATACAAGTAAGGAGTATAAAGTAAATTTACACCATTGTGCAATAATCACTACCATCCACCTCTAGAACTTTTTTGTGTTCCCAATTAAAACTGCATACCCATTAAAAATAACTGCCATTGGGGTTTTGGTTTGCATTTCCTGATTATTAGTGAAGTTGAGAAAATCTTCATGTGTCTGCTGGCCATCAGTATTTCATCTTGGGTATAATGTCTATTCACATATTCTGTCCATTTTTTAATTGGATGTTTTGCTGTTGAGTTATTTAAGTTCTCTCAGTATTTTGGATAATAACCTCTTATTGGTTATGATCCCGCCATTTGCAACAATATGGATGGACCTAGTGGGTATTATGCTAACTGAAATAAGTCAGAATGAGAAAAACAAATACCTTATAATTTCACTCATATGTGGAATCTAAATAAGTAAACAAGAAAGCAAACAAACAACAACAACAAAGGCAGAATCAGACCTATAAATACAGAGAACACACTAATGGTTGCCAGAAAAGAGGGGAATGGTGGATGGGAAAAAATAGTGAAGGGAGTTACAGGCTTCCAATTATGAAGTGAATAGGTCATGGGAATAAAAGGCACAACATAAGAAACATAGTCAATGATATTGTAATAGCATTGTATTGTGACAGATAGAAGCTACACTTGTGGTGAGAACAGCATAAAGTACAAACGTCAAATCACTATGTTGAACACTTGAAGTTACTGTAACATTTTTTATCAACTATAGTAAAACAAAACAAAACAAAAACTCCATTACCTCCTTTATCCAGCATCTGACAATTGTTATTGCACTGTCTCTAAGAATTTGATTATTCTAGGTACCTCATATAAACAAATCATAACACTTTATACTTTCATTCATTATGTGGTTGTTTTACTTAGCATAATGTGTCCAAGTTTTATCCATATTGCAGAATATGTCAAAGACCCAACTTTTTAATACTGAATGATACCTGATTGTATTTATATTCTATGCATTTATTTACTCATTACTTCATGAATCAACATTTGGGTTGATTGGCTATTGTAAACAATCCTGCTATTAAAATGGGTGTACAAACATCTGTTCTCATCTCTGCTTTCAATACTTCTGGATATATACCCACAAATTAAATTACTGGATCACTTAATAATTCAATATTTAATTATTTGGGTAACTGAATACTGTTTTCCTTGTGGAATTTTACATTTCAACCAGTTATGCACCAGTTAGGGATAAATTTCTCCACACCCTTTCAAACACTGTAATTTTCTCTTTTCTTCTTTCCTCTCTCACTTACTCTCTCTCTCACAATAACCATCCTAATGTGTATAAGATGGCATCTAGTTGTGGTTTTGTGTTGCATTTCCCTAATAATTGAACAACTTATTATGTGCTTATAGGTCATCTGTATATCTTCTTTGGGAAAATTTCTATACAAGTAATTTGTCCATTTTTTAATGATGTTGTTTTTCTTGTTTTTTAGTGGTAGGAGTAAATTATGTGTTCTGATATCAATCCTTATCAGAAATATGACTTGTGAATATTTTCTTCCATTCCGTGGGTTGCCTTTTCACTCTGTTGATGTTCCTCAATGCACAGATATTTCAATTGTAATGAAGTCCAAGTTGTCTAGTTTTTATTTTGTTGTCTACATTTTTGGAGGCATAACTAAGAAATTATTTTCAAATCAGTTGTGATGAAGCTATTCCCATGATTTCTTCTAAGCTTTATAGTTTAAGTCTTAATTTAGGTCTTTTGGTTCCATTTTAAATTATTTCTTGTGTTTAGTGTTAAGATTAGGGTCTAACAATATTATTGTGCATGTAGATAATCAATTTACAGATTTGGGTAGTCTGAGATGCTCTCCTTTACCATCTAGAATCTATGCTTATTTGACCAGTCAAGAAATACCAAAATTACATGAATTGCATGCATTGTATACATTATATTTAGACTCGTGTCTGTCTTTTTTTTCTCCTTTTTTTTTTTAAACTTAGCTGTAGCTGGATTTTCTTAACAGCCTAAAGTTCAATTTTTCTTTTTGAGTTTGAAATTCCAAAAGTACTGTTGTAAAATTTGGTCTAATTCATATTGTTTCTATCTTATTCACACATACAATCGTTCAGTCACTAAATAAAGAAGTAAGTCGAATGTAAGCAAAACATTCAAATGCAACTGCTTTATACTTTCCATAATTTTAATTTAATAAAAAATATTTTGAGGTCGTCTTTCAAATAGACGTTCTCAAGACTTTGAAATCTGTGAACAATGTTTTTACTTAAACAAATAAATGTGATATTCCAAACAATTCAGCTGGTGATAATGTTATTTTTGTAGTTTAATGCATCTTTTTATATGAAAAGTAAAGATTATTCTGCAATTTCAAACAGAATTCTGTTTGTGGTCATATATACATATTTCATCATCTATTCAATGCTGTATAAACTACAAGTAATTCCTATATTCTTTGAACATTCATAATGAAGAATTGTTCTGAAGATGGAGAGTAACACCTTGTGTTCTTTTACCAGTTACTCAGAAGTTAAGATATAGTGGAGGAATTATTCCAATGTTGTGAAAGGCTTTTGGCCCTGAGTATGTGTATTATTTTCAATGATGTCTCCTCTCCAAACCAAGAGCTTCAGTGATTTTTATGAGCTGTTATTTAAAAACATTTTTGAAGGGCGCCTGGGTGGCTCAGTTGGTTAAGCGACTGCTTTCGGCTCAGGTCATGATCCTGGAGTCCCAGGATCGAGTCCCGCGTAGGGATCCTGATCAGCAGGGTGTCTGCTTCTCCCTCTGACCCTCCTCCCTCTCATGTGCTTTCTCTCTCTCTCAAATAAATAAATAAAATATTTAAAAAAATAAATAAATAAAAACATCTCTGAAGAAGAAAGTCCAGGACTCAGAAAACCCCATATGGGGTAGTTTTATAAAGAGAAGCACAGTGTGGGATTAAGGCACTTAGTTTTTGAGTGGTCAGGATTTTCACAATATGTATATCTACAATATGTCAGATGAATGGTCTTGTCCTGCATTTATTTAAATGTTTAAAATAATTTATTTAATTTGATCTTAGGATTTTTTTGGGCTGAAAATATTATTTTAATATTATCTGAGTGGCAGAGAAAAGAGCAGGAAGAAGACATGAAGTAAAAGCACCAAGGGTCTCATCAAGTGTGCCTAATTATTTTAAATTTTATTTCTTTGTTTATTTATTTATGTACGTATTTTAAAATTCATTCATTTTATAAGTTCAGGACTGTATACACAGTTGCACAATTATTTCTCTGGTCACAACATATGGACATTTCCAGGCTACTAAACTATTAAAATATTCTTCAACATCTTTGCCCCTCCACCTCCTATTATGAAAGCCGGCTCATTCACCGTTTTGTGGAGAATTAGGTTTTCCCCTAACTTCTTTATTTTATTATTATGTTATGTTAATCACCATATATTACATCATTAGTTTTTGATGTGGTGATCCACAATCCATTGTTTTCCTGTAACACCCAGTGCTCCATGCAGTACGTGCCCTCCTTAATAACCATCACCGGGCTAACCCATCCCCCCACTGCCCCACCTCTCTAAAACCCTCAGTTTGTTTCTCAGAGTCCATAGTCTCTCATGGTTCAACTTCCCAACCGATTTCACCCCTTCATTTTTCCCTTCCTTCTCCTAATGTCCTCAATGCTCTTCCTTATGTTCCACAAATAAGTGAAACCATAAGATAATTGACTTTCTCTGCTTGACTTATTTCACTTAGCCCCATCCATGTTGATATAAAAGTTGGATATTCATCCTTTCTGATGGCTGAGTAATATTCCATTATATATATGGACCACATCTTCTTTATCCATTCATCTGTTGAAGGACATCTTGGCTTTTTGCACACTTTGGCCCTTGCAGACATTACTGCTATAAACATTGGGGTGCATATGGCCCTTCTTTTCACTACATCTGTGTCTTTGGGGTAAATACCCAGAAGTGTAATTGCTGGGTCAGAGGGTAGCTCTATTTTTAATTTTTTGAGGCACCTCCCCACTGTTTTCCAAAGTGGCTGTACCAACTTGCATTCCCACCAACAGTGTAAGAAGGTTCCCCTTTCTCCACAACCTCTCCAACATTTGTTATTTCATTTCCTGTCCATTTTTTCATTCTAACTGGTGTAAGGTAGTATCTCAATGTGGTTTTGATTTGAATTTCCCTGATGGTTAATGATGATGAACACTTTTCATGTGTCTGTTAGCCATTTGTATGCCTTCTTTGGAGAAGTGTCTGTTCATGTCTTCTGCCCATTTTTTGAATTGATTATTTGTTTTTTGGGTGTTGAGTTTGAGAAGTCCTTTATAGATCTTGAACACCAGCCCTTTATCTGTAGTGTCATTTGCAAATATCTTCTCCCAATCTGTGGGTTTCCTCTTCGTTTTGATGACTGTTTCTTTTGCTGTGCAGAAGCTTTTAATCTTGATGAAGTCCCAAATGTTCATTTTTGCTTTTGTTTCACTAGCTTTTGGAGATGTATCTTGAAAGAAATTGCTATGGCCGATGTCAAAGAGGTTACTGCCTATGTTCTCCTCTAGGATTTTGATGGATTCCTGTCTCACATTGAGGTCTTTGATCCATTTTGAACTTATCTTTGGGTATGGTGTTAGAGAATGGTCGAGTTTCATTCTTCTGCATGTGGCTGTCCAATTTTCCCAGCAACATTTATTGAAGAGACTTTTCTCCATTGCATATTTTTTCCTACTTTGTTGAAGATTATTTGACCGTAGAGTTGAGGGTCCATATATGGGTTCTCTATTCTGTTCCATTGGTCTATATGTCTGTTTTAGTGAGAGGACCATACTGTCTTAGTGATCACAGGTTTGTAATATAGCTTGAAATTGGGCAACGTAATGCCCTCAGCTTTATTTTTCTTTTCCAGTATTTCCTTGGCAATCCAGGGTCTATTCTGATTCCATACAAATTTTAGGATTCTTTGTTCCAGCACTTTGAAAAATGTCATTGGAATTTGGATCAGGATGGCATTGAGGTATAGATTGCTCTGGGTAGCACAGACATTTTAACAATGTTTATTCTTCCAATCAATGAGCATGGAATGTTTTTCCATCTTTTTGTGTCTTCTTCAATTTCTTTCATGAGTCTTCTGTACTTCCTAGAGTATAGATAGTTTACCTCTTTGGTTAGGTTTATTCTGAGGTGTCTTATGGTTTTTGGTGCTATTGTAAATGGAATAATTTCTCTAATTTCCCTTTCTATAGTTGCGTTGTTAGTGTATAAGAAAGCAATTGATTTCTGTGCATTGATTTTGTATCCTGCCACAGTACTGAATTGCTGTCTGAGTTCTAGTAATTTGAGAGTGGAGTCTTTTGTGTATTGCACATAAAGTATCATGTCATCTGTGAAAAGAGAGTTTGACTTCTTCTTTGCCAACTTGAATACCTTTTATTTCTTTTTGTTTTCTGATTGCTGTTGTTAGGATTTCTAGTACTATGTTGAATAATAGTGGTAAGAGTGGGCATCCTTGACGTATCCCTGATCTTAAGGGAAAGGCTCTCAGCTTTTCCCCATGAGGATGATATCGCTGTGGGTTTTTCATAGATGGATTTTATGAACGTGAGAAATGTTCCCTCTATCCCTACATTCTGAAGAGTTTTAATCAGGAAAGGATGTTGTATTTGGTCAAATGCTTTTCCAGCATCAATTGAAAAGACCATATGTTTCTTGTCTCTCCTCTTATTAATGTAGTTCTATCACATTGATTGATTTGTGAATTTTGAACCACACTTGCATCCCGTGGACAAATCCCACTTGGTTGTGGTCAATGATCCTTTTAATGTACTGTTGGATCCTATTAGCTAGGATTTTGTTGAGGATTTTGGAATCCATATTCATCAGGGATATCGGTCTGAAATTCTCCTTTTTGATGGGGTCTTTGCCCCGTTTGGGGATTAAGGTAATGCTGGCCTCATAGAATGAGTCTGGAAACTTTCCTTCTGTTTCTATTTTTTGAAACAGCTTCAGTAGAATAGGTATTATTTCTTCTTTGAATGTTTGGTAGAATTCCCCAGGGAATCCATCATGCCCTGGACTCTTATTTTTTGGGAGGTTTTTGATCACTGCTTCAAACTTATTAATGCTTATGGGCATTTTCAGGTTGTCAATTTCTTCCTGCTTTAGTCTTGGCAATTTATAGGTTCCCAGGAAGTCATCCATTTCATCCAGGTTGCTCAGCAATCGGCATATTGTTTTTGATAATAATTTCCAGTAATTTTTTTCTATTTCCTTGGTGTCAGTCATGATCTCTCCCCTTTCATTCATAATTTTATTAATTTTGGTCCTTTCTCTTTTCTTTTGGATAAGTCTGGCCAGTGGTTTATCGATTTTATTAATTTGTCAAAGAACCAGCTTTTTGTTTTGTTGATCTGATTTACTGTGTTTTTGGTTTCTAATTCATTGATCTCTGCTCTAATCTCAATTATTTCTCTTCTAATGCATGTCTTAGGCATCTTTTGTTGCTTTTTCTCTAGTTCTTTAAGGTGTGGAGTTAGTTGGTGAATTCAGGATTTTTCTACTTTTTGAGTGAGGCTTGGATGGCTATGTATTTCCCCTTTAGGACAAACTTTGCATTATCCCATAGGTTGTGGACCAATGTGTTTTCATTCTCATTGGTTTCCATGAATTGTTCAAGTTCTTTGATTTCCTGGTTGACCCAAACATTCTTGAGCAGAGTTGTCTTTAGCTTCCAAGTGTTTAAATGTCTGCCAAATTTTTTCTTGTGATTAAGTTCCAGTTTTAAAGCATTGTGGTCTGAGAATATGCAGGGAATAATCTCAAACTTTTGGTATTGGTTGAGACCTGATTTGTGACACAGTGTGTAGTCTATTCTGGAGAAAGTTCTATGTGCCCTCGTGAATAATAAGTATTCTGTTTTTTTAGGGTGGAATGTTCTGTATATATCTAAGAGGTCCATCTGCTCCAGTGTGTCACTCAAAGCTCTTGTTTCTTTGTTGATTTTCTGCTTAGATGATTTGTCCATTGCTGAGAGTGGAGTGTTGAGATCTTCTACAATTAACGTATTGTTATCAATATGACTCTTTATTTTAGTTAACCGTTGGTTTATGTAGATGGCTGCTCCCATGTTAAGGGTGTAGATATTTACAATTGTTAGATCTTCTTTTTGGATAGACCCTTTAAGAATGATATAGTGTCCTTCTGTTTCTCTAACTACAGACTTTAGTTTAAAATCCTTGGTCTGATAGAAGAATTGCTACCCCAGCTTTCTTAAGAGGTCAGCTGGCATGGAAGATGGATCACCACCCCTTCACTTTCAGTCTGGATGTATCTTTAGGCTCAAAATGAGTCTCTTGTAGACAGCATATGGATGGGTCCTGCATTTTTATCCAATCTGCAATCCTGTGCCATTTTATGGGAGCATTTAGGCCTTCACGTTGAGACTGATTATTGAAAGATATGAATTTATTGTCATCAAGTTGCCTGTGAAGTCATTGTTTCTATAGATTGTCTCTCTAAATTTCTGTTCTATGTCACGTTTGGGCTCTTTCCCTTTTTATAGACCCCCCCCCTTAATATTTTTTGCAGGGCTGGCTTAGTGGGCACATATTCTTTCAGTTTCTGCTGGTCTGGAAGCTCTGCATTTCTCCATCCATTCAAAATGACAGCCTTGCTGGATAAAGTATTCTTGCCTGCATGTTCTTCTAATTTAGTACCCTGCATATGTCTTGCCAGGCCTTTCTGGCTTGCCAGGTCTCTGTGGATAGGTCCGCTGTTATTCTGATGGTCCTCCCTCTATACGTAAGGAATCTCTTCCTCCTAACTGCCCTTAAGATTGTTTCTTTCAGGGGTGCCTGGGTGGCTCAGTCAGTTAAGCGGCTGCCATCTGCTCAAGTCATGATCCCGGGGTCCTGGGATCGAGCCCCACATCGGGCTTCCCCCGCTCAGCAGAGAGCCTGCTTCTCCCTCTCCCTCTGCCTGCCACTCTGCCTACTTGTGCTCTCTCTCTCTCTGTCAAATAAATAAATAAAATCTTTTAAAAAAAAGATGGTTTCTTTCATTCTAAGATTTGCACGTTTGACTATTACATGCCCGGGTGTTGACCTGTTTTCCTTGATCTTGGGAGGGGTCTTCTCTGCTTCTAGGACACGAATGTTTGTTTCATTCCCCAGACTAGGGAAGTTCTCATCTATGATTTTCTCGAATATATATTCTAGTCCTCTCTCTCTCCACCCCCTCTGGGATTCCAATAATTCTGACATTGGAACTTTTCCTGGTGTCACTTATTTCTCTGATTCTATTTTCATGGACTCAGTTGTTTTTCCTGGCCTCCTCTTTTCCCTTTTTATCTATTAAATTGTCTTCCAGGTCACTAATTCATTCTTCTGTCTCACTTACCCTAGCCTTTAGATTATCTAGATTAGATTGGATCTCATTGATAGCATTTTCAAGTTCTGCCAATTCAGCTTTCATTTCTGCCCTTAGAGACTCTATGTTGCCATTAACTGATTTCTCCATTCTAGCCATTGTCTTCACAATTGCTAGCCTGAATTCCATCTCCAACATCTTGGTTATATCTGCATCCATTTGTAAATCTGCTGCAAAAGTTATAATCTCTGAGTCTTTCCTTTTTGGGGGTTCTTCCTCTAAGTCATTCTGTTGAGGGGTGGTTGAGGGAATGTATAGAGTCCAAATTTTTTACCACAAACCAAGCAAGATGCACTTGTTTTCTAGGGACATAGGGTTGTTGGCCTCTTGTTTTCCCAGCTTGTCTTCTGGGGGAGGGGCGTGATGTGCTCTTACTCATGCAACCCTCTTGGGCAGAGTTGCCCTGCCCTCCTGTGGCGGGGAATGGCCTTAGTGGAAACCGTTTTTTTGGGGGGGATTTTGTTGTCTGTCAGCTTTCCCTGGTGGCTTTCCGTGTCTCTTCAGAGAGTCAGAGCAGAAGAGACTGCTTCCAGTCCTCTGTCTCAGAGCAGAGAGATCTTAGTCTGTTCTTCAGTGAACTCTCCAGGCCACACTATCTCCGTTTCTCTCTGTGCTGCTATAAACTGCAGCATCCTGGGTTTTGTGCCCATCAGCAGGGTTCCCAGTCCTTGTCTTCAGTTTGGGGCATGGGGGCACATCTCTGCCTTTTGTGCTTTTAAAACTGCTAGCTGCCCCCAGTCTGCACAATCTACCTCACCGCTCTGGGTTTCTGTCTGGGGGGCTGGGTATTCAGCTGGTAGATATCTAGCTCAATTCCAAGTACCTGTTGTGATAGGGTCCCCTTCTTTTTCTTGCCAGCTTCAAGTGTCCCTTCTGTTCTCACCCCAGAGCCTTCTACTCACCACTGCTGCTTTCTGTTCTCAGGCTTCAGTTATTTCACATCCTTCCCAGAATATTCAGGTAATGGAAATAACTCAGTGTCAGTAATTTAAAAGGACATATCATTGTTGTTTACTTAGAGTATGGGAGAGGCAATGAAGTTGGGAACATTCAGTAAGCAGAGCCTGGAGACTAGCATACCAAAATTTTTTTGTTATTAAATTTTTTTATTGCTATTATATACAACCATTTTAATTATTTATTTAAAGTTTGACTATATATAATTTTAGGTTTTGTTATTCTGCAAATATGCCATGTGCAAAGAATGGAAGCTTTATTTTCCCTTTTTCATTTTAACAATGTTTAATATTATTTCCCTGCCAATTTTACTGATTCATATTAAATACTGAACACAGGAATGGCACTCAATATTGTGTTTATATATAAGACCAATTATAAATGATTATTATCTAAGAATTCCTTATTTTTATTGTTTTTTATATTTATATCATAAATTTTATTAAATTATAAAAAATTCAGGAATAAAAATATTTGAAACATTGTAAACATTGATTTAATAATACATAGTGTATGTATGTATATGTGTGTAGTGTGAGTATATATAAAGGCTAGAGTAAGAATACATATATTACACATATGTGGTATATATAACACTATAATTGAATAATAGACTAATATTAAATATAAGAATATAAATACATAAGTAAAAAATTATTTAGGTAAAAAATGATAAACTAAATTATCTGATACTCAGGGGTATGCAATTTAAAATAAAAATGCAATTTTACTCTAGGCTTGACTTTTACAAAAAATAAAAGGTGATTGTAAGGTTTCTATGGTCAGAGATATGGGTTAAAGGAAAATATTTGGCACTTGGTTTTTGAAATTTGCAAACATTTTGTAATCAATTTAATAAAATCTATTGAAAATTGAAATGGTCAGGAGAAGGGAAGATGGTAGCAGAGTAGGAGGACCCTAGGCTTGCTTCATCTGACGAATGCAACTAGATAACAATACCTAAGTACCCCAGTAATCAACCAGAAGACTGACAGAACAAACTCCATAACTAAAAGAAGAGAAGCCACATTGAAGAAAGTAGGAAGTCCTGAGATGTTGTTTGGGAGAGAAATGTATCCTCGCAACCATGGTGGGAAGGGATGCACAGTCACAGAGAACAGAAGACAATCTAGCACACAGGAGAGTCCACATGGGGTCACAAATTTCCATAGCTTAGAAAGTGAGAGGGGTAAAATTTCATGTCCTGTAACCAGCAGAGTTTAAAGCCTAGAGTTTCGGAGGTCAGCAAGTTTGGCTAGAGGAAGGCCCAGAAGGTATAGGACTGCTCTTGGAGAGAAGGTAGGGTAAATAGCCCACAGACATACAACATATTCTGAAGTATCTGGGACACAGAGTGGGGAGGTTATTTGCTTATCTCAGGGTGTCCCAGAGAGGCAATATTCATGAAGAGACAGCTCCAGAAACAAGAGAACTGTTAGGCACCATTTCTCTTCTCTGGCCCTCAGCATAAACCAAGGGCCACCTGCAGGAACCAGTGCAGCACCAACACTTGCTATCTAACTTGCTTACAACAAGCCTCCACCCCTTGCCACTCTGGTGGAACTGCTATTGCTAGTCATGTTTGCCTCAGTCTCAATATGGTGACCTCCCTCCCACAGAAATTTAGCACAATCCCGTGTCAAAATCACATCTTCAGACCTGGGAGTTTTGCAGAGCTTCAGTTCTGGCAAAAGTGAAACAAGCAGACCAGAGCACACCTAGTTAAAACTCACCCCATTCAGACCAGGGTAAAAAAACTGCCTCCAACAAGCAAAGAAAGCCTCTGCAGATGACTGACCTGAAGGATAAAGTGGCCATAACAGAACAGTAGATTGTACACAGCACACTTTGGAGACACCCCCTAAAGCACAAGGCCCTGGGGAAGATGGAACACTATGTGGTAGGGCATTAAGGACATCTTCTACATAAGGCCATTGCCCTCAAGAACACAAGATGTAGCTAACTTTCCTAGCACACAGAAACAGACACAAAGACTTAGACAAAATTAGAAGACAGAAAATTATGTCCCAAATGAAAGAACAGGACAAAGCCATGGCCAGAGACCTAAGTTCAGCATATATAAGTAACATGCCTGATAGAGAACTTAAAGTAATAATCATAAAGATACTCACTGGACTTGAGAAAAAAGTAGAAGGTGAGACCTTTAACACACAGAGATAAGGAATACAGAGCAGAGATAAAGGGTTCAGTAAATAAAATGTGAAAAACACTTGATGGAATGAAAAGGAGACTGGAAAAAGCAGAAGAATGAAACAATGACCTAGAAGACAGAACAATGGAAGGTAATCAAGTTTAACAGAAGAGAGAAAAAATAATTATGCAATGTGAGAATAGACTTAGGGAGATGAGTGACTCCATCAAATGTAATGACATTCATATTATAAGGATCCCAGAGGAAGAAGAGAGAGAAAAGGAGGCATAATATTTATTTGAAAACAATAATTGCTGAAACATTTCCTAATTTGGGAAAGGAAATGGAAATCCAGAACCCAGAGGCAAAGAGCACCCCCATCAAAATCAACAAAAGCAGATTTACACCAAGACATATTGTAATTAAAATGACAAAAAAAGTAATGATAAAGAAAAAAATTAAAAGCAGTTAAGACAAAAGAAGACATATACATACAAGGGAAACTCCATAAAACTATTAGCAAATTTTTCAGCAGAAACTTGGTAAGCCAGAAGAGAGTGGAATGATATATTTAAAGTGCAGAATGGAAATAAAAAAAAAATAAGTAAAGTGTAGAATGGGAGAAAGTGAAGCCAAGAATACTCAATCAAGAAAGGCTATCATTCAGAATAGAAAGGGCTATGAAGATTTTCCCAGACAAACACTAATGGAATTCATGAACACTTTGCTGGTTTAGATAAAAAAAATATATATATATTAAAGGGGACTCAGAGGAAAGGAAAGACCAAAGTTACAGTACAAAGGTAGGAAAAACAAAAGCAGCAAAAATGAATATTTCTGTAAAAAAAAAAGGTAAGGGATTCACAAAATAAAAAGATGTAAAATAAGACACAATATCTCAAAACAATTGGAGAAGAGGAGTAAGAATGGATTCAAATTTAAACAACCATTGGGGCACCTGGGTGGCTCAGTTGGTTAAGCGGCAGCCTTTGCTCAGGTCATGATCCCAGGGTCCTGGGATCAAGCCCCACATTGGGCTCCTTGCTCAGCAGGGAGTCTAATTCTCCCCTGCCTGCCATTCCCCCTACTTGTGGCTTGCTCTCTGTCTCTGTCTCTGTCTCTCTCTCTCTGGTTCTCTCTGTGTCAAATAAATAAATACAATCTTAAAAAAAAAACTTAAACAGCCAATGTACTACAGACTGCTATATACAGAAGATGTGATATACAAACCTAACGGTAATGACAAATCAAAAACCACTAATAGATACACAAAAAATAAAAAGAAAGAAATCCAAATATATGACTAAAGAAAACCAGCAAAACGTGAAAGAAAAAGAAAAAAAGTCAGAGAGAAAATTCAAAAAAAAAAAAAAACAGAAAACAAACATCTATCAATAATTCCCTTGAATGTAAATAAACTAGACACTCCAATCAAAATACATAGGGTGACAGAATGGATAAAATAACAAGACCTTCTATGTGCTTCATACATAAGATGAATTTCAGACCTAAAGAAACATGCAGATTTAAAGTGGGTGGATGTAGAATTATTTATCATGCAAATGGATGTCACAAGAAAGATAGAGTAGCAATACTTATATCAGACAAAATAGATTTTAAAACAAAGACTGTAAAAAGAGACAAATAACTATACTATATATAATAAAGGAGGCAATCCAATAAGAGGATGTAGCAATTGTAAATTTTATACACTCAACATGGAAGGACCCAAATACATAAAACTGTTTATAAAGAACTTAAAGGAAGTAACCAATAGTTATACAATTATAGTAGGGGACTTCAATACCCCACTTATATTGATGAACAGATAATCCTTTCAGAAAATCAACAAGGAAACAATACCTTTGAAAGGCACAGGGGAAAAGGTGGATTTAACAAATATATCCGGAACATTCCATCTTAAAGAAAGCAAAATACACATTATTTTCAAGTTCATAAGAAATACTCTCCAGAATACATCATGTGTTAACCCATAAAACAAACCACAGCAAGTTAAAGAATATTGAAATCATACCATGCATATTTTCTGACCATAACTCTGTGAAACTAGAAGTCAACCACAAGAAAAAAAAAAAAAACGGAAAGACCACAAATATCTGGAGTTTAAATAACATGATACTAATGAAGGAAATCCAGGAAATCAAAGAAGAAATATAAAACTACATGGAAACAAATAAAAATGAAAATACAATTATCCCAAACCTCTGGAATGAGGCAAAACTGGTTCTAAGAGGAAAGTTTATAACAATAGAGGCCTACATCAAGTACCAAGAAAAACATCAAATAAACAACTACCCTTATACCTAAAGGAGTTAGGAAAAGAACAACAAACAAAATTTAAAACGAGCAGAAAAAAGGAAATAATAAAGATTATTAAAGTTGAAATAAATTATACAAAAACAAAAATTAAAAAAATAAAAGAACAGATCAGTGGAACCAGGAGTTAGTTCTTTGAAAAAAAATCTATAAAATTAAAAAAAGTGCAAATCTATAAAATTTATAAATCTTTAGCCAGACTTATCAAGAAAAAAGAAGGGACTGAAATAAATAAAATCACAAATGAGAAGAGAAATAAAAACTAACACAACAGAAATACAATCATAAGAGAATATTATGAAAAACTATAAGCCAACAAATTGGATAACTGAGAAGAAACAAATACTTTCCTAGAGACCTATACTACCAAAACTGAAACAGGAAAAAATGTGAAATTTGAACAGAGTGATCACCAGCAAAGAAATCAAATCAGTAGTGAAAAAACAAAGAATCAAACAAACAACCCCCCCCAAAAAGTCCAGGACCAGATGGCTTCACAACTGAATTTTACTAAATATTTAAAGAAGAGTTAATACCTATTCTTCTCAAACTATCCCAATAATTAGAAATGGGGAAAAAAAAATCCAAACTCATTCTATGAGGCCAGCATTACCCTGTTTTAAATGAGATAAAGATACTACTAAAAAAGAAAACTACAGGCCAAATCCCTAATGAATATAGATGTAAAGTTTCTCAACAAAATTCTATCACACCAAATTCAATGATACTTTAAAAAATAATTCACCATGACCAAGTGGGATTTATTCCTGGGTTGAAAGTTTGGTTCAACATTCACAAATCAAACAATGAGGTACATCACGTCAATAAGGGAAAAGATGAGAACCAAATGATCCTTTCAATACATGTAAAAATTATTTGAGAAATTTCAACACCCATTCATGATAAAAACCCTCAACAAAGTAGGTTTATATGGAACATACCATAAAATAACAAAAGTCTTTAGGAAATACCCACAGCTAACATCATCTTTAATGGTGAAAAACTGAAAACATTCCCCTAAGGTCATGAACAAGACAAGGAGATCCATTCTCATGACTTTTATTCAGCATAGTACTGGAAATCACAACAATCACACAAGAAAAAGAAATAAAAGGCATCCTAATCAGGAAGGAAGAATAC
The DNA here is from genome assembly GCF_003265705.2 of Callorhinus ursinus. Classification (NCBI taxonomy): domain Eukaryota; kingdom Metazoa; phylum Chordata; class Mammalia; order Carnivora; family Otariidae; genus Callorhinus; species Callorhinus ursinus. Next base: position 406,426 of record NW_027397143.1, on the reverse strand, counting down.
ATTTTCATGATTTGCAGATGACATGATGACATATATAGAAAAGCATAAAGAATCCACAAAAAATGCTAGAACTGATAAAAGAATTCAGTACAGTTATAGGATACAAAATCAATACACATAAATCTGTTTCATTTCTGTATGCTAATAATGAAGCAGCAAAAAGGGAAGTTAAAAAAGATTACAATTGCACCAAAAACAATAACATACCTACGAATATACCTAACCAAAGATGTGAAAGACCTTTTCTCTGAGAACTATAAAATAATCATGAAAAGAATTGAAGATAACACAAAGAAATGGAAAAATATCCCATGTTCATTCCATACTCAATATTGTTAAAATGTCTATACTATCCACAGCAATATGCACATTTAATGCAATCCCTACCAAATACCACCAACATTTCTCAGAGAGCTAGAACAAACCATCCCAAATTTTGTATGAAACCACCAAAGATCCTGGATAACCAATGCAATCTTGAAAAAGAAAAGCAAAATTAGAGGCATCACAATTCCCATATTTCAGTTATATTTCAAAGATATATTGATGAAAATAGTCTGGTACTGGCACAAAAATCGACACATAGATCAGTGGAATGCAACAGAAAATCCAGAACTGATCCCATAATTATATGGTAAATTAACCTTTGACAAAGCAGGAAAGAATATCCAATGGGAAAAAACTTTTCAACAAACAGTAGTGGGAAAACTAGACAGCAACATGCAAAAGAATGAAATTAGTCCACTTTCTTACACCATACAAAAAGTTGAAAATGGATTAAAATCCTAAATGAGACATGAAGCTATAAAAATTGTAGAAGAGAACATAGGCAGTAACTTCTTTGACATTAGCTGTAGCAACTTTTTTCTACATATGTCTCCTGAGGCAAGGGAAACAAAAATAAAAGCAAACTATCGGGACTACATCAAAATAAAAAGCATCAAAATCAACAAGGGGGAAGTCAAAATTTCACTCTTTGCAGATGGCATATTACTCTATGTAGAAAAGCCCAAAGACTCCACCAAAAAATTGCTGGAAGTAATTCATGAATCAGCAAAATCACATGATATAAAACCAAAGTACACACATCTGTGGCATTTCTGTACACCAATAATGAAACAGCAGAACAAGAAATCAAGGAATGGATCCTATTGGCAATTGCACCAAAAATAATGAAATAAAATAAAATATAAAATAAAATAAAATAACTAGGAATAAACCTAATTTAAAATGTAAAAGATCTGTACTCTGAAAACTATAGAACACTTATGAAACAAATTGAAGAGGACACAAAGAGATGGAAAAGCTTTCCATGGTCATGGATTGGAAAAGCACTGTTAAAATGTCTATATATTTAAAGCAATCCCTATCAAAATACCACCAGCATTCTTTACAGAGCTAGAGCAAGTAATCCCAAAATTTGTATGGAACCACTGAAGACCCCAGATGGCCAAAGTAACCATGAAAAAGAAAAACAAACCTGATCGAATCATGATTACAGATTTCAAGCTGTACTACAAAGCTAGTCATCAAGATGGTACTGGCAGAAAAACAGGCACATAGATCAATGAATCAGAATAGAGAGCACAGAAATGCACCCAGAACTATATGGTCAACTAATCTTCAAAAAAGCAGAAAAAAATATCTAATGGAAAAAAGACAGTCTCTTCAACAAATGGTGTTGGAAAAATTGGACAGCCACATGCAGAAGAATGAAACCTGGGAGGGGGAAGCAAGATGGCGGAGGAGTAGGAGACCTGGATTTCGTCTGGTCTCAGGAATTCAGCTGGATAGAGATCAAACCATTCTGAACACCTACGAAATCAACAGGAGATCGAAGAGAAGAATAGCAACAACTCTCTGAGCAGAAAAGTGACCACTTCCTGGAAGGTAGGACATGCGGAGACGTGAATCCAAGGCAATATTCAGGAGGATAGTCGGCGGGAGAGGGGGCCTCCATCGGCTGCTTCTGGCAAGTGATAGAATAGCAGAGCACAAAACTGGAACATTTAGAAGTCGGCTCCGCTGAGGGACGTTGCTCCAGTGGCTAAGCAGGGGGGGAAAGCGCCCTGGGACAGTGTGGTCTCAGGACCCTCAGGGTTGCAGAAAGACCAGGGGAGCCTGATTGCGGCAGAGCTCCCAGGTATCAGAGCAGGGAAGCCGGCTGCAGAAACGGAGCCGAGGAGCAGGCTCTCAGCTCAGGGTTGCTATAAACCATGATCTGAAGCACAATTGGGCCGCTGTTCTTCCAGCAGGGACCCAACAAATGGAAGATCTGGGGAGACTCCCCTTCCTCCCCTGGGAGGAGTGGCACGGGAGTGCACTGTGGGATCTGCTGGGTTTGGAGACTCCACATGGGGTCGGGTGCCAGAGATAGAAACGTTCGATCACTGGGTGAACATGGAGTGAGGCCAGAGACCAGGAAGATGGAAGTGACTGACTGCTTTTCTCTGGGAGCTCACTGAGGAGTGGGGCACCGAGCTCTTGGCTCCTCCGGGGTGGAGATTGGGAGGCTGCCATATTCACTTTCATCCTCCAAAGCTGTACAGAAAGCTTGCAGGGAACAAAAGCTCCCGAGAGCAAACCCCGGGCAGATTGCTGAGCCCGACCGGGCAAGGGTGCGGTAATTCAGCCTCCAGCGAAGACATTTGGGAACTACAGCAACAGGCCCCTCCCCCAGAGGATCAGCAAGAACAGCCAGCCAAGACCAAGTTTCCCGATCAATGAGAACCGCAGAACTTCAACGCTAGGGGAATACTGCACATAGAATTCATGGATTTTTTTCCCCATGATTTTTTAATCTTCCAAAGTTAATATTTTAACTTTCTTTTTCTTTTTTTTTAATTTTTCTTTTTCCGTTTTTCAACGAATATCTTATTAACCTCTTTTTTAAAAAATCTTTTTTATTTTTAATTTTTAGAGTCATATTCTATCCCTTCATACTAGTTACCCTTATATTTGGTATATATATATATATATATGTTGTTCTCTCTAAAATTTTGGGATACGGTTTCTTCTAACAAATCAAAATATACCCTAAATCTCTAGTGTATGACTTTGTTCTAGTCTCCTGCCTGATCACATTCTCTCCTTTTTTTTTTTCAGTTCTCTTCTTTCTTTTTTTCAACCAACTTCTTATCTTATCAATTCCCTCTATAAAATAATTTATAATTTTCATCTTTACAGTCATATTCCATCCCTTCATCATATCAACCCTTATTTTTGTACATATGTAAGTTTTTCTTTCTTTAAGATTTTGGGAGGCACTTTCTTTTAACACACCAAAATGCACCCAAAATCTAGTGTGTGGCACTGATCTATGCACCAGCCTGTTCATATTTGATCATATTCTGTTTTTTTGTTTTGTTTTGTTTGCTTTTATCTTTCTCTTTCTCTTTTTCTTTTCTTTTTTATTTCCTTTTTCTTTCTTTCCCTTTCTTTTCCCCTGGTTTCAGGTATTTTCTGATTTGTTTAGTGTATATTTTCTGGGGGCGTTTTTACCCTGTTAGCATTTTGTTCTCTCATTCATCTATTCTCCTCTAGACAAAATGACAAGATGGAAAAATTCACCTAAAAAAAAAAAAAGAACAAGAGGCAGTACTGACTGCAGGGACCTAATCAATAGGGACATTAGTATGATGTCAGAACTAGAGTTCAGAATGATGATTTTAAAGATACTAGCTGGGCTTGAAAAAGCATGGAAGTTATTAGAGAAACCCTTTCTGTAGAAATAAAAGAACTAAAATCTAACCAAGTCGAAAATAAAAAAGGTATGAATGAGGTGCAATAAAAAATGGGGGTGCTAACTGCTATGATAAATGAGGCAGCAGAGGGGGAGGGAGCAAATGACAGAGGGGTAGGAGACCTGGATTTGGTCTGGTCTCAGGAATTCAGCTGGATAGGAATCAAACCATTCTGAATACCTACGAACTCAATAGGAGATCGAAGATAAGAAGAGTAACAACACTCTGAACAGAGAAGCGACCACTTCCTGGAAGGTAGGATGTGCGGAGAAGTGAATCCGAGGCGATATTCGAGAGGATAGATGGCGGGGGAGGGGGCCTCCATCGGCCACTTCTGGCAAGTGATAGAGCTACACAGCACAAAATCAGAAATATTAGAAGTTGGCTCCGCTGAGGGACGTCGCTCCAGTGGCTAAGCCGGGGGTGGAACCCTCGCAGGACAGTGTGGTCTCAGGACCCTCGGGGGTACAGAAAGATGAGGGGTGCCTGAGTGCAGCAGAGCTCCCAGGTATTGGAGCAGGCAAGCTGGCTGCAGAGACGGAGCCGAGGAGCAGACTCTCAGCTCAGGGTTGCCATAAACTGTGCTCCGTGGCACAGTCAGGCCACTGCTTCTCCATCAGGGACCCAACAAGCGGCAGATCCGGGGAGACTCCCCTTCCTCCCCCGGGGAGGAGCGGCGCGGGAGCGCACCGCCAGGATCTGCTGGGTTTGGAGACTCCACATGGGGAGAATGGGAGAACTCCAGCAGTAGGGGAATACTGCTCCTAGATTTCATGGCTTTTTTACCATGATTCATTAGTCTTTCAAAGTTAATTTTTATAACTGTCTTTTTTTTTTGAATTTTTCTTTTTCCATTTTTCAACCAACATCTTATCAATCCCCATTTTTAGACTCATATTCTATCCCTTCAGAGTTGTTACCCTTATTTTTGGCAAATAAATATATAAGTTGTACTCTCTTTAAAATTTTGAGATACAGTTTCTTCTAACAGATCAAAAAATACCTTAAATCTCTAGTGTATGGCTTTGTTCTAGTCTCCTGCCTGAATCACATTCTCTCCCATTTTTTTCTTTCTTTTTTTTAATTCTCCTCTTTCTTTTTTCAAACAACTTCTTATCAATTCCTTTTTTAAATTTTTTTATAATTTTCATCTTTACATTCATATTCCATCCCTTCATCAAATCAACCCTTATTTCTACATATTTATTCTTTCTTTCTTTAAAATTTGAGGAGGCACTTTCTTCTAACAGACCAAATACACCCAAAATCTACTGTGTGGCACTGATCTATACACCAGCCTGATCATATTTGATCATATTCTGTTTATTTGTTTTGTTCTGTTTTGGTTTTTCTTTTTCTTTTTCTTTTCTTTTTTTTTCTTTCTTTCCCTTTCTTTTCCCCTGGTTTCAGGTCTTTTCTGATTTGTTTAGAGTATATTTGCTGGGGACATTGTTAACCTGTTAGCATTTTGTTCTCTCATTCATCTATTCTCCTCTGGAAAAGATGACAAGATGAAAAAAATCACGTCAACACAAAGAACAAGAGGTAGTACTGTCTGCCAGGGACCTACTCAATACGGACATTAGTACAATGTCAGACCTAGAGTTCAGAATCATGATTTTAAAGATACTAGTTGGACTTGAAAAAAGCACGGAAGTTATTAGAGAAACCCTTCTTGGAGAAATAAAAAAACCCTAAAATCTAACCAAGTCGAAATCAAAAAGGCTATTAATGAGGTGCAATAAAAAATGGGGGCACTAACGGTTAGGATAAATGAGGCAGAAGAGAGAATCAGCGATATAGAAGACCAAAAGAAGGAAAAAAACTAAAGAAGCTGAGAAAAAGAGAGAAAAACAACTACTGGATCACGAGGGCAGAATTCGAGAGATAAGCGATACCGTAAGACGAAACAACATTAGAATGACTGGGATCTCAGAAGAAGAAAGAGAGAGAGGGGCAGAAGGTAAATTGGAGCAAATTATAGCAGAGAACTTCCCTAATGTGAGGAAGGAAACAGGCATCAAAGTCCAGGAGGCACAGAGAACCCCTCTCAAAATCAATAAAAATAGGTCAACACCCCGACATCTAATAGTAAAACTTACGAGTCTCAGAGACAAAGAGAAAATCTTGAAAGCAGCTCGAGAGAAGAGATATGTAACCTACAATCGTAAAAACATTAGATTGGCAACAGACATATCCACAGAGACCTGGCAGGCCAGAAAGGACTGGCATGATATCTTCAGAGCACTAATGGAGAAAAAAAGCAGCCACGAATACTATATCCAGCTAGGCTGTCTTTGAAAATAGAAGGAGAGATTAAAAGCTTCCAGGACAAAAAAAACTAAAGGAATTTACAAACATGAAACCAGCCCTACAAGAAATATTGAAAGGGGTCCTCTAAGCAAAGAGAGAGCCTAAAAGCAGCATAGACCAGAAAGGAACATAGACAAAATACAATAACAGTCACCTTACAGGCAATAAAATGGTACTAAATTTATATCTTTTGATAGTTACCCTGATGTAAATGTAATAAATGCCCCAATCAATAGACACAGGCTATCAGCTTGGATTTAAAAGAAAAGGTCCATTGATATGCTCTCTGCAAGAGAAACATTTTAGACCCAAGATACCCCCAGATTGAAAGTGAGGGGGTGTAAAACAATTTACCATGCTAATGGACACCAAATGAAAGCTGGGGTGGCAATCCTTATACCAGAAAAATTAGATTTTAAAACAAAGACTGTAATAAGAGATGAGGAAGGACACTATATCCTACTTAAAGGATTTATCCAACAAGAAGATCTAACAATTGTAAATATCTATGCCCCGAACATGGGAGCAGCCAATTATATAAGACAATTAATACCAAAAGCAAAGAAACACATAGGCAACACTACAGTAACAGTGGGGGACTTTAACATCCCCCTGACTGAAACGGACAGATCATCTAAGCAAAAGTTCAACAAGGAAATAAAGACTTTAAATGCCACCCTGGACCAAATGGTCTTCACGGATATATTCAGAACATTCCATCCCAAAGCAACGGAATACACATTCTTCTCTAGTGCCCATGGAACATTCTGCAGAATACATCACATCCTAGGTCACCAGTCAGGTCTCAACCGGTACCAAAAGATTGGGATTATTCCCTGCATATTTTCAGACCACAATTCTTTGAAACTAGAACACAATCACAAGAGGAAAGTCAGAAAGAACTCAAATACATGGAGGCTAATGAGCATCCTACTAAGTAATGAATGGGTCAACAAGGAAATTAAAGAAGAATTAAAAAAATTCATGTAAACAAATGAAAATGAAAACACAACTGTTCAAAATCTTTGGGATAAAGCATAGGTATTCCTAAGAGGAAAGTAAATAGCAATACAAGCTTTTTCAAAAAAGAGGAAGTCTCAAAAACACAACCTAACCCTACACCTAAAGGAGCTAGAGAAAAAACAGTAAATAAAGCCTAAACCCAGAGGGAGAAGATAAAAAATAAAGATCAGAGCAGAAATCAATGAAAGAGAAACCAAAAGAACAGTAGCACAGATCAACGAAACTAGGAGCTGGTTCTTTGAAATACTTAATAAGATTGATAAACCCCTGGCCACACTTACAAAAAGAAAAGAGCAATTGCCCAAATCAACAAAATCATGAATGAAAGAGGAGAGATCACAACCAAAACCAAAGAAATACAATTATAAGAACATATTATGAGCAATTGTATCCCAGCAAATTAGATAACCTGGAAGAAATGGATGCATCCTAGGGATGTATCAACTACCAAAACTTAACCAGGAAGAAAGAGAAAACCTGAACAGACCTATAACCACTAAGGAAATTGAAGCAGTCATCAAAAATCTCCCAAGAATCAAAAGCCCAGGGCCAGATGGCTTCGCAGGGGAATTCTACCAAATATTTAAGGAAGAATTAATACCTATTCTCCTAAAACTGTTCCAAAAAATAGAAATGGAAGGAAAACTTCCAAACTCATTTTATGAGGCCAAAATTACCTTGATCCCAAAACCTGACCAAGACCCCATCAAAAAGGAGAATTACAGACCAATATCCTTGATGAACATGGACGGAAAAATTCTCACCAAAATACTAGCCAATAGTATCCAACAGTACATTAAAAGGATTCTTCACCATGACGAAGTGGGATTTATCCCTGGGCTGCAAGGTTGGTTCAACATCCACAAGTCAATCAGCGTGATACAATACATTAACAAAAGAAAGAACAAGAATCATATGATCCTCTCAATAGATGCAGAAAAAGCATTTGACAAAGTACAGCATCCTTTCTTGATCAAAAGTATTCAGAGTATAGGGATAGATGGTACATACCTCAATATCATAAAATCCATCTATGAATAAACTACAGCAAATATTATTCTCCATGGGGAAAAACTAAGAGCTTTCCCCCTAAGGTCAGGAACACGGCAGGAATGTCCACTATCACCACTACTATTCAACGTAGTATTAGAAGTCCTAGCCACAGCAATCAGACAACAAAATCAAATCAAAGGCATCCAAATCGGCAAAGAGGACGTCAAACTCTCACTCTTTGCAGATGATATGATACTGTATGTGGAAAACCCAAAAGACTCCACCCCAAAACTGCTAGAACTCATACAGGAATTCAGTAAAGTGGCAGGATATAAAATCAATGCACAGAAATCAGTGGCATTCCTATACACCAACAACAAAACAGAAGAGAGACAAATTAAGGAGTCAATCCCATTTACAACTGCACCCAAAACCATAAGTTACCAAGAATAAATCTAACCAAAGAGGCCAAGGATTTGTACTCGGAAAACTATAAAATATTCATGAAAGAAATTGAGGAAGACACAAAAAAATGGAAAAAATTTCCATGCTCATGGATTGGAAGAACAAAGATTGTGAAGATGCCAATGCTACCTGGAGCAATCTACATATTCAATGCAATCCCCATCAAAATACCATCCACTTTTTTCTAAGAAATGGAACAAATAATCCTAAAATTTGTATGGAACCAGAAGACACCCCGAATAGCCAGGGGAATGTTGAAAAAGAAAAACAAAGCTGACAGCGTCACAATTCCGGACTTCCTGCTCTATTACAAAGTTGTCATCAACAAGACGGTATGGTACTGGCACAAAAACAGACGCATAGATCAATGGAACAGAATAGAGAGCCCAGAAATGGACCCTCAACTCTATGGTCAACTCATCTTTGACAAAGCAGGAAAGAATGTGCAATGGCAAAGTCTCTTCAACCAATGGTGTTGTGAAAATTGGACAGCCAAATGCAGAAGAATGAAACTAGACCATTTCCTTACACCACACACAAAAATAGACTCCAAATGGTTGAAAGACCTAAATGTGAGACAGGAGTCCATCAAAATCCTAAAGGAGAACACAGGCAGCAACCTCTTCAACCTCAAATGCAGCAACTTCTTTCTAGAAACATTGCCAAAGGCAAGAGAATCAAGGACAAAAATTAACTATTGGGATTTCATCAAGATTAAAAGCTTTTGCGCAGCAAAAGAAACAGTCCACAAAACCAAAAGACAACCGACAGAATGGGAGAAAATATTTGCAAATGACAGATCAGATAAAGGGCTAGTATCCAAAATCTATAAAGAACTTATCAAACTCAACACCCAAAGAACAAATAATCCAATCAAGAAATGGGCAGAAGACATGAACAGACAGTTTTCCAAAGGAGACAACCAAATGCCTGTCAGACACATGAAAAAGTGCTCAACATCTCTGCATCAGGGAAATCCAAATCAAAACCTCAATGAGATACCACCTCACACCGGTTAGAATGGCTAAAACTAACAAGTCAGGAAATGACAGATGTTGGCGGGGATGTGGAGAAAGGGGAACCCTCCTACACTGTTGGTGGGAATGCAAGCTGGTGCACCCACTCTGGAAAACAGTATGGAGGTTCCTCAAAAAGTTGAAAATAGAGCTACCATACAATCCAGCAATTGCACTACTGGGTATTTACCCCAGAGATACAATATAGGGACCCGAATGGGTGTGTGCACTCCAATGTTTATAGCAGGACTGTCTACAATAGCCAAACTGTGGAAAGAGCCAAGATATCCATCGACAGA